>NC_064621.1:481735920-482335920 GCF_023898315.1 Schistocerca nitens
CGGTCTAGGAATGGTAGAACGATGGGTTCGATGACGGTTTGGATGTACCGTGCACTATTCAGTGTCCCCTCGACGATCACCAGTGGTGTACGGCCAGTGTAGGAGATCGCTCCCCACACCATGATGCCGGGTGTTGGCCCTGTGTGCCTCGGTCGTATGCAGTCCTGATTGTGGCGCTCACCTGCACGGCGCCAAACACGCATACGACCATCATTGGCACCAAGGCAGAAGCGACTCTCATCGCTGAAGACGACACGTCTCCATTCGTCCCTCCATTCACGCCTGTCGCGACACCACTGGAGGTGGGCTGCACGATGTTGGGGCGTGAGCGGAAGACGGCCCAACGGTGTGCGGGACCGTAGCCCAGCTTCATGGAGACGGTTGCGAATGGTCCTCGCCGATACCCCAGGAGCAACAGTGTCCCTAATTTGCTGGGAAGTGGCGGTGCGGTCCCCTACGGCACTGCGTAGGATCCTACGGTCTTGGCGTGCATCCGTGCGTCGCTGCGGTCCGGTCCCAGGTCGACGGGCACGTGCACCTTCCGCCGACCACTGGCGACAACATCGATGTGCTGTGGAGACCTCACGCCCCACGTGTTGAGCAATTCGGCGGTACGTCCACCCGGCCTCCCGCATGCCCACTATACACCCTCGCTCAAAGTCCGTCAACTGCACATTCGGTTCACGTCCACGCTGTCGCGGCATGCTACCAGTATTAAAGACTGCGATGGAGCTCCGTATGCCACGGCAAACTGGCTGACACTGACGGCGGCGGTGCACAAATGCTGCGCAGCTAGCGCCATTCGACGGCCAACACCGCGGTTCCTGGTGTGTCCGCTGTGCCGTGAGTGTGATCATTGCTTGTACAGCCCTCTCGCAGTGTCCGGAGCAAGTATGGTGGGTCTGACACACCGGTGTCAATGTGTTCTTTTTTCCATTTCCAGGAGTGTATGTTATTCCACACCGCTTTAACCGCTCGCGAGATATGTGCCAGACATCCATTATGTTGGAAGTACATCGCCTTTCTGTCATCCAGTGAAACATCTTGTAGCAACATCGGTAGAACATTACGTATGAAATCAGCATACATTGCACCATTTAGATTGCCATCGATAAAATGGAGGCCAATTATCCTTCCTCCCATAATGCGGCACCATACATTAACCCGCCAATGTCGCTGATGTTCCACTTGTCGCAGCCATCGTGGATTTTCCGTTGCCCAGTAGTGCATATCACGCCGGTTTACGTTACCGCTGTTGGTGACTGACGCTTCGTCGCTAAATAGAACGCGTGCAAAAAATCTGTCATCGTCCCGTACTTTCTCTTGTGCCCAGTGGCAGAACCCGATTCTCGCGCAGTTTGTCTGCTACTGATGTGCGGATTAGCTGCGACAGCAGCTAAAACACCTACTTGGGCATCATCATTTGTTGCAGGTCATGGTTGACGTTTCAGATGTGGCTGAACACTTCCTGTTTCCTTAAATAACGTAACCATCCGGCGAACGCCCGGACACTTGGATGATGTCGTCCAGGATACCGAGTAGCATACATAGCACACGCCAGTTGGGCATTTTGATCACAGTAGCCATACATCAACACGATATCGACCTTTTCCGCAATTGGTAAACGGTCCATTTTAACACGGGTAATGTATCACGAAGCAAATACCGTCCGCACTGGCGGAATGTTACGTGATACAACGTTCTTATACGTTTGTGACTATTACAGCGCCATCTATCACAAAGCGAAAAAAGTGGTCCAACTAAAACATTCATATTTCTTTACGTACTACACGAATATGTAATAAAAAAGGGGGTTCCTATTTAAAAAAACGCAGTTGATATCCGTTTGACCTATGACAGCGCCATCTATCGGGCCAACCATAGCGCCATCTAGTTTCTCCCTTCAAGCTAGACGAGTTTCGTTCTTTGTAGTTTTTTCGTTTGATGCTTATTTCGTGAGATATTTGGCCCGGTCACTATCAATGCACAACCCTATATATATATACTGCAAAGTTTGTGATTCAAGCTTAACAACGAAGTAATATTTCATGATTTTATGAAGTGACGTACTGCCAATAATCATTCTGAAAAAGTTCATAATAGTGTTCCCAATAATAAATTTTTAGAAGAAAACATTCTTTCTGATAACTTGTCAATTGTTTGTTTAGATTATAAAAGGAAAATAAAGTCTAGCATGTGTCTTGTCCTCCCTTAGATGTGAACAACGCCATACATAGTAATTTCTGACCATCTACTTCAAATGCTTTAGTGAAAGTCGTGCGCATGGTTGCCATTAAATGAGTGAGTACTGAAAAGCATAATATTTTTTTGTCTTTCTGTTTCGTGTAATGACTGAAAATACTAAACTACAAAATTAATTGTTTAACAATCGAAAATTTTATTTCATATTTCTATGTTGTACATTATTTTGCAAATAATATACATGTTTATGTTTACTTTTGTGGGTGTAGTAGTAAGAAAAATTTTGCTAAAATGAATTTCAAATAAAAGAGGTCAAGAGGTCAGCTATAGTAACATCGTTTGTTTCTAATATTTAATTTTGTTCAAAAATAAAGTTTAAAAAAAAAAAAACATTGTGAGAGATATAGAGGCGAGCGAGCGTGCTAGGACTGCCACAGCTCACTACCACTAGTGTCACGTCATCATAATGCGCCTGTGTGTAGTATAGACAGTATTGTGTCACAATCTAAGAATGAACTTAAAACTTACAATAACTTTTCGAACCTTTGTCGGAGGATCTTCAGTATATTAATGCTAACATTACGAAGCTTCAGAATGATCTAATAATAGGTTTCGCTAAATATATTATTTTAAGAAAAAATATGTGGTGCTAAATAATGCAGCTAGAAAGCTAAAATTGTTAAGAATGTGCAAATTTGTATCACAATAAAACGTTACAAGTCTCCACTTGATCGGAGCAATATTTTGGTCAAAATCAGTGTTTTTACGAAATTTTGAAGGCACTAAATATTAGACTCAGAAAGATGAAAACTCGTATGGAGCCTCAGTTTGATATAAAAACGTTAACTATGACACTCCATTAAGATACCTCTACTAGTTGTCAAGTTATTCACTAAAAACTAAATTTGGAACAAATACATTCCTAGTTATAACAGCTCAATTATAATTTGTATAGAAAGTTCTAATTAAAGTACTTGATTGGTTCAAATGGCTCTGAGCACTATGGGCCGTAGCTGCTATGGTCATCAGTCCCCTAGAACTTAGAACTACTTAAACCTAACTAACCTAAGGACAACACACACACCCAGTCATCACGAAGCAGAGAAAATCCCTGACCCGGGAATCGAACCATGGACCCCGTGCTCGGGAAGCGAGAACGCTACCGCGAGACCACGAGCTGCGGACTAAAGTACTTGATTGCATTTATTAAATAACACAGCTGTACCAAGTTTCAAGACTTTATGATAGATAACGATCACTATAAATATCTTATGGGCAGTTCAGAGGTCATGTTCTACTGTCGATTCCGTTCCAAAATTTCTAGCTGGCATTGTTTAAATGCAGTCGAACGGAAACGTAACTAAAGCAACTTAACTCAAATTATATAAAAATTATGATGAGTATAAATTGTTACACAACAGAGATATTAATTAATACAAGTCTGAGAAAGTGGCCATTTAGATGCTGCTACTTGTGCCTAGAGCTGTTGATAGCAGATGTTCCGTTCAGCGGTCCGCTGCGCCCATATGTAAATACAGCCCGATAGCCAGTTGGTAGGCACACTGCATACTGAGATATCAATCTGTGCGCGTCAGTCAAACGCCAGCGAGCACTGTGCCTCGAATGACATCACAGCTGAACAGCTACGAAAAGCGTTTTTGGTAAAAGTAGGAAGTGAACTTGCGAGGACTGTACACCGGCCTGGATATATTAGATTTCACTAAAGTAACTGTTTGTGTGCAGCCCGTAATGTCGACATAACCGCGTGGCAAGTGGCGAGATTATTTTCCACTTTTAAGGCGATCATTTAACTATGATGATCAGAAGTCATCCGCGCGGAGTGACCACTTGGTTTGAGGCGTCATGTCATGGATTGTGTGACCCCTCCCGCCGGCGGTTCAAGTCCTCCCTCGGGCATGGGCGTGTGTGTTGTCCTTAGCGAAAGTTAGTCTAAGTCAGATTAAGTAAGTAGTGTGTAAGCTTAGGGACCGATGGCCTCAGGAGTTTGGTCCCGTAAGACCTTACTGCAAATTTCCAAATTTTTTATTTTCAGTCATAGTTCCTAATTCTCCTCAGTAAATAGCAAGCAGGAACATTTTCTTTCAGTGAGCATAAGATTAATGTGGACGCGTAGACTGTAAATTATGATCAGTATGTTCTCCATTGCTTTCCGGCTGACCGCAAAAGTAGTTTCCAGGCTCTTGTAGACGCGCCCCGCATTACGAGTGGAATACACATTACTCTGTTTTGAAACATCCTGGTAGATCAAATGTGTGTACCAGATAGGGGTGATGCTGTGATGGAGATTCTTTAGATCGCGCATACGAGGTGTGGCTAGAAAAAAACCGGACTAGTACTGGTGAAACAATAAAACGAATGCAATAAGGCTGAAAGTCGCGTGGCCTGTCACGTGATTATCGCTCCTCCTACTGCTCGAGTTTCATCTGCCTCCTGCACTCAGTCTGCCCGTGGCGTCTGTTTTAAGTAGTTGACGTTTTGTCTGTGCGTCGGAAAATGTTGAGTGTACAGAAAGAACAGCGTGTTAACATCAAATTTTGTTTCAAACTAGGAGAATCTGCAAGTGAAACGTTTGTAATGTTACAACAAGTGTACGGCGATGATTGTTTATCGCGAACACAAGTGTTTGAGTGGTTTAAACGATTTAAAGATGGCCGCGAAGACACCAGTGATGACACTCGCACTGGCAGACCATTGTCAGCAAAAACTGATGCAAACATTGAAAAAATCGGTAAACTTGTTCGACAAGATCGCCGTTTGACAATCAGAGCAGTGTCTGAGTTAACAGGAGTTGACAAGGAAAGTGTCGAACAAGTTTACCGATTTTTTCAATGTTTGCATCAGTTTTTGCTGACAATGGTCTGCCAGTGCGAGTGTCATCACTGGTGTCTTCGCGGCCATCTTTAAATCGTTTAAACCACTCAAACACTTGTGTTCGCGATAAACAATCATCGCCGTACACTTGTTGTAACATTACAAACGTTTCACTTGCAGATTTTCCTAGTTTGAAACAAAATTTGATGTTAACACGCTGTTCTTTCTGTACACTCAACATTTTCCGACGCACAGACAAAACGTCAACTACTTAAAACAGACGCCACGGGCAGACTGAGTGCAGGAGGCAGATGAAACTCGAGCAGTAGGCGGAGCGAGAGTCACGTGACAGGCCACGCGACTTTAGCCTTATTGCATTCGTTTTATTGTTTCACCAGTACCAGTCCGGTTTTTTTCTAGCCACACCTCGTACATATCTCTTAAAATAACACCATTGTTCACAAATGACGAATTCGAGGCCCAGTTATCATAATTCAGGAAGTTTCAGACAGTTACTTGTTTGTGGGACAGATATTCCGCTTGTATCGATATATACCCATATTTAGAGACCTAACGGAATAGAAAAACTCTTTGATAGACAGCAGTTCTGTATTTTACAGACAAGTCATTACTTACAAGCTGCTTCCTTCTATAGTGTCATTACTTACAAGCTGCTTCCTTCTATAGTGTTCGGATTTCACGGTAGCATTCATACAGGGAAGAAAATACACTGATTCGAATCCCACCTATAGATTGCTATCAGATTACTTATTTCCCGCAGCACAATAGTAAAATTTGTCCCTTGTCATTTCGTACTGCAGGGAAGGAAATTAGTGTCAAGAGCACTAGGGAGGGACGCAGTACGGGAGATTTCATAAACTTCCAGTCAATGTAGGTTGTTGAACGATGATTGCGGTGGGTATTGCTGTCATGTTGTCGGGTATATGAAGACAGTGAGTACCTAGTATTTTGACGACATTTTAGATTCAACTCAAGACTTCGTCAACTAAGTATTATACCGAACAAAATGTCAGTGATAAGGATGACCGAAAATTGAAGATAAATCCTGTCACATCGAAATTTAAAGTTAAAATGACGTAACTCACATGAAATGTCATGCACTATTTCGAAAATCTGTCTCTGAAGTACTGGCGAATGTGAACTGCACAATAAAAACTTTTACTTCCGATCGATAAATTTTAGACCTCAGATGATCATCGAAAATGTATAATACGATGAAAATGGCGCTGGGAACATTCTAAGTCGACCAATAATGATTCGATGAGTTATTATTCACTTGGTTCTAACAAAAGGTCTGGTACATGTACCAGGATCATGTATCACATATGTCCACTTACTTACTGCCGTGAAGAATGACCACAACTGCATAATGGTGAGATACTGGTGCAATCGTTATTCTCCAAAGACAATTTAGGCCAATTGCTAGGTACGTGTGCCCTTTACATGAGCCTCAAATGTTGTACGCCTTATGGTTCAGATACTATTACCTGGCCTGAATTCCCAGTCCATATTAACATCGATGGTTTGATTGCCTATTTGTATAAATCTCAACATTTGCTCTGGCCATCCAACCAGTTTGTTATCATCAAGTGCTTGTGGCTAGTTCCAGGAAGGAGATCATATCCCCTTATCAAACTTCTGTGGTCGGTTTAACAGAAGTGATTTCTTTGCAAATCAGCATAGGCAGAACTAAGTGCTGCATGGTATCTGGGAGTTCTGCTTTTCTGTTTTACTTACCAGTTATCTGTTTCTGTAGAGAGCATCAAGTGTTATGTGCATGACAGATCAATGATGATGCAAATATGTATCATGGTACTGTAAGACGTCGTGGTCTCCTGACCTTTATTGCTTACATATTCCGCCCTCACAATCATATTCCGCACATCAAGACGCTTCATTCGAACCCAAACTCGATAAGATAAAGTCAATGTTGTATGAATTCATGTAAACGATACGAAAATAACAAGTGCTCACCGGGGTTGACATACTCGAGGCTGGTGTACACACACACATTCAAGACACGACAGTCACAAGAGCTTTTAGTTTGGGAGAGGCGGACCACACACCGAGAGGCCAGTCCCTTCAGAGGATGATTCAGCCTGTCTACGTCGGATGGCGACCGCCCGAGGAGCGGACAGAATTTGCCCGAGTGAAAGGGGAGAACGACCCCGTGTTCGGCTTAAAAGCAAATTCCGCTACATTCTGTGGGAGCGCCCAGCCTACGCATTCTTTACAAACTCAAAGAGCGAGTAACAAGTCTTTCCTCAGTACTTCACTGGGAGAGCACCTCTGTCGAGAGCAAATCAGAGTGTGACTCTATATTGAGTCCTTGCGATTAAGCGTTGTTCACTGTGTTGGCCGCCACACTTATTGTGCAGTGTGGACGGACAGAGTTATAGTTAGACGCCTGCGAGCGAATTTTTGAGTGGCATCACGGTGGATTGGTTATCTGACCAGTGTACCACGCCAATAGTTAGACTAGGGGCGAACAGGAGTCCTTGACTTCATCAAGGCGTAGGGAGAGTTTAATTGGCGAAGGTTAATCCAGATAGAACGAGAGTTATCTTATTTCTCAGCAGCGAGCGGCGCAGGCAGCACTCATCGCAGCTTACGGTATTGTGCGCTACATTTTTGTGTCATTTCCTTACAGCGGACGACTCCAGAAGATATTTATTGCTGAAAGTTTTTCAGGCATTTTTTTTAGAATGTTAGGAGCGTCTGTCTGACTTCTGTAGTAGTGTGGGGATGGAAATTGCATCTTGCTGGAGTCACAGGGTAAAGGGTACATCTCAGATAAATCTGTTGCGCAGAATGACAGAATAGCACCCACACGCTCAGAGTACAGAAAGCTGAATGAAGTCCTAATTAGAAGGGAAGAAATAATGTAAATTATGCACAGGAGTGTTCATTTATACAAACTCATAAATGCGATAGTAAGTGTCAGTTACGTTCTCACGACAAAACCGCTGAAATGATTTCCATGAAACTTGGTATGAGCCCGCTCAGTTGGCTGTGCTGACTAACACGCAGCTTCCCGAGCGGGGAGGCGTCACGGTCCCTGGCACGAATCCGCCCGGTGGATTAATGTCGAGGTCCTGTGTGCTGGCCAGCCTGTGGATGGTTTTTAAGGCGGTTTTCCATCTACCTCGGCGAATGTGGACCCGTTCCCTTTATTCCACCTCAGTTACACTGTGTTGGCGATTGCTGCGCAAACAACGTTTCCACGTACACGTACACCATAATTATACTACCATGCAAACATCTGAGGTTACACTCGTCTGGTATGAGACGTGCAGTCCACACTGGATTTTGTCTGGGACGGCGGTGGAGTGGGTGGACTGCTGTGGCCTGTTGTGAGTTTGTGAAACACTGAGGGCTACGAAGGTATGAAGCCTCTCCATCGTTCCTAGGTTCCCAGTTTAATACATACGTACATACATACAACTTGGTATGGAGATAGCATGACCACTGAGGAATATCACAAGCTGCTGTAGAAAGTAAAATAGGAGACCTTGAATTTTATAAGGTTGAAATAGTGAATGGAACATCTTTTTTCTACACCAGAGAGCATAAACCATACTGAAAATAATTAAATTTTGTTGCGTTTTGTACCATTGTGTAATGTGCAGCTATTTCAATACCACAGTGCATAGATGCGTGATCCTGTCCACACCCCTCAACACGGACCTATCACAAGTGATGCTGCACATGCTGCCACATCCTGTTTGCGGAAGGGTGTGCATGATGAGCTATGGTTACCCAGACAGGCACGTGCGGGCAGGTGACATTATTGCACTTACAATTGCTTACTTTCTCACCATCTCTCATCACAATAAAACTACTGCTATGTGAGTGCAACTATGGGTAACAGCTAGTATTGTTATAAAGCATGCGTTTTCATAATAGAATAGACGAGAGATTTATGTAGAATGCAACTCAGTATGAGTACATTATTCAGAAGGAATTTTATTAACAATTGTTGAATCATACATTCGAACTTAAGTAAATATGGGAGAGTTCCTGTTAAATAAATTTCATAGAAATGAGTATTGTAAACACACTGCTCAAAACGATCTTGAGCCTCCTGCATATCCGCAAATGTATATAGGGTTAAAACCAGGGAAATCAGGAAATGAGAGCATAAGCTTTACAACACTGAAAAAATAAATGAGTATAAAATAAAAACAAAACAACACCTAGAATGAAGGCAGCGGTCTGCAAGTTTAAACTGATCCAAAATATGCTTATTCGGTCTCAAGTCAGTAGATACTGCACTCCATTCCATTCGGTTGATTCGTGCTTTATGGAGGAAGGTGTTCAATCTAGATAGCCGTGAGGTGCCTGTGTATTATCGTCTTGTTAACGGATTGCAAAACGTTGAAAGCAGGGTAGCACAATAGGTTTAACCCTGCGTGAATGAGGTCGGGTAAGACATACCCGAGGTGTTAGGAAGCGCTGATTATTGTATTTCATTGTTGCCACAGTAGCTGGAGGTAAGGGAGAGGGCGGGTGGGGAATGCAGTGTTGAGTTTATTGTTGCGCCAGCGTCAGAGGGAGATACACGTGCGCAAAGGTGGCTAGGGTACATCACACCTGACCTCGTAGTAGGTGTTACAGTTTTGAGCTGCCAATAAGTTTATGAGTTAAATGATGACTAACTGAAACCATCAGCTGCCGACAGGTGTTGTTGATATACCTCGATGTGGACAGCTGAAAATGTGTGCCCCGACTGGGACTCGAACCCGGGATCTCCTGCTTACATGGCAGACGCTCTATCCATCTGAGCCACCGAGGACACAGCTGAATAGCGCGACTGCAGGGACTTATCCCTTGCACGCTTCCCGTGAGACTCACATTCCCAACTGTCCACAATTTTACATATGTAATGTACCTTATAGACATTTGCCCATTCACTCATTACTCGCGCACGCTTTAGCGATTCCCGTAAGAGTTTGGGCAACCTGTGCGCATTCGCACAGACGAAGGTCAATGGCTGGGTAGCCTTTAACTATATATGAAGACAGTAACTGTTCTCGAAAGAACAGAATACTGTTGATGACCGTGCAGCTTTTACCTGGAAATAAATGATGACTAACTGGCAAATGTCTATAAGGTACATTACATATGTAAAATTGTGGACAGTTGGGAATGTGAGTCTCACGGGAAGCGTGCAAGGGATAAGTCCCTGCAGTCGCGCTATTCATCTGTGTCCTCGGTGGCTCAGAGGGATAGAGCGTCTGCCATGTAAGCAGGAGATCCCGGGTTCGAGTCCCAGTCGGGGCACACATTTTCAGCTGTCCACATCGAGGTATATCAACAACACCTGTCGGCAGCTGAGGGTTTCAGTTAGTCATCATTTATTTCCAGGTAAAAGCTGCACGGTCATCAACAGTGTTCTGTTCTTTCGAGAACAGTTACTGTCTTCATATAAAGTTTATGAGTTATTTATAGGGCCGTGAGGAGTGGCCGCGCGGTTTGAGGCGTCCTGTCACGGACTGCGCGGCTCCTCCCGCCAGAGGTTCGAGTCCTGCCTCCGTTATGTGTGTGTGTGTGTTGTTCTTAGAATAAGTTAGTTTAAGTAGTGTGTGGTCCCTTAGGAATTCACACACATTTGAACATTTTTGAGTTATTTATTGTATTCTTTGATTTATTTTTAGATTTTATATTTCAAAAGATGTCTTATGAAGAAAATACGTCGGCCACAAGAACGACTAGAAGAAATTTTAGAAAATTGTTCAAATACTAGTTCCTGTGACTCCTTTGACACCATGATGAAAACATAGACCAATCAACAGGTGATGAAAGAAAACCCGAAATGATTACTTATTACAATATAACTAAAGCCGGTGTCGACGTCGGAGATGAACTGAGTGCCACTTATGATGTTGTCTGCAACAGCAAACGTTGGCCTATGGCAATATTTTATGGTACATTCTATATGGCTACCATAAATGTCATCACAGTCTACAGCGAAAATACAAAGGTGACAAAACACACATGAAGCGCCGAGATTTCATTCGTAAATTAGATTCGAATCTGGTAAATGGCGGTCTCCGCATTAGACAAGAAAACATAAGTCTTCCAAGGGAAATTCGTAAGAGGATTGCTGGTCAACTGGGAAAAACTTCATCGCGTATCTCATACCGACCTCATAGCTGGTGTAACAGTTTCTCGCCTCATTCACGCCGGGGTTAATGATGCTGTCTCGATTCTAAACAGCCGTCAAACTGACCTCAATAGCGACGAGAAATGTCCGATATCTAAACATGTTAAACACCAAACACTATTCACAGAACAGACCTTAGGCCGGTTCCCACTGGTCTAAGGCTGCCTACAAGGCAGTACGAGGAGTGTTCTACGATCGTGAGAAATATGATCACCATGTCGCCGTTATCACCACTGTTGCTGCTGTAGGTGAATCCCGGTGGTGTTGCTGCCTCTTTATTCAAGCAGAGCCTCATTTGTCCTCATGAGGGTGCGTTGACCCCGTTCCAGGCCTTCCTATCTCAAAAAATCCTGTGGAGGTATCGGAAACCGAACCAGGGTCCTTCCGGACTGAACGTAGGGATGTTGACCTTTCGTGGTACTAGCCAAAATTATGATTGACCCGCATCCCTGCTGAACTCATGAGACTGCATGTCTGAGAAATACATTGATACCTGGTGGCCTCCACGTACACTAAAACAAATCAAAAGAATCTGGACCAGTGGCAGCTTGCGCAAAACTATATTACTGTGCTATAATGTGGTAGCCTACAGCCGTTTGACTTACAAGGTTAGGAATTGTTACTAAATCGAATATATTAATTTACATGAACAAACTGCACTCTTTAAATATATTTAAATTTTGTAATATTTCAATATCGCGAGGATAAAAAAATTGCGATCAGCGGGAATTGAACCTGGATCAGTGAGTTGAGGCTTTAGACCACTCACCCACAGCGTTGTCACACCATCAGCACTTCGAAAATACCTCGTATTTTTAAGCTTGCAGAAAACGCTACACGCAGTTTCAAAGAAAAATACTGATCTGGCACTGTGAGCAACGTAGCACTGGTAGTGCCAGAATGGATAAAGTCACATACTCAATAGAAAACAAACAGCTGTGTCACTTTTCTGAGTTGATTGTAGTGCGGTTGACAATCATTTCAGCATTGGGTTTTAGTTGTTGCAGAAAGTACACTTCCAAGTACACTACTGGCCATTAAAATTGCTACACCAAGAAGAAATGCAGATGATAAATGGGTATTCATTGGACAAATATATTATACTAGAACTGACATGTGATTACATTTTCACGCAATTTGAGGGCGTAGATCCTGAGAAATCAGTACCTAGAACCACTACCTCTGGTCGTAATAACGGCCTTGATACGCCTGGGCACTGAGTCAAACAGAGCTTGGATGGCGTGTACAGGTACAGCTGCCCATGCAGCTTCAAACGATACCACAGTCCATCAAGAGTAGTGACTGGTGTATTGTGACGAACCAGTTGGTCGGCCACCATTGATCAGACGTTTTCAATTGGTGAGAGATCTACATTTATACTCCGCAAGCCACCCAACGGTGTGTGGCGGAGGGCACTTCACGTGCCACTGTCATTACCTCCCTTTCCTGTTCCAGTCGCGTATAGTTCGCGGGAAGAAGACTGCCGGAAAGCCTCCGTGTTCGCTCGAATCCCTCTAATTTTACATTCGTAATCTCCTCGGGAGGTATAAGTAGGGGGAAGCAATATATTCGATACCTCATCCAGAAACGCACCCTCTCGAAACCTGGACAGCAAGCTACACCGCGATACAGAGCGCTTCTCTTGCAGAGTCTGCCACTTGACTTTGCTAAACATCTCCGTAACGCTATCACGCTTACCAAATAACCCTGTGACGAAAGACGCCGCTCTTCTTTGGATCTTCTCTATCTCCTCTGTCATCCCGACCTGGTACGGATCCCACACTGATGAGCAATACTCAAGTATAGGTCGAACGAGTGTTTTGTAAGCCACCTCCTTTGTTGATGGACTACATTTTCTAAGGACTCTCCCAATGAATCTCAACCTGGCACCCACCTTACCAACAATTAATTTTATAAGATCATTCCACTTCAAATCGTTCCGCACGCATACTCCCAGATATTTTACAGAAGTAACTGCTGCCAGTGTTTGTTCCGCTATCATAGAATCATACAATAAAGGATACTTCTTTCCATGTATTCGCAATACGTTACATTTGTCAATGTTAAGGGTCAGTTGCCACTCCCTGCACCAAGTGCCTATCCTCTGTTTCAATGCCATCATCATCCACTTACTGATTTAACGTAGGACTAGAACTTCCTAGGATTTTCTGTCAAGTCGGTACATAGAATTTTACTTTCGAATTCACTGAACGCTTCCCGCATAGCCCTCCTTACGCTAACTTTGACATCGTTTAGCTTCTGTTTGTCTGAGAGGTCTTGGCTGCGTTTCAACTTGCAGTGACGCTCTCTTTGCTTTCACAGTAGTTTCCTAACTTTGTTGTTGAACCACGGTGGGTTTTTCCAGTCCCTCACAGTTTTACTCGGCACGTACCTGTCTAAAACGCATTTTACGATTGCCTTGAACTTTTTCCATAAACACTCAACATTGTCAGTGTCGGAACAGAAATTTTCGTTTTGATCTGTTAGGTAGTCTGAAATCTGCCTTCTGTTACTCTTGCTAAACAGATAAAGCTTCCTTCCTTTTTTTATATTCCTATTTACTTCCATGTTCAGGGATGCTGCAACGGCCTTATGATCACTGATTCCCTGTTCTGCGCATACAGAGTCGAAAAGTCCGGGTCTGTTTGTTATCAGTAGGTCCAAGATGTTATCTCCACGAGTCGGCTCTGGAGAATGTGCTGGTCAGGGCAGCAGTTGGACATTTTCTGTATCCAGAGAGGCCCCTACAGGACCTGCAACATGCAGTCGTGCATTACCCTGCTGAAATGTAGGGTTTCGCAGGAATCGAATGAAGGGTAGAGCCACGGGTCGTAACAAATCTGAAATGTAACGTCCACCGTTCAAAGTGCCGTCAATGCGAACAAGAGGTGACCGACACGTGTAACCAATGGCACCCCATACCATCACGCCGGGTGATACGCCAGTATGGCGATGACGAATACACGCTTCCAATGTGCGTTCAGCACGATGTCGCCAAACACGGAAGCGGCCGTCATGATGCTGTAAACAGAACCTGGATTCGTCCGAAAACATGACGTTTTGCCATTCGTGCACCCAGGTTCGTCGCTGAGTGTGTGATGCAGCGTCAAGGGTAACCGCAGCCATGGTCTCCAAGCTGATAGACCATGCTGCTGCAAACGTCGTCGAACTGTTCGTGCAGATGGTTGTTGCCTTGCGAACGTCCCCATCTGTTGAGTCAGGGATCGAGACGAGGCTGCACGATCCGTTACAGCCATGCGGATAAAATGCCTGTCACCTCAACTGCTAGTGATAAGAGGCCGTTGGGATCCAACTCGGCGTTCCGTATTACCCTCCTGAACCCACCGATTCCATATTCTGCTAACAGTCATTGGATCTCGACCAACGCGAGCAGCAATGTCGCGATACGATAAACCGCAATCGCGATAGGCTACAATCCGACCTTTACCAAAGTCGGAAACGTGATGATACGCATTTCTCCTCCTTACACGAGGCATCACAACAACCAGGCAACGCCGGTCAACTGTTGTTTGTGTATGAGAATTCGGTTGGCAACTTTCCTCATGTCAGCACGTTGTAAGTGTCGCCACCGGCGCCAACCTTGTGTGAATGCTCTGAAAAGCTAATCATTTGCATATCACAGCCTGTCGGTTGAATTTCGCGTCTGTAGCACGTCATCTTCGTGGTGTAGCAATTTTAATAGCCAGTAGTGTATGCTTCGTCCGTTTTATTTGCTTGCCAGCAAGCATTCAAAGAGAAATGGCGTAATTTTAGTGCGTTTTCCGGCTCGCATTCGAAGCAAAATAGGATAATTTTAGTGTGATATTTATAGTGCAGCCAACGTCATTGCCGCAGTCATAACACCGGTTCCCGTCAGATAACCGAATTAAAGCGCAGTCGGGCTCGGCTAACACTTGGATAGGTGACCATCCGGTCTGCCGAGCGCTGTTGGCAAGCAGAGTGCACTCAGCCCTTGTGTGAGGCCAACTGAGGAGCTACTTGATTGAGAAGTAGCGGCTCCGGTCTCGAAAACTGACATACGGCCGGGAGAGCGGTGTACTGACCACATGCCCCCCCCCATTTCGGCATCCAGTGACGGCTGCGGGCTGAGGATGATACGGTGACTTGTCAGTAGCGTTGAGCCTTCATGGCATGTTCGGGAAGAGTTTAACTTTAGTTTTTATTTACAGTGTGCTGTAGCACATTAGCACAGGATAACCGGCCACCACTGATCTGACATTTATTAGTGGACATTAATATGACATGTGTCCTTTATAATAAACTATGATGGGTGCTGTTTCATTGAGGTGTCTGAACGTCTCTGGACGAATGGCAGCCCAGTCTTCCTGAAGAGCCGAAACCCGAGAAGCTGGGGTCTGGAGTGAAGTTGACTTTCTAACTCATCCATAAACGTTTTCCATTGGTTCAGGTCGGAACTTTGGGCAGGCCAGTCCCTTTCAGAAACGATGTAGTCCACAATCCATCGCCTCACAGATGCTACTATATGACATGGTCTATTGTCATGCTGACACTAACAGTCATCTCTTCCAATTGTTCCTCTACTGTACGCAGTAAACAATACTGTAAAATATTTTCATGTCCCTCCATATTTAGCATTTTTTTAACTGCAATAAGGGAACCAAATCTTAGCCACGAAAAACTCCCCCTACCATAACACAATCTCCTACGCACGTCACTGCTGGAAAACCCTTCCACTGGACTGCCACAGAGTGTAGCGTGACTCGTCACTCCAAATCACTCGTTTACAGTCATCCACTGTCCGGTGGCGTCGCTCTTTGCAGCACCTCAAGCGTCGCTTAGCATGGACTTCTCGACCGTTGCCCTCTCATTCTTTTTAACTCCCCACGCACAGTCATTGTACTACCGGGACTGCTGGTAGCACTTTGGAACTCACGAGTGATTCCTTCCGCTGATTTCGTGCGACTTTTCACAACCATCCTCCGCAATGCTCGACGGTTATTCTCCGTTACTACATGAGGTCTGGCTGGTCTTGCTTTAGCTGTGCTTGTTCCTTCGCGTTTCTACTTCACAATCACACTACCAAGAGTCGACTTGTGCATAGAAGGGCTGAAATGACGGTGGTATATCTGTTACTCAGCTGATACTGAATGCTTAGTCCACGGGCGAAGTCGCTGAGCTCTTCTGACCCACACATTCCGCTGTACTGGCTCTCTGCTGACACACACAATAATTCCCGCCTTCATATATTATGGCGGCTCCGCCTCTCACGCCATCTAGAGGTGAACCCCGAATTACATGAAGGTGTCCGTATACTTTAGATCGGGTAGTGTACTTTTACGACTATCGACAAGTGTAATTCAGGTTCTGTATTCGTCAGTGAAGAGAACCCGACCACAGTGATCCAGGTTCTATGCCAGGTGTTGCGTTGTTCACGTTCTCCGCGCACTACGGAGCTGGCAGGTTTCTACCTTTGTTATTAATGGATACCTAGAGGTTCCTGTGGAGATCTTTGCTTACTCTCTGTGTCGATAAGTTCTCCCAGCAGTCTCCATGAAGACAAACGGTTTGGTCATTACGATGACAGAGGAAGACCAAAAAACGGTTAACCGCCTAATTCCCAAGTGCTTTTCGGCAGGATATCGAATGCTCAGCCTATATATGCAAGTCGATATGTATCTCCTATATGTATGCGCCTGACTGCTGATGTAGTCTACATATCGCGAATACCCAAATCTGGCTCTTGTATATTGTTCTCATGTCTAAATGGTATTTATACACCTGCACAGATATTCAATCCTCTTTCCACAGCTTTTGAAACCATTTTTACAGAACATACAAAAGAAAATTTTATTGCTAATTTAGGTACATGGTCATTATTATGGATTGAATATGGGAATTCCCCAAATCTATACCAACGGCGATTTACCATTTCTTATTGTGTTCCCAGAAGGATTTTTATAGCAGACAACCTCTGTTTATTCTGCGTTACATTCTCGTATTGGTTACTCGTTCCAGTATATAGTGGATGTAAAATTTGTTTTACGTCGGAATCTTTCCTTTGTTAAGTCTATGTCACTTCGTATCAGGGTACGGCTTAAACTAATGTATACTTTGAACTGTCGAAAAAAAAGTGTAGTATAACATTTCCAGTGTTGATGTGGCTGTATGGGTATTTTTCCGAAAGCCAATAAATTTCAAAAGGACAGGCGCACAATTATGCTACATTCTCCACGGACTACCTACGAACCACAATTTGTTCGCAGCAGTCATCAGCTTGTGTTGATGACACCAGTTACCAACAACGAGCAAAGCAATGTTTTGTTTTGCGTCTCATGACAGTGATTGTGTGTTCGAATGACGCTGCTGTGCTGTACCTCAACTCACTCCGACTGGCATTCGGGAGGACGACGGTTCAAATTTCCATCCGGCCACCCAGATTTAGGTTTTTCTAGAATTCACTAAATCACTTAAGGAAAATGCCATTACGGTTTCTTTGAAAAGACACGGCCGATTTCCTCCTTGCTCCTTAATTAATCGGAGCTTGTGCACCGTCTATACTCAACTCGTTGTCAGCGACACGTTAAACTCTATTGCTCCCTTCTCCCTTCCCAATTCATTGGGTAAATTCCAGTGTCGATTAACCTTCTTCACTTAGTATGACAATGAGAGCTCGAGCTAAGCTAGGAACGATCTTTGGCTGATTACATGTGAAGTGACCTAGTTTTAGAGATGTAGAGCCACCCACATATTTTGTTCAAATTTTGTTTGCAGGTTATTAAACGAGCAAAGAAAAATATACAGATTTCTAGCTAACAAACGTTAATATTTTTCGAGTAGGACACTCTTGAATGAAGGGGGAGGCAAAATGGTGAATCGATATGCTGTATTTCAGTGAAAAGTGCAAAACTTAGGACGGTGTCTAAAAAGCTTGCATTGCTCACATTCATTAACTTCTATTTCACTCCATTCACTATCTGTTTGCACTCCAAACTGCATTCAAAGGGGCTCCATAAATTTTGACGTGAATAAATTTCTCCAGTGTTTAAGTGCGCTGATCTTTTGACGTAATTCGTTTAGGAAGCTCGCCATTCGTCGTCTTGTTGTCTAGTAGTTCGTCTTTGACGTTATCATATTTTATCAGCCAGATATGTTTAGCTGGAACTGACCGAAAAACGTTGCCATTGCCTGGTCCATACTCACAGAAACCACTATCTGAGAGCATTCTTTATAAAATATAAACTTTGTACGACTGCGTCTTTCCTGGGTATAAAGCGACATTTTAGAGCATTATCTTCTAACCCCATAGATCCAACTGGATAGCCAAGCGCGTGAAAACCTTCGTTTCTGGGGCACGGGGAGCCTCATTGGCCTTAGATCTAATCCGCCCGGTGGATTAACGACGAATACAAGTGTGCCGCCCTCCATGGTTGAAGTTTTTATATGGTTTCTGACATTTGATTAGGCGAATATCGGGCTGGTACACACGCCCTGTGTCAGTTATACGACGCGCAGACATTTAGAAAATGTTCTCAACTTGAAGGTGAGATAACACTGGAGGAAGACAGATGGCACACACAAATTTCGTCCTGGGAGGGTGGAACAGAACAGGTGGCGTCAGGAAAAGCATACGGTCTCTCTCAACCAATAACATTGCTAGTCCGAAATAACATACGGACCCCGTGGAAACAAGGGATAAGGCCAGGAACAAAAAGATCTAAGATCACAATCTTATTAGGAAATCTGTAGTAAATGAATTTTGTAGAGAAGAGAGTGATCTTTCAAACGGCTGTTATCGGACTTGTGCATCAGGTGTCGCTTTGGAAATAAAAAGCTTAAAAATCACTTTTTTGCAGCTATTTTTGTGGACAAGCTTGGCCTCAAATATTTAAAAAAACTACATATAGTTAATGACAGCATCATCTGCAAACAATCTTAGAGGTTGCTCCGAGTGTCTCCTAAATCATTTATGTACTTCTGCAACGGCAGAGGACCTACAACACTTCCTTGGAAATGCCGGATATCATTTCTGCTTTAATCGATGATTTTCAGTCGATGACTATGTATCGTGACCTTTCTGAACTGGAAATCACCAATCCACTTACATAACTGGAGCGACACTACATAGGCATGCAATTTTACTACAAGTCTCTTGTACGGAGCATCTTCCTTTGATAGTAAATCCATGCTGCGAATAATATTTTAACAAAATCAAAGATGGTCGAGTGAGTATCCCCTGGCTCACTCGACATGAAATCATCTTTTTTGAGTCTGTTAACAGACTGAAAAATATGCAGAAGCCTCATCGTTTTGTTCTCGGTTTGTGACACAGACACGGGACACTACTTAAATTCACTACAGGTTTAATTCCTGTTCTAGGCGACAGGTGATTGGCTATACTTAAGTACAGGTTGTTGTATTTGGCCACGAACGGCACGTTTGCAGTGCCCTCAATACGTTGCAAGTATCAGTCGTGTCAGAACATTGTTCTGTGTAGGTGTGAGTGCATTATGTCGCAGTTAAGTGAAATTGAACATGGATATAATATTGATGCCCCTATGGTGGCTGGTTCAGTAATCAAGGTAACCAAAATTTTTGGTACCGCCCTAAAGAGAAAGCGGAAAAACGCCAACGGGTGAGACACCATGCGAGCGAAAGTATGTGTTGAGCGATCGTGACATACAGTCACTGAAGATGATTTTGACGAAAAATAAGAGTTCTATAGCTGCAAATCTCAGTGCAGAACTGGATGTCATAATCGCGAGCTTTGTCAGCACGAAAACAATACGAACGGATGGACGTAAGCTGGATATTGCAAAGCGGGATGGAATTCCGGAACAATTAATCAGTGCCGCGCGGGGTAGCCGCGTGGTCTGGGGGCGCCTGGTCATGGTCCGTGCTGCTTCCCCCGTCGGAGGTTCGTGTCCTCCCTCGGGCATGTGTGTGTGTGTGTTGTCCTCAGCGTAAGTTAGTTTAAGTTAGGTTAAGTAGTGAGTAAGCTTAGGGACCGATGACCTCAGCAGTTTGGTCCCATAAGACCTTACCACAAATTTCCACAAAATTTTCATCAGTGATGCGTATAATCGTAGCAGGGAAACGTGGTGTCAAAGCCATGAGCAATGGAAGAAAGTTATTCGATCGGACGACTCTTGTTTCACACTTTTTCCAACTTCTGTCCGAGTTAATGTCGCAAAAGTGAAATATGGTGAGGGTTGTGTGATGATTTGAGCACAAATATCGTGGTATGCCACGGGCCCCATGGTTACTCTGCAAGGTCGCATTACTGCCATTTTGGCTGATCAGGTCCGTCGCATGGTAGAATATTAGTTCCCTAGTGGTGATGCTGTGTCCCAAGGCGACAGTGCGCCTATTTTAGCAATTCGCTTCGCCAACGACTGGTTTTCTGAGTACCTGGATAAATTTTCGCATCTCCCCTGTGCACCACAGCCACCAGCTCTTTGTATTATTGAGCCTTTGTGGTGTAGTTAGGAGAGATGCTTGAGTGAACCACCGCCATCGCAGTTACCTGAACTTGCCACTATTTCGCAGCAAGAGTGGTATAAGATTCCCTTGAAAACCATACAGGACCAGTATTTATCCGTTCCGACGACTGGAAGCTGTTTTGAATGCCGACGGTTTTCCTACACCGTGTTACGCACGTTAATGTGTTGTCTTCGGATTTCCATGTATCTGGGGTTAAAGAGTTCTGGGCCGCGCGGAGTGGCCGCGCGGTTAGAGGCGCCGTGTCACGGATTGCTCGGCCGCTCTCGTCGGAGGTTAGACTCCACCCTCGGGCATGGGTGTATGTGTTGTTCTTATCATAAGTTAGTTTAAGATAGTTTAAGTAGTGTGTAATTCTAGGGATCGATGACAGCAGTAGTTTGGTCCCCTAGAAATTCACACACATTTGAACATTTGAAAGAGTTCTGGGAAAGAGACCTGATTTTTAAAGAACACAATCTACGCAAATAAAATGGGCCGTTTCATAACTTTTTTAAGCATTTTAGGCCTAAATTGATTCGAATATTATCTGTTTCTGCTTTTACTTCCTTATACACCAACGTCACCCACGCTGAAACTGTGGCACTTATTAACGCAGCACTGCTGTTCTGCGGGTAGTCGTGAGTCAGGGGTTCATCCTCACTGCACGTCAAGGACAGATGAGCGTCGCTATGCTGTCTGGGTTCGCTGCAGCCTTTCACAACCCGTTACCTCTTACGGAAGTCAGTGAGGTCGCCTCTTGCCTGATGTTGCCACTAACGTGGAAGTGTGTGACGATTGTAAGGGAGTGAATTGCAAGATCTCTACTGATGGAAACAATAACGCAAGATTGTTGCTGGTTTCCTCGTCAAGGGAAAAAGACACTTCTGGTTCGAAAGAAACAGCGTCTCCTGCAAACTCTTATCACACGAGGAAAAGACGGAAAAGTCCAACAAATTTTTATCAGAGGTCAGTTTTAGCGACAGGCTAATGATGCTGGTTGTGAACACGGAAAACGGATTTCGTGGAATGAACATCTTCGTTATCAGTAAGAACAATTCGGCTAGCTGATAGATTAAAGTGTGAATCGCACGAGGATTCCAATACCGACTGCTAGGAAACTTACTGGCAGATTAAACGGTGTTCTTACAGAGACTCGAAACTTGGGCCTTCGCCTGCCGCGGGGAAGTGCTCTACGGGCTGAGCTATCCAAGCGCGTCTTACGATCCGCCCTCCCAGCTTTACTTCCGCCAGTACTTCGTCTACTACCTCCCAAATTTCACAAAAGTTCTCATCCATACTCTGCAGGACTAGGACTCTCGGGAGAAAGCATAATGCGGAGACTTGTCTTAGCTACAGGCTGGGAGATTGTTTACATAATGAATTTTCACTCTGGAGAGTGTGTGCGTTGTTATGAAAGTTTCTGGCAGATTAAAACTTGAGCCTGACGGAGACTCGCACCGGGCGAAGGCCCCACGTTCGAGTCCCGGTACGACACACAATTTTAACCTGCCAGAAAGTCTCAAAGCAGCGACACTCCGATGCAGAGTGAAAATTCGTTCTGGAAACAGCCTTTTTTTAAATGTAATGTTATTGTCATTACTGCCATAACCACATTTGTACAAAAATGGTTCAAATGGCTCTGAGCACTATGGGACTTAACATCTGAGGTCATCAGTCTCCTAGAACTTAGAACTACTTAAACCTAACTAACCTAAAGACATCACACACATCCATGCCCGAGGAGGGGTTCGAACCTGCGACCATAGCGGTCGCGCGGTTCCAGACTGAAGCGCCTAGAACCGCTCAGCCACACTGCATATTTTTACGTCTACATCTACATCTAGATGCCTACTCTGCAGTTTACACGTAAGTGCCTGGCAGAGGTTTCATCGAACCACTTTCACTCTATTTCTCTACCGCCTACTCTCGAACAACGCACATGAAAAAGAACATTGAAATCTTTCAGGGCGAGCTCTGATTTCTCTTATTTTATTACAATGATCACTTCTCCCTATGAATGTAAATGCCAACAAAATATTTTCGCATCCAGAGGAGAAGGCTCAAGATTGAAAATTCGTGAAAAGATCACATCGAAACGAAAAACGCCTTTCTTTTAATTATTTCCACCCCAACTCGCGTATCATATCTGTGACACTTTCCCCCCTATTTCACAATAATACGAAACAAGCTGCAAATGGACTCGCATTCGGGAGGACGACAGTTCAAATCCGCTTGCGGTCATTCTGATTTAGGTTTTCCGTGATTTCCCCAAACCACTTCTGGCCAATGTCGGGATGGTTTGTTTGAAAGGGCACGGTCCACTTCCTTAATCTGATGGGACCGATGACCTCAGTGTTTGGTCCCCTCCTCCGAATCAACCAATCAAAACGAACTGCTCTTCTATGAACTTTTTCGATGTCTCCGCCAATCAGTCTCGTATGGATCCCACACTGCAAAGCAGTACTCTTGTTGAGGACTAGCGGTGTGCAGGCTATCTCTTTAGTACACCTGTTGCATCTTCGAAGAGTTCCGTCAGTAGAAAGCAGTCTTTGATTTGCCTTCTCCACAAATTATTTATGTGATCCTTCCCCTTTAAGTTGTTCATAATTGTAATTCCTATGTATACAAATGAATTGACAGCCTTTAGATTTGTGTGTCTTATCATGCAACCGAAATTTAACTTACTCATTTTAATACTCATGTGGATGACCTCACATTATTCATTATATATGGTCAGTTAACACTTTTCGCATCATACAGATTTGTTGCGAAATCATTTTGCAATTGGTTTTCATCTTCCGCTGACTTTACTACAAGGTAGATGATAGCATCGTCTGCAGACAACTTTATATGGCTGCTCAGATTGTCTTCTAACTTCTTTATATACACTCCTGGAAATTGAAATAAGAACACCGTGAATTCATTGTCCCAGGAAGTGGAAACTTTATTGACACATTCCTGGGGTCAGATACATCACATGATCACACTGACAGAACCACAGGCACATAGACACAGGCAACAGAGCATGCACAATGTCGGCACTAGTACAGTGTATATCCACCTTTCGCAGCAATGCAGGCTGCTATTCTCCCATGGAGACGATCGTAGAGATGCTGGATGTAGTCCTGTGGAACGGCTTGCCATGCCATTTCCACCTGGCGCCTCAGTTGGACCAGCGTTCGTGCTGGACGTGCAGACCGCGTGAGACGACGCTTCAGCCAGTCCCAAACATGCTCAATGGGGGACAGATCCGGAGATCTTGCTGGCCAGGGTAGTTGACTTACACCTTCTAGAGCACGTTGGGTGGCACGGGATACATGCGGACGTGCATTGTCCTGTTGGAACAGCAAGTTCCCTTGCCGGTCTAGGAATGGTAGAACGATGGATTCGATGACGGTTTGGATGTACCGTGCACTATTCAGTGTCCCCTCGACGATCACCAGTGGTGTACGGCCAGTGTAGGAGATCGCTCCCCACACCATGATGCCGGGTGTTGGCCCTGTGTGCCTCGGTCGTATGCAGTCCTGATTGTGGCGCTCACCTGCACGGCGCCAAACACGCATACGACCATCATTGGCACCAAGGCAGAAGCGACTCTCATCGCTGAAGACGACACGTCTCCATTCGTCCCTCCATTCACGCCTGTCGCGACACCACTGGAGGCGGGCTGCACGATGTTGGGGCGTGAGCGGAAGACGGCCTAACGGTGTGCGGGACCGTAGCCCAGCTTCATGGAGACGGTTGCGAATGGTCCTCGCCGATACCCCAGGAGCAACAGTGTCCCTAATTTGCTGGGAAGTGGCGGTGCGGTCCCCTACGGCACTGCGTAGGATCCTACGGTCTTGGCGTGCATCCGTGCGTCGCTGCGGTCCGGTCCCAGGTCGACGGGCACGTGCACCTTCCGCCGACCACTGGCGACAACATCGATGTACTGTGGAGACCTCACGCCCCACGTGTTGAGCAATTCGGCGGTACGTCCACCCGGCCTCCCGCATGCCCACTATACGCCCTCGCTCAAAGTCCGTCAACTGCACATACGGTTCACGTCCACGCTGTCGCGGTATGCTACCAGTGTTAAAGACTGCGATGGAGCTCCGTATGCCACGGCAAACTGGCTGACACTGACGGCGGCGGTGCACGAATGCTGCGCAGCTAGCGCCATTCGACGGCCAACACCGCGGTTCCTGGTGTGTCCGCTGTGCCGTGCGTGTGATCATTGCTTGTACAGCCCTCTCGTAGTGTCCGGAGCAAGTATGGTGGGTCTGACACACCAGTGTCAATGTGTTCTTTTTTCCATTTCCAGGAGTGTATATTAGGAACAACAGAGGGTCCATAAGACTTTCTTGGGGAACGACAGATTACACGGTGTAACCAACTGTCATGGGAAGGTACAGGCTGTAATGCTCGGTCGTCGTTTGGCTAAATTTATGCAGTACATTTAAGTCGTGTGAAGTTAGCACCCTTTTTTTCAGAAATCTATATTTTTTTCAGAGTTCTTGATAGATATGAAATAGTTCTAGAGTTCTTTGTACAAAATTTTAATAGTTCTGCAGAATTTAGCGAAAAAAACAACAATACTCGAAAAAACTTTCGTATCGAAAACATTCTTTGTCAATTTCCGCAAAATGTAAATAAGTACGACAGTTCTGAGCACAGTTCTGAATAGAGCTCCAAGAGTTCTATCGAAAATCCCAGTAACATTTTTTTGTGCAGCTAATAGTTTACGAGTTAATTGCAATTTAAGGAGAAAATCTTTTCACTTACTATGAAGTTGGCACCCTTTTTTTCAGAAATGTATATTTTTTTCAGAGTTCTTGACAGACATGCCATAGTTCTAGAGTTCTTTGTACAAAATTTCAATAGTTCTGCAGAATTTTGCGAAAAAAACAACAATACTCGAAAAAATTTTCGTATCGAAAACATTCTTTGTCAATTTCCGCAAAATGTAAATAAGTACGACAGTTCTGAGCACAGTTCTGAATAGCGCTCCAAGAGTTCTATCGACAATCCCAGTAACATTTTTTTGTGCAGCTAATAGTTTCCGAGATAACTGCAATTTAAGGAGAAAATCTTTTCACTTACTGTGTAGTTGGCACCCTTTTTTTTCAGAAATGTATATTTACATGGCATAAAACAAAATCAGAATGCGTTTCAGCAGTAGCAATTTGTTTTAATGGTGGAGTAAAAATTGTTCAAATGGCTCTGAGTGCTATGGGACTTACCTTCTGAGGTAATCAGTCCCCTAGAACTTAGAACTACATAAACCTAACTAACCTAAGGACATCACACTCATCCATGCCAGAGGCAGGATTGGAACCTGCGACCGAAGCGGTCGTGCGGTTCCAGACTGTGGCGCCTAGAACGGCTGGGCCACTCTGGCAGGCCTGGTGCAGTAAAGATTAAAAACAATGAGCAGAACAGGCATCAAAACTAGGAACAACATGAACATTGTGCTGGTATGGGCGGACAGGCAACATGTCACATCAACTGAAAAAGCTGCTGAAAGCATGAAAAGGAGGCCAGAATAACAAAGAAAAGAAGTAAAAATAAAGAAAATGAAAAGGACACGAAAGGTATCAACAAGATTATGGAGCAGGAATGGTTTGCAATGTCGTCATTGAGAAGAGAATGACATACAAATCTTTAGTTTCAGTTTTCGGTAATCAACGTGTTTGCATACCGAGATACTGTTACCGGTATCCCATCCACTATTAAAGCTACATAAACAAAGCTATGGATGAATAATAATATAGTGCTTGCCTACACACTGAACCACATTATTCAACAATGGATTAAGTATTTTAAGCTGCAGTATCTCATATTATGTTCTTAAATCATTAGGAGAAAAAAATTACTCTTAAAATAATTTTTTTTTAAATAATCAAAACATGAAACGTAAATATTACTGGTTTGCTGTTTCAACAATGTAATAATTCAAAGAATAAAATTTATTTTTTATCTTTTATTTGGATTAGCGTTAAGTACATTGAACCTAAAATAACATTTACGTGTAATTCAGTATGTAAGAAAACATCAATATTCACTGCACAGTGTATTCCACAGATTTACAATTTTTTTCGCCTGGAGCTCACAATATACCAATTCTTTGATAAAAGTTTCATTCCTGAATCTATTGACAGTCTTGCATTATTAAATTTCAGAGTACCAGTAAAAACTACAGGCTGTGATGTACAGGTCCCGTTAACAGCTCTTCTTCAGGATACACTAAAACCTAGAAGGAAATACATATGTAGGGAATTCAGTAATAAATAAGCATAGAATTTATGAGGTGTGAAACAACTAAGAAAAATAAGTACAAAAAATATATACGTGAAATTTAGGGCATAAAATGCTCTTATTCTAGTAACCAAAACAGGAGGCTGTGATACCAGAAACAAAGATACTAAGAATTAACATAAGAGCTATATTTGTAATATTTAGATACCAACTTTTAGCAGTTGCTTACCTTATAAAGCAAAGTTCCTATGTAGGAACTACTTGTTTCGTCTCGTCGGTCTTGTAGCTGCCATTTGAAAATTTTCCTGTCGTGACATACATGAACAGGTGCGGAGAAATTATCGTTTCTTTTGAAACTTTCTGTACATCTTTATACACGTCATCGTACTGCTTCCAGTAGGTTCCATCGAAGACATATGCCATGTAGTGTTTGATGCAGATATTAGAATGAATGGCTCCAACGAGATTGTACTCTTGATTGTTGACTACGATTTCTTTCGTGATCGTTTGCAAAACACATTTCTTCCTTTGATTCGGAGGAAACTGATCTTCAGTTAGCGGACAAGTTGTTATACTAGTATCCATCATCAAGGAGCATCCGAATTTCTTTTCTTCGACTGCTTCTCCTTTACATTTCTTGCATTTTAAATAGTCTTTAGAACTCCATTTGTTGCATCTACAGCCTCTTGCATGAAATTATAACCAAGTCTGAAAAGAACATACGTATCAACGGAAATATAATGTCGTTTCACATAGCATGAATTTAGGCACGTCAGACACGATATATTTTTGTTGCAAATCGGGATATCTTTTAATATTTTCTCGTATAATTCCTGCATTCAGAGACAATATTTTTCGAGACATTACTCCTTTTTTTAGGAGTATAAAATATCAAATCTCTGCTTAAAATGCTGGGAGTTTATAATTTTTTTGTCCAAAACATCCAAAGCCAGATCCAAAAATGGATGGCCCACCATTTGAATTTTACTTTTGAAATCATCACTGAGTGATATTGCTTGCATGAATAAGGTCATCAAAGAATCGAAACTGCACGTTCCCTTCAAGTTGTAGGTAGCAGATTTGAATTTGCTTGAGGACCTATTTAGGAAAAGTGGCAAATTAATATCTATGAATTTCTTAGTCGAATTCCAGTTTGGGCAATCATCTAAGTAGTTTTTTCTTGCTCTTAGCTTGTATGCTCGATGTGACAACGATTTCATTTTGAAGCTTTTTCAGCATTGCACTCTCCTCCATTTTATTGTTACAGGTCTCTCTGTTTTCTTCTGTTTTCGAACCACAGGATGAAATTTCAATGACATCCCTGTTGAAGTATGATTCTTGATAGTCTTTTGTGGAATGAAATATCTCTTTAGAGTCCAAATTGGGCAGTGAATTATTATCTGAAGAGCGCTGAAAACACACACTATCACTCTTGACTGTTGTTCTACGCATTCATAATAAGTGAGCTCGAAGTAGGAGAAAATCTGTATTCAAAACTATTAAAATTTTGTCTAACTCTGTCTCATTGCCATCTTCGTGTTGGGTCTCACTTCGTAAGGTATTGTTCAGTGTGCTCTCAGAATTATCGAGTATATGATTGCTTTTGGGGTTTGTTATCTTCAACTTCTTATTTTTTCCTCTACAGTTCTCTTCTTCATGGTAAGGCAATGATGCTTCAGTTGGTTTGTGCTTCACAGTTTGCTTTGAATCTTCTTTTTCCATCATAAGTAGCGCTAACTGTTTTGTTTCCTCATGCAGCCACTTCAAATGTTGAAAAATCAATTTGTCTACTCGTAAAGGCAGCTTATCAAAGCCTATTGTCTATAATTATGAAAATTGTCCTTCCATCGCTGCTGATGAACGAATAGATGAAGGAATACGGGAAGAAGGATACTTCACAGCTGTCCACAGTCGTATATAGTTCATCAACTCTTTCAGCATCTCTGCAGCATTAGGAATGTTGTACTGTTTCACATCAAAGAGATTGTCATCATTAGTCTGATTCGTGATGACTTCAGCTTCATTGTAGATACGTTTTGCCTTATCAACCCACGAGTTTGCAGTAGATTCCTTAGAGTTCAAAATTGATTCCAAAAGCCAGTCATCATTGTTTTCAACATCATCAGTTTTCTTGTCATCATCTTTCTTTTCGTCAATATATGAATGACGTGGACCACCCCTGATAGTGATATCAAGATGGCACTGATGTTCCATTGATGAATATTCTTGACCGCACTCATCAATACCAAGCGTTCACTCAACGCAACAACCAAAAGTGAGCGCAAAGCACTTTCAATATCACGAAAATGTATCATCATGCAAATATCGGCCAAAACTCGAAGATAAAGTTGTTTGACTTGTGATTTACTTCTTGAGAAGCATTTCCACCTCGAAATCATGACCATAAAATGGTTTAAATCTATTCTCAAACAACATGAGGGTAGAATTACTCTTTCATGCAAAACAATATGACTATAACACCTATTCAAATAACCTGTTAAGTCCGAGCAATTGGCTATTGTTCTAGAAATGGCAACCAACAAAGCCTTACCAAAATCAGTTACCATGATTTTTGGTATGGGAGCTCCAGATCTGACGATTTCCATAAAGAAAAATGACAATAATTATGTGTCATGCCTAGAGGATATCATCTGATAAGTTGGGCAACTGATTGATGATCGATTGACGATATTTGGATCTTTACTAGTGACATTTACTTCGCGGATGCACATGTACTGGTACAGGCATATGTACTTTCACTTAATTTACACTCAGTCAGCCCTGTTTGACAGATCCCCAAATCGTGAAATAACTCGAAATGCAACGCCACCTGTAGCATCTATTGAATCGTATACTCTGCTATTGATTTGATGACAATATTTGTGCAACTGACTTTGATCTTTCAGCCAATATATACAGAAGAATGGGTCCAATTCGACTGCGTGAATTTCGTCCCGATGGGTTGTATGCGTTGCGATTTACAGGTTTTCAAAAGGCTTACTCGTTGTTATACCAAATCGTTTGTCCCTTTCACGTTCTTTAGCATTTCTCAAGACATCAGCATTTAGTAAATTTGGAGGAATCATGTCTCCGAAAGACATATTTTTCGCTTCATCATTTCGCCAAAGAGTTGCAGGCAACCTGTAATCAACCAGTTTAGCAGCTACCTGTTGACTTCTCGTGCCACGAAGTTGTCTTCTTTTCAGGTGATTACTATCATCTGAAAAGTTTGAAAGTCTGCAGTTCAGAATAATAACGTTGTCCTTTTTTCGCTTCTTCAGAGTAATCCCTTCGAAAGTGTCTCCGCATTCTGTACATCTTCCTTTGATCTTCAAGAAGTACTTTGAACATTCACACACTTTCGCGTATTTGAAAGAAAAGACACATGGAATTTTGTGATGTTCATAAATTTTATCACCCATCAAATCGGTCCATTTCCCTATTTCCAGTCTTGAAGGCTTTCAAAGTTTCCTCTTTGTTGGTTTTATGCAAGACCGTTTTTCTGCTGACAGTAGTAAGTCAAACTGCTTTGTCATGTCCTTGTTGCACGAAGAACCAAAAACATTCCACGACTCATCTTTGCTGTCGTCATCTTTTTCTTCAACGAAACATTCCAGCCTGAAGGTGTTTCTAACAAAAGTAAGCAGGCCATGGCGATCTTCTTTAATTGTTGTATAAATATGTTTTGAAGACATTTTCGAGCCGATGTCGGCCATGGCATCGGACAGTTTTTGGAAGACCGGATGAGACGGAGTGAATTGAATGCCTCTATCATCGAAGACTTTAAATTCCTCCATGCTGAGAAGACGTTTCAATTCTGGTAAATTGTACATTCTTATGGGTATTACGGTTCATAAATATCACTTACACAACAGCACCGACTGCACAACAGGACCGACTGCACAAGAGCTCTGACTGAATGAGCATAATGATAATTCGCATGAGAGTGAGTAGTATTGTTACGTATAGTCATTAGGGGCAGATCAAAGAGTGAAATGCAGCGCTGGCGGGCGCCTTCACACGACGCGGTGCGCGCGCCACCCAAAAAGTGCAGCTGTTGTTGTCATTAGCTTTGATGCTACCGCGAGAAGCTTTCATGCTACCTCTATTGTAACTGCTACGCTGACGTCATTTGTCGATTGTTTAAAAGACGCAGTTCCCGAGTTCATTGTTTCCAGATGTAGTGCCACGACTTTTGCATTGTTGCTGTACTTTGTTTATGATTTTTTGGTCTTGAGAGGTCTCAGGGACGTATCATAGTTTTTATTATCCTTCCATCGGGCGCAGCTATTCAGATTGATACATGTCGAAATTTTCTGTAAATTACTTTTCAACAATTTGCAGTATTGGCGCCTTCTCGTTAATAGCCTCCCTTTTCCGTATGCCTTTCATTGTTGTGTGATTCTGTAAATTACTTGTCAACAATTGACAGCACTGGCGCCTTCACGTTATAGCTTCCTTTCTGTGTATGCCTTTCATTCTTGTATGATTCAGTATCGACGCTAATGCTCTCTTGATGAGATATGAGCCGATTGCTCGTTTTTATCCACTGTGCCCTTTCGTATTTCATTTCAGCAATTAATTTATTTCTTTATCAACGTAGTAAGTAGTACAAAGCTAATCCATAATGTAAAATGCACTTAAATTCTGTTTGAACTGTTTAATCGTCATTGTCCGCTGTCTGAACGTCAGATATCAAATTAATACACTGCGCCTGGTTGCGTTATGTTATAGGAATTTTATTATTTTAAGTGGGATGTACCAGATCATGTTGAAGAAATCCAAAGCATATTGTTCGAAGAGGATAATATTATTAGAAGTTTACCTGGACAATAGGCGCAGCCAAAGCAGCCTTTGTGAGGCTGTAATTGCCTCATAGATGACGACATTTGTCTGTAGTAGTTTTGTATTCCATTCAGCATTTTGAGAGCGTCAAAGCTTCATCTCAGCGTGAGAGAGCGGTAAAATCAATAGATGTTATTGAATTGAAAGCCTTCATCAGTCTCTTGTTTTTAATTGTTGTTAACAAAAGTAACAGATAAAGCCTGGAAGATCTCTGTGGAATTGATATGGATGGAACTGAAAAATTTCATCTCGCAAATGAACTTAAAACGTTTCAAATTTATTGTGGAGTGCCTTAGATTTTACAGTCGCGCTATTCGTGATGAAAGGAGACAAGTAGACAAGCTAACAGCAATTCGGGAAATATTTACTGTGTTTGTACGCAACAACCAGAAATCTTATACCCTCGGAGAAAATGTTACAGTAGACAAGAAGCTGGAAGGATTCTGAGGAAGGTGCAGTGTTCACCAATATGTACCTATCAAAACAAACAAATATGGATTTAAAATCTATGATTTTGTGGATTCTTAAGTATTTTACCTGTACAATTTGGAAATATACACTGTGTTGGAACCAGAAGGATTTACCAACTGAGCAATAAATATTTTGATGTTGTTCTGTGACTGTGTAACATATATATCAGTCAGGTCGAAATGCGAAAGCGGACAACTGGTATACTAGTATTGGACTGATAATAGAGCTATGAAGGGAGAATTTTTCTTTTGTTGGCACGATGAAGAAAAACAAGCGTGAGATTTCTCTAGAGTTTGCTATCAGTAAAAGAAGGGCTGCCCACAGTTCCCTTTTTGGCTTCCACAAGACTGAACTCTAGTTTCCTTTGTACCTAAAACAGGGAAGTGTGTGATCCTGGCATCACTTTTGCATGAAGATAATTCGATACATGCTGACACTGTAGATAAACGGAAGCCATCCATCGTAAATTTTACAATAGCGTAAACTGTGGTATTTTCACAGCGGATAAGCTGAATGCTTTGTACAACGCTGCAAGAAATGTGCGCCGTTGGTCACTGGTTATATTTTTGTAATAATCAATACGGTTGGAATCTATGGACAAGTGTTTTATTGTGGCAACAGTAAGAATTGTACCAGAAGGAAAGGGATCCTGAATCAGCTATGTTATACATTTTTGTTTTCTTCGCTAATTTCTGCAGAACTATTGAAATTTGTACAAAGAACTCTAGAACTATGGCATATCTGTCAAGAACTCTGAAAAAAATATACATTTCTGAAAAAAAGGGTGCCAACTTCACAGTAAGTGAAAAGATTTTCTCCTTAAATTGCAATTATCTCGGAAACTATTAGCTGCACAAAAAAATGTTACTGGGATTTTCGATAGAACTCTTGGAGCTCTTTTCAGAACTGTGCTCAGAACTGTCGTACTTATTTACATTTTGCGGAAATTGACAAAGAATGTTTTCGATACGAAAATTTTTTCGAGTATTGTTTCTTTCGCTAAATTCTGCAGAACTATTGAAATTTTGTACAAAGAACTCTAGAACTATGGCTTATCTATCAAGAACTCTGAAAAAATATAGATTTCTGTAAAAAAGTGTGCCAGCTTCACAGTGGGAGCTCTTATAGAGTTCTTAATTATGTTGCAATTTCCTCTTAAACTATTACCTGCACAAAAAAAGACTACCAGAATTTTCGATAGAACTCTTCACGTGGTGTCCAGAACTGTTATCAGAACTGCTGTACGAATATATTTATATTTTCTGTAGAGAAAGTGTGTCCCACATTAAACAAATTTATCTCATAGACTATTATAGCCATATAAAAATGTTATTGGGATTTTCGATAGAGCTCTTGGGGTTCTGTTCAGAACTGTCCTCAGAACTGTTGTACGAGTTTAATTTTTGCGAAAATTGACAATGTATGTTTTCGATACGAAATAGTTTTCGAATATTGTCGTTTTCTTCGCTAAATTCTGCAGAACTATTGAAATTTTGTACAAAGAACTCTAGAACTATGGCATATCTGTCAAGAACTCTGAAAAAAATATACATTTCTGAAAAAAAGGGTGCCAACTTCACAGTAAGTGAAAAGATTTTCTCCTTAAATTGCAATTATCTCGGAAACTATTAGCTGCACAAAAAAATGTTACTGGGATTTTCGATAGAACTCTTGGAGCTCTTTTCAGAACTGTGCTCAGAACTGTCGTACTTATTTACATTTTGCGGAAATTGACAAAGAATGTTTTCGATACGAAAATTTTTTCGAGTATTGTTGTTTCTTTCGCTAAATTCTGCAGAACTATTGAAATTTTGTACAAAGAACTCTAGAACTATTTCATATCTATCAAGAACTCTGAAAAAAATATAGATTTCTGAAAAAAAGGGTGCTAACTTCACACGACTGTACATTTATCTGCGTGCATTGTTAGTAGAAATTGGTTCCTGACGCCCCACATTCAAATCGGCAGCGATCTCACTCTCAGCAGACGATCTACAGCCGTGTATTGTAACACCATAGCTCTAATGCTCTACTCATCTATTTTGTTTTTTTTATTTAATATTACACCGTTAAGAACCTGTAAATGTTTTTGATTGAATAGATAACACAAAATTGTATATTCTTTTCTTTGTTAAAACTTTGATGTCGTAGTTTGTTTCAATGCAAAGTAGTGTATCTGTACTGTAAATACTTTGTCCCATTTGGAGGGAACAAAACTTACTGTATATAATTGCAATTCTGTGTGAATAATTTTTTGTAGAAGTGTCAATATGTGAAAATGTTCTGTCTTATTTAATGTATTTGTTTGCTGTTATGTAAATTGGTGACCTTCACTTAGGGCTCTTAGTTAGTCTGTATGTAAAAGGTGTAGTGGTTCCCCTCGGGAACGGAACTGTGTAGCGCGCGCAAATTGTGGTTGGCTTAGGTGGAAAAGGTGGAACAAGAGTCAGTCGGGGACGAGCAGTCAGTCGAGGACGAGCCAGCAGTCAGAGATGAGCTACGAGTCCGTGCACTGCCGTATAAAAGTTGCATAGTGCTGGTTTCGAGAGAGGCTTTTCTGTTATTTTCCAATGCCTCGGATGGATGGATAAATAGCTGGGCTATTCTGGAGTTTGTATCTATCATCGCCACCAAGAAATGACAGATTCCAGCAATTCTGCCTGCAATTCTACCTACCAACATGCAGTTGCCACCACATTGCGCAATCATTGCAACATAACACTATAATGATGTACAGTGAAGGATCAGCGTAATGGATGTGTTATTGTGCTGAAATATAAGGTAAATTCATATCTGAATTTATGTACCTACCTTGACTTTTCTCCTCATCATAACACCTATCAGGGTCCTTTCCGTTTGAACTAAAGTGATTACCGAGTATCCTTACTGAAAGTACGTTAAAACTCAGTTTGCTAGTTAATGCCTATTGGACAAAGTAAAGTTAAAGTTAATGTGGCAATATAGTGCAGTTAAAGTAAATATTATTTGCTCAAAATAACTTTCCTATTAAAACTGCTATTTAAAGTGCTGTTGCTAACTTCAATATTAAAAGTTCTTAAGACTGAGGCTTATAAGGCAAATAATCACATTATTGTCTGTAATAAATCCTAAAAAGGTGAGTCAGTTTCTTGCAATTTGGTCATTATTGTGTTTCGCTGTAGTAAAAGTGAGAAAGCTGCAGTTGCGAAACTTTATATATCCATGTTTGCTATGTGTTTGTGTATCTTGTATATTAGAAGTGCAAGTTAATAGTAATATTATAAAGACCATTCACTTTATGTAAGCCTGAAGGTAATAGGGTGTTTCGGTATCTCTTATAATTTAGCAGATAGTTTGCGCTGCTCCAGTTGTTAGCTTCAATCTTAAAATATATGTGTGTCAGAGTTCATTGCACTCGTGTGTGGCCAAGTCCAGGTTGTGTTTGTCCGTTATAGTTACTTATACCTACTTTCTAAAACGAGAATGTTAATCATTCTCTTGCCTAGTTAGGCTGGCGGCCGTTTTCTTTATCCGTTGAACAGTGCAGATAGGCAAAATTTTGTTTGGTACTGTTCAAATATTTACGTAATTCTGACTTTCATTTCCGATAAGCCACCTCCGTTAGGAACAACACGGTCAACATAACAAAATTCCTCCCAGAGGGTAACACTGTCCTGCTGCTTTGTACCATAATTGCTTTTACAAAATAGTTTTATGTCACAACCTGTTTCTAGCATTGAGGTTATGGTGCAGTAATAACAGCAGACAGGAGTGTTATACGCGGCGACCGTGACAGGACTATTTTGTTCTGTTGGGGACATACTACGTAATAAACCAAACTTGGTACTTCATAGTATAAGCTACGTAAATATGCTGTTGGAGTGTTATACGTGGCGACGCGTGACAGGACGTTATTCAGCATTTTACAAACATAGAGTGAACATAAAACGTCCAGCGGCAGGAACCTGTAACTTATTTGGCAGAACTGGTAGTGAAAGTTCAGCATAAATTGAAAATAAAACGTATCAATAATTAATAGCAACTAAAATGGACAGGAAATTAGAAATAAATCTAGACACGCGAGAACAGAAAGCAATCGAGAGCAGTTCAGGGAGCACACCAACAGATGGCATTACTCGCGAGTTAAATTACGTACGGTATCACGCCGATGTAAATGAACAGATAGAAGCTTTTAATGTCGCGCGTACTAAGCACGACAATATGGGTGATGTTGTGGAAGACAGTGGTTATAATGAATCGCGGGATATGTTCGAATCACCAGAAACTGAGAGGGGAGTAGTACTCGAACCTGAAAATGCGGTAGAAACGAAAAGTGAAAAGACACCAGATCTGACTGATTTACTTAGAATACTGTCTGCGCAATTTGCAGCGCAAAATGACAATATCAATGACAATATTAAGGCACAAATCGCAGCACAAAGGCAGCTAATTGCAACACAGGGTAGTGATATCAGTAAACAAATGCAAGAGCAAGGCAAAAATCTTAGTAAACAGATTGAGAAGGTTGATGTAAAAGTAGACATTGTGAGTAATGAAATTAAAAACCTTAAAAGCGAAATTACTGTGATCAATGGCAATATTGCCAACATACAAGGACAAATTGATGACATTAACGAAAGATTTGATACTGAAGTAATTAAAATTCAAGATCAAATAGAACCCTTATTCTGTACTAAGGTTGACGAAAAGGTATTTGGTATTAAATCCGAAATACAAACCGAATGTAACGCGGAATTTGCACAGATTAAACAGTCTGTAACAGAAACAAGCAGAGCTCTAACCAAACAGATTCTTACTTGCGAAAAGAAGTGTGAACATAACACTTCACAAATCCAAGGCAAAATGTATGACTTGGAAAGAAAAATACAAACCGGACCTACATATTTTACTGAAAGAATGCCTTTCAGTAAAATATTAGAGGGCGAAGAGAAATTCGACCCTGCAAAGAGGCATAACGGATGGCACCCCCTAGACTTTGTAAAGAATTGCGAAAGGAACTTTCCTGGATATTTATCTGACCAGGAAAAAATTAATGTTGTCATTAGTGCATTAACGGGAGAAGCTAAAAGGTGGGGGTTGAATCTGGATACAAACCAGACGTCTTTTGAAAATTTTAAGCAAAAATTTATTGACGAGTACTGGTCAATAATTCATACAGATCACAGGGCGTTAACCTTTTTGAAGGATTGTCGACTGTTTACTGGCAGGTTGAGTCGATGGGCCCTGTACTTACAACAATTTGATTATGAGTTATTATAAATTAAAGGCAGTGACAATTATGTCGCTGATGCTTTATCACGGTTGCCTGAAGGTATGAACAACTTACCAAGGGAATGTAATGAAGACGGCAAAATTTATATAAGATATATTAAGGAGGTTCCAGGTAGAAAAAGAATTGAGCAAATTTGTAAAAGTATGAGGTTCCACCAGAATGAGGATGAAAATTGGAAGTCAGTGAAAATTAATTTTAGTAACCCTAATTTCCCACAAATCAGTAGATTTTACAAGATATTTAATGGAGTTTTGTACAGGAGAAAGAATACCAGCACTGAAGAATGGAAGGTGTGTTGGCCTAAGCAATTTGAGACTGAAGTAATTGATTATTTTCATCTTGCCTTAGGGCACTGTGGTCCCAAGAAGTGTATTGAAAAGTTAACTGATGTGGTTGCGATTAACGTAGGTGCTACTAAGAAAATTACTGAGAGAATAAGATCTTGTGATGTATGTCAAAGGGCAAAAGTAACAAATAGAGTAAATCAGGGTTTCATGCAGAATACGATACCAGAGGACACATTAGAATTACTGTCAGTGGATTTGTATGGTCCGTTACCAAAAACCTCAGGTAATTGGTCTTATATTGTTGTAGTGTTGGAAGTGTTCTCCAAATTTATTAAATTATATCCAATCAGGAAAGCCACTGCTAAAGTAGTCTTTAGCAAGATGACTGAGTATTTTAACACCATTGGTAAACCCAAAGCAGTTTTGTCTGATAATGGACCACAGTTTATCTCAAAAATCTGGAAGGAAGGCATGAAGCAACATGGTGTTCAAGTTAAATATATTTCAGCTTACCACCCGGCTAGTAACCCTGTCGAAAGATATATGTGTGAATTAGGAAGATTAGGTAGAACCTACTGTCACCATAACCATAAGGCTTGGGGCAGGTTTGTAAATGACTTTGAAAAGACCATGAACACCTTGTACCATGAAACCACCGGTTTTACCCCTGAAGAAATTCTGTTAGACCGTAAAAGTAAAAGTATTATTGAAGAGATCTTGCAATTCCCCCCTATTGTAGGAATTAACCTGCATGAAAAGAAAGAGTTAGTTAAGAAAAGAATGAAAGAGAAAGCAGCCGCTAGATCCAAAAGGCATGATAATAACCTTAAAACAACTAAATTTAAGCTTGGAGATTATGTCTTAGTGAAGACCCATGAAAAATCAAGTGAAATTAATAACGAAATTTCTAAATTCAAATACATTTACAATGGGCCTTTTGAAGTGCAAGGAACTCCACATGCAAATGCTTATTTTCTTGTGTACCCTAGGTCAAGGAAGCCTTTAGGAGTTAGAAATATAGTCGACCTGAAGTTGTATGTCCATAGAAGCCAATGATGAATGAAAAGTAGTACCCTCAGGGGACATGCACTCTTTGCATTGTCAGGTGCCTGACGAGCACCAGGGACCCGAGTTGTTGCCAGCACTACTTCCATTTCTTTTCGTGCTGTCAACATTCCTCTTCATCATTCAGAACTTTTACTATCTTCTTTCCTTCTTCTCTATCAAAGTAAACTGAATAGTGTAGAAATAATGTAACATACTGTGTATTGTTTGTGAACAAATAGAAATGAATGATTACATTGGGTACACTAGAAAATGACCAAGAATAATGAAAGTATAGTGGGTACAGGAAAAGGGAATAGGAACATGCAGTTAAAGTAAATGAATAAATGTTTCTATGCAGAAAAATGCAAGTGTGAATAAAGGTAATGTTTAAAGTGAATAATCTAATATGATTAATGACTAAAGATGGTTGTACAGAAATGGGTAAGAAAGGTGATGAAAAATGTTGTGTGTTTAAGACTGAGGGGATAAACCTGACTAGTGTACATGATATAGATTAGAGAGGTATGTGTCTAATGCCACCAAAAGTGGGCAGAACTCACAGTAGGATGTAAAATTATAGTTCCGAGCTTGATATATCTGATGACCTAAATGTGTAGTTAAACTTGTTACTGACTTTAAAAGAAATATTACTAAGTAAGAAAGTGGGGAGAAAAACCACAAATCAGGGACTCTCAAATAACCCCTGATTATTGTCCTTATACCAAAAATGTCATTTAAAATTTTCTTGATTAAGGTATATGTTTTCTTATGTTGTCATGTGAAAAGAAATGGTTTTGTGGCCAGTGTCTAATTACTGTTTCAAAGTTGCAGATTTATGTTTTATACCATTAATGCAATTGGTAACAAAGATGTGACATAATGATGGAAAACTTGGAGATGATGAGAATAAACTGCCCAAAATTATGTTGTTGGGCAGAGAAACAAGACAAAACAACAAAAATGCAGTGGTCCTGAAGTTGAGGACTACCCAAATATGGTGTGTGAGCAATAGCCAAAGGACTTGCCATTGTGGGGCAAGGAGCTGATAAGGGGTCATGAACTGCCAAACCTAGAGGACGGGGCAGTGTGTCAATTTAAAAATGTGTATTTTAGTGTTCTTAATGTAAATTGTGTTTTTGTGTCTAAATGTTTGCATATAAAGACTGCAAAACCAATAATAGGCAGATGAGTAACTTGGACTGCTTATGCTGAGGCAAGCAGTGAACTTAGTTAGGTTTATTGGTCAATGTGTTATGAACTGACTGTTCTTTCTAAAGTCAGTGAAAAGTTGTTATAAAATATATATCAATTCTCATTCAAATAGATGTAGATGTTTTGATGCTAGGTTTTTTGGAATAACTTAAAGTTTTGGACTGTCTGTTTTAAAACACAGCAGTGATGATTAAAGATAGGTTCTGAATAGGTTAATGTGTTTATGCGCAACAAACAGTTTGGACTGCTATTAATGAAGAGCAGCTTTAAATTTAATTGTTTTGAAAAAACCTTGAAAAGTTACTTTTGTATTTAAAGAGTCAGTTGGAAAAAGTTTTCATAGCTGTTTTGTATAAATATTAGTGCATATGTGGATGCAAACTGCATTTTTCAATATTACATCAACTGCTGAATCTTGTGAAAAGTACTATGATCATTAACATGCTTGTGTGTCTGAATATATACATTTCTTTAAAATTATTGAGAAACGAACTTCTGTTTTGTTATGTTAAAATGTGATGTGCTGTTGTCTATGTGTTTATTATTATTATTTGTGCTCTTGTTTATGTGTTTATTATTATTAATTTGTTTGTTTGAAGGCCATATCTATTGTACTAGTATGAAACTTATTTGGTGTAATGTTTTGTCTTGTATTTGAACTATATGGGTATGAATGAACATGTTTAAAGGTATCTTGTGTAACGATGCAAAATTAGTTTCCTTAAACCAGTGCGAAAATGAAAATTAGTGTAAATGTCTCAATTTTGAAAATGTTTTTTTAAAAAAAAAAGTATAAAATTTCTTAGTGTATATACTGTATATTTGTAATGTGTGTCCTTTTTTTTTTCTCCCAACTGAAGTTGGATGAATTTTTTTTGTTTGCAGCCAACACCACTTAGTTGTTATGGATGTTTCCTTGAAGTATCCCTGACGGGAAACTTCAACGAAACATGGGGCATGTGTAACACCATAGCTCTAATGCTCTACTCATCTATTTTGTTTTTTTTATTTAATATTACACCGTTAAGAACCTGTAAATGTTTTTGATTGAATAGATAACACAAAATTGTATATTCTTTTCTTTGTTAAAACTTTGATGTCGTAGTTTGTTTCAATGCAAAGTAGTGTATCTGTACTGTAAATACTTTGTCCCATTTGGAGGGAACAAAACTTACTGTATATAATTGCAATTCTGTGTGAATAATTTTTTGTAGAAGTGTCAATATGTGAAAATGTTCTGTCTTATTTAATGTATTTGTTTGCTGTTATGTAAATTGGTGACCTTCACTTAGGGCTCTTAGTTAGTCTGTATGTAAAAGGTGTAGTGGTTCCCCTCGGGAACGGAACTGTGTAGCGCGCGCAAATTGTGGTTGGCTTAGGTGGAAAAGGTGGAACAAGAGTCAGTCGGGGACGAGCAGTCAGTCGAGGACGAGCCAGCAGTCAGAGATGAGCTACGAGTCCGTGCACTGCCGTATAAAAGTTGCATAGTGCTGGTTTCGAGAGAGGCTTTTCTGTTATTTTCCAATGCCTCGGATGGATGGATAAATAGCTGGGCTATTCTGGAGTTTGTATCTATCATCGCCACCAAGAAATGACAGATTCCAGCAATTCTGCCTGCAATTCTACCTACCAACATGCAGTTGCCACCACATTGCGCAATCATTGCAACATAACACTATAATGATGTACAGTGAAGGATCAGCGTAATGGATGTGTTATTGTGCTGAAATATAAGGTAAATTCATATCTGAATTTATGTACCTACCTTGACTTTTCTCCTCATCATAACACCTATCAGGGTCCTTTCCGTTTGAACTAAAGTGATTACCGAGTATCCTTACTGAAAGTACGTTAAAACTCAGTTTGCTAGTTAATGCCTATTGGACAAAGTAAAGTTAAAGTTAATGTGGCAATATAGTGCAGTTAAAGTAAATATTATTTGCTCAAAATAACTTTCCTATTAAAACTGCTATTTAAAGTGCTGTTGCTAACTTCAATATTAAAAGTTCTTAAGACTGAGGCTTATAAGGCAAATAATCACATTATTGTCTGTAATAAATCCTAAAAAGGTGAGTCAGTTTCTTGCAATTTGGTCATTATTGTGTTTCGCTGTAGTAAAAGTGAGAAAGCTGCAGTTGCGAAACTTTATATATCCATGTTTGCTATGTGTTTGTGTATCTTGTATATTAGAAGTGCAAGTTAATAGTAATATTATAAAGACCATTCACTTTATGTAAGCCTGAAAGTAATAGGGTGTTTCGGTATCTCTTATAATTTAGCAGATAGTTTGCGCTGCTCCAGTTGTTAGCTTCAATCTTAAAATATATGTGTGTCAGAGTTCATTGCACTCGCGTGTGGCCAAGTCCAGGTTGTGTTTGTCCGTTATAGTTACTTATACCTACTTTCTAAAACGAGAATGTTAATCATTCTCTTGCCTAGTTAGGCTGGCGGCCGTTTTCTTTATCCGTTGAACAGTGCAGATAGGCAAAATTTTGTTTGGTACTGTTCAAATATTTACGTAATTCTGACTTTCATTTCCGATAAGCCACCTCCGTTAGGAACAACACGGTCAACATAACAAAATTCCTCCCAGAGGGTAACACTGTCCTGCTGCTTTGTACCATAATTGCTTTTACAAAATAGTTTTATGTCACAACCTGTTTCTAGCATTGAGGTTATGGTGCAGTAATAACAGCAGACAGGAGTGTTATAGTATGACTCTGCGGAAACGACGTGACGTCCTTTCATTAGACACTTGTGGTAATTCTGTGAGGCGATTATGCGTGTGGAAACAATGTCTCTGCTGTGTTAGCCGTCTACCCCAGAGAATGGCGCCGGCAGATACCCAAAGTCTCGCGAATTCTCCGATATGCTATGATCTATGCGTCTCGCATCCATTACCATTGTACTTTCAAAGTCTGTTAATTCACGTCGTTCTGCCATGTTAACTACACACGTGACGGAATGCTCAATTATCGTGCTTTCGCTCTCCGCTATATGCCGCATTTAGCCCCAACGTTAGGGCCACATAGAAGAGGGATCTGACACGTTTGATCACTTAGTTTGTATTAGCAATAGACTAAATATTACCACACATTTATGTTAGTACATAAAGAGCACATACGAGGGTTGCCCAGAATGTAAAGCATCGCATTTTTTTCTGAGCCGAAAACAATGCTACGATTGAGGAACGTTACGTATGTATTATTTGAAGTCTCCTGAGTGAGCGTGCCAAGTTCCCGTCACTTCCGACAGATAGTGTAGCTGCAGGACAGTTTCCAAATGGCGTCTGCAGGTGATGTACGTTACAAGCAACGTGCGTCATTAAATTTCTCACTGCAGGAAAAGAAACTGTGGAGAATAGCCACAAACGCTTGTGCAATGTCTATGGAGCACCTGCTGTTGACAGAAGTACAGTTAGCCACTGGGCACGCTGGGTGAGGTCTTCAGAAGGCGGTTCAGCGGAGCTCCATGATTTGCAGCGGTCGGGGGGATCATCCACGGTTGTCACACCTGGCACACTTGACCTATCCTCCTCGGACTTCAACCTGTTTGGGCCATTACAGGATCCCATTCGTGGAAGACATTTTGAGGACGATGAGGAGGTGATTCACAAAGTGAGGCACTGGCTCCGCCACCAGGACAAGGATTGGTACCCACAGGACATATACGCTCTTGTTTCGAGCTGGAGGAAGGCCATAGAACGGGATGGAGATTATGTGGAAAAATAGAGTGTGTAGACAAAACATCATTCTTTCGTGTGTGTTATCCTCATTATGTTCAATAAAGCACTATTGAACCAAAAAAATGCGGTGCACTACTTTCTGGGCAACCCCCGTAGTAGCTGATACATATATGTATAGATTATGGAGTATGAGTATTTTGTTTATGCCACATTGGATGCGTGTACAGAGCGGATCAAAAATTTATAATGTTTAGATGCTCATGATTTCAAAATTAACTGGGAGTAGCGTCTCATTTTCGAGCGAAGTTATTGAAATCAATATAAGTGTTCGAAGAGGTCATTATTAGCATCCATACATAGGCGATGCCGATGAGCTGCTGCATTTCTTTTACCACATATTCTACTTTTAAGCCACGTTCCTTTGTGGTAATTTTCTTACGGACGCTGACAACCTCGCCGTTGAGCGCCCCTAACCAACAAATCACCACCGCCATGAACTCTGCACGAACTACCGACTCCAACGTCTCCACTTTTATATCCCAACAACAATGTTCGACGAATTCTCGAAGTTCATCCAGTGTGCCTATATTCCTTAGTAAGCGAGGTCCTTTAGTGTTCTATAGAGGTAAAAATTCCGAAGATAGCAAGCGCAGATAGGTGCGGAAGCTAACAGCTCAGCATCTCATGTGTCCAAGCCGCTAACAACAATAATATTCAGCAAAAAGGGAAAGAAAATTGAGCATCTCTTAGATGGAGATCAGTTCGGCTTCAGGAAAGGCACCAGAGAGGCATTCCTTACTTTACGCTTGATACTGGAAGCAAGACTTACAGAGAAATGAAGATACCTTCGTAGGGTTTGTCGACCTATAAAAAGCGTTCAGCAATGTGAAACAGTGCAAGATATTCGAAATAGTCAGAAAAATAGGAGTAAGCTATAGGGACAGAAGGGTGAGAAACAGTGTGTACAAGAACCGAGAGATAACAATAAGTTTCTAAGACCAAGAACGAAGTGCTTCGGTTAGAAAGGTTGTAAGACAAGGATGTAGTCTTTCGCCTCTATTGTCCAATCTATATCTCGGAGAGGCAATGACAGAAATAAAAGAAAGGTTCAAGAGTGAGATTAAATTCAAGTTGAAAGGATAGCGTGTTATGTAGTAAAACTGTTTTTTTTTTTTTTTGTCTCCTGAGATATTTACTTTCTGGTGCGTGACTATTTTCCAACTTATCGATTCAATTGTATTCGAGGCAGTGCTCAGCGGTTGCTGATCTGTTGTCTGTTTTAGTCGGCTGTGTCGCAGATATTCCCTGCATCACTCCTCGACAATTCTGAAGTCTGACCCACGTAAGACACGCCACATTCTCATGGAATGCGATTCGCATCCGGTGTTCGGAGATTTAGGTCGTCCTTGAAATTAAAGGAAATACTTTTTATCTTAGTTGGAGGGACGAAATACACACGCAGCACTGGAAGAAGATTATTAACCAGTCGCGATAAAGAACGTTAGAGACATTAATTTTTCCCTTTTTCTGGATTTTAACTCCGCAACTTGAACGAAGCAAGTCGACGGATTTCTATGATCTATGAAAAATGGGTATCTCAGGGACATATTGCGCTAGCTTGAGCTCTTGGAATCTGTCTTTCGTAAACGCAAGTTTCTTAGACACCTCCCGCTGGGGGGGGGGGGGGGGGGGGCAGGGGATGCACATTGTGGGGTATAGCTGTTAACCAAAACATAGATTGTAGATCAATAAACAGTTGTAAAATTGGCTTACTTGTTTTCCGTTGTACTTGAAAAAATGATATTACTGTTTCACTGTTCGCAATTCGTGTTCAGTATTCAGCCACGCATTCACTACAAAATGTTGCCCCGCTCAGTTTGTTGCACTTGTGAGTAAACTAGCTCAACCCATCACTTTCAAATCAGATTGCATTATCCTTTAAAATAATTTCTTCTAATTCGGGATGAACTTGGGGGCTTAAAAATTATTATAAAGCAGCATGAACAGGCTAGTGATAGATCACAAGGGTATGTGGCGGTTTAAAACACTGAGTAACTGAAAATATACGTCATTTCCATCTACAGTGATACCCAGTGAAAATGGTGCAACCATCAAGCATCAACAAGCCAGGATTTCCAAAGAAGCTATTGCGCCCAGTTATGATGAAAAAATTGTGATTCAGTACAAAAAATTAAAGAGCTATTGTCTGAACAATAGTAGTATTAAAAATTCATCGGATATTGGCATTCCTTTAAGCTCACTGGATGAAATGATATATCAATATTAATACTAAAAAGCATGAATGCAAAAAATGATTTCGAAGAAACTTTTTTCAATCTTATAAACAAAAATTTTTTTGGAGAAACTGTACAAAAACTAGGAAAACTGAGTGATGTACAGCTAGTTACAAGTTAGGAAGACACTGTAGGTGTGGAGCTGCTGCTCCGATCGCAAGACCGAATTTTTAGCGATGTGTTTTGTGTAACGAGAGTTTGGTTGCTGCTGACGTAAATAGACTTAACAACGTTCGATAAACTCAAAGCTGTAGGAATGGCTATGTTGTATATATCTATGGTGCTTCTTGCAGATTTCCAATATGGGAATATTATGAAGACATTTTAGGTGTAAGATATTAAAATGTGTTACACAGACATGGACATCATTTAATTACCTCAAATACTGATGATGTTGAAAGTGATGTGTGTAAATGGTTTGATGCTTCAGTTAGTACCGATAATAACAATGATAAAATCTCATGTGCCAATAGAAAGAAAGTGAGTTTAGTGTAAAATGAATTACCAAGCGGCATTATCAAAGAATTCGTAGGACGGAGAGGAAAACTGTACACCTTTGAAACTGAATCACAACGCATATTGTGTAGAACGAGTGACTGTTAGGACCTGCACTCCAGACAGAATATTTTAGCTCCTTGATGCATGTGCACCATTTCCTACATTACATCACACTTTGTAAAAGAGTGTATGTGTAATGACACGTACAGAGAAGTGAAGTAAACGTCTGTTCCAAACTGCGTGGTGTACAGCTATGTAATTTACATCATCATTGGAAGAGAATGATATCATGTCCCGCACATAATTTCTGTAGGAAGCTGTGTGATTTCCTATTTCATTTCGTTATTTCACCTTACTTACAAGAAATGAAACAGGAAAGATTTGGTAAGGGCTGGGGAAGTGGGGAGGGATGCGGTAAGGGCGGAGAGTAGGTGAGGGTGAAGTGGGAGGGGAATACGGGGGGAGGGGTGAAGTCAAGTATGATATAGTGCTCTCATCCCATGATTCAAAGAGACATTGCTCTCCTGCTACTAAGACTCAAGAACACTTCACTAAATTAAAGCGTCTTGTTTTCTTTAAACAGTAATTTACTAAACAACAGAGCCTTAAATAAGCTTAAATTTTCTGTAGGCCTTTGTTCCCATTACGAAAGAAATGAGAAATTAGAGCATGTTATATTTTAGGAAAGGCAGCATTTATTGATTTTAATTGTGCTGTAACTCCACATGAAGATGATCGTTATATAGGTTCCCTCGTGTGAAGGAAGCAGTTAGCGCAAGGATAACTCTTCTGGAGTTTAGCTGGTTCGTTGTTTATTCACGGACATATCATTTACAGTAATGTTATCTTAGAAGAAAGATTAAGGAAAGGCAAACCTACGTTTCTAGCACTTGTAGACTTAGAGAAAGCTTTTGACAATGTTGACTGGAATACTCTCTTTCAAATTCTAAAGGTGGCAGGGGTAAAATACAGGGTGCGAAAGGCTATTTACAATTTGTACAGAAACCAGATGGCAGTTATAAGAGTCGAGGGGCATGAAAGGGAAGCAGTGGTTTGGAAGGGAGTGAGACAGGGTTGTAGCCTCTCCCCGATATTATTCAATCTGTATATTGAGCAAGCAGTAAAGGAAACAAAAGAAAAATTCGGAGTAGGTGTTAAAACCCATGGAGAAGAAATAAAAACTTTGAGGTTCGCCGATGACATTGTAATTCTGTCAGAGACAGCAAAGGACTTGGAAGAGCAGTTGAACGGAATGGACAGTGTCTTGAAAGGAGGATATAAGATGAACATCAACAAAAGCAAAACGAGGATAATGGAATGTAGTCGAATTAAGTCGGGTGATGCTGAGGGAATTAGATTAGGAAATGAGACACTTAAAGTAGTAAAGGAGTTTTGCTATTTGGAGAGCAAAATAACTGATGGTCGAAGTAGAGAAGATATAAAATGTAGTCTGGCAATGGCAAGGAAAGCATTTCTGAAGAAGAGAAATTTGTTAACATCGAGTATAGATTTAAGTGTCAGGAAGTCGTTTCTGAAAGTATTTGTATGGAGTGTAGCCATGTATGGAAGTGAAACATGGACGATAAATAGTTTGGACAAGAAGAGAATAGAAGCTTTCGAAATGTGGTGCTACAGAAGAATGCTGAAGATCAGATGGGTCGATCACATAACTAATGATGAAGTATTGAATAGAATTGGGGAGAAGAGGAGTTTGTGGCACAACTTGACAAAAAGAAGGGACCGGTTAGTAGGACATGTTCTGAGGCATCAAGGGATCACAAATTTAACATTGGAGGGCAAAAATCGTAGAGGGAGACCAAGAGATGAATACACTAAGCAGATTCAGAAGGATGTAGGTTGCAGTAAGTACTGAGAGATGATGAAGCTTGCACAGGATAGGGTAGAATGGAGAGCTGCATCAAACCAGTCTCAGGACTGAAGACCACAACAACAACATAGACATATTTGAATTCACCAGTAAAGCATAATTAATGTTTAACACATCTGTGGGTATGTCATTGTTTACAGATACAGCTAACTCCAAATTTATTGTTGCGCTATTTACTCACATTTCATCACGAGGTAATGAACATATTACACTCACTTCACACACCACGTATTTTGGGCCGATATCAGCACCAGCCATATAATGACACCAAAACGGACTTGAATTCCCTTAAAATTTGCTTTTAAAAATGACCGTCTTTTTATGGGGCGTTCTTTTAAGATTGCAATAGAATGTACTTTCGATGCCTAGCGCTGCAATGTGAGTACTTAAATAGCACCCAGAAGGAACACTCAGGCTCAGTTTTCTATCGTCCACGTCTCCGAGTCGGGTCGCCAGTGTCTCCCACAGTGGAGCTAGTCTTGGGTGTCATTTCGACAAAATTTTGTGTCGATAGGTCAGGCACTACTAAGTAAAGGACTCTTATGTGGATCTTGGTGTCGTTTGCGAATCATAAATTACTTTCGTGACTCCGGAAGATGAGCTACGTGCTCACAATCCGCAGCTACACAGATGCACCCGTCTACCGGCAATATAACACGCAGTCATGTCATTGCTCGTATTTCTCTGTATCTACAGTTATCAGCGGAAAAATGCTTCTACGGGACCACAAAAAAGGCAAATGTGCTCCTGTTTAAAAGTCTGCCTGGAAACGCGGGCACCTGGGCCTCATTCTGCCTTCCTCAGCATCTTTAAAAACCTTCCCAAAACTGTTGGCATGCGAACATATTCGTGCTCTTTTCAACAAGCAATTCACCTCACATTCCCACAAGCTCCCCTAACTTTAACTCGCTCACACCCACTAGTCCATCCTTGTAAGTCGATCATTTCCATCCAGTCACAATTGCCCATTCTCACTTACTCATTCAGCTCAATTCATTGTCATTATCTTTTTGTGTCCTTCTAACTGTCGCTGTCTCTTATCTCACGGCCAGTCTTCTTTGTTCTGTCCTATTAATACTGCCTCCTCTCACTGTCACTGTCTATCCCTTGCTCTGTCGTACTACTAACATCTCATTCATCGCTTCCCACTGCTACTCTCTTCTTGCTGTCCCTATATCTCTCTTCCTCACTGTCATGACATAGACTCGGTCTCTCATTATCATTGGCTGCCACCCACTTCCACTTTCCCTTACCTTTATTCCTGCCCTATTGGCATTGGCACCTTCACTCTTTTCGTAGCATAGTTCTGTCACTGGCAACTATGTTCCACTACCACTGCGTCCGTCTCTTTCACCCTCACTGACATTGTCACCTTCGGTCTTTCTGTAAACAACCAGATCCACGACGAAAGCTCAGTGATGCTGTGCCCACTGCAATCATAATTGATGATGTCGTTGAGGCAACGCGGGAACAAGTAGGGGTCGTGTGCTGTGGAGCTCCAAGTTAATCAATGGCCTTTGATCGCTGTGCTCCGAAACACTCGTGCCTGCACCAGCATTGTATTCTGTCGTCAGATCTGCCACAGATCGCTGCCTACCCTACTTTACAAAGCGGGCAGTCCTCTCGTCTCCAAGCTTTGTCACTAGACCTGCGCGTCCAGTAGTATGTGGCCTACTCATTATTTCATAATCCTTCAGTCACTTTCCGCAGATGCTCACGACAGCAGTACTCGAACAACCGGCCAGCTTCCCCGTTTCAGAGATTCTCTTTCCCAGGCTCAGGGCCATAACAATCTTTGTCAAAGTCACTTATATCGGTGGATTTCCGCATTTGCGGCCCGTGTCTTCACTATGACGAATATCCATTCGTCTCTGTCCTTATATTCTTTCCTTACCGCGTCACGTGACTACAACACAACGAGAAGGCATTCAGACTCGCGGTGGGCAGTGGTCATAATATTTCGGCCCTTCATTGTATATGTCAATTATGGACTGAAATTTGGGCTCGCCCTTCTGTTATGATTGCGGTACTGACCTAACAGTTTGCCCAAGTCCTCCTAATTAACTTGATTACTCAATGTACCAACTCACTGCTTGTATTCACGCCTACAAATGGGACCGACTACAACGTTTTCGAGCCTATGTGAAACGTACTATCTTTCGAAGACATGCTATTGGCGGAGGAACTGGTGAGAATTGTAGGTGTTCCGCTACAAAAGCTGTAAGAGATACTAAATCTGTTGTTCAAGACTTCCCATACATAGGTGACTGACAAAATTTTGGAAGTTATTTAGGGATATTTTCTGAGTATTTTGGTATAAAGTCCCAAAGCTCTCGTGTGGCTGTTAACCAACTAATTTCATTTGCTTTCTCACTCCCGTTATCTTAGAATCTGTATTGCACTGAAAATATCAGCACAACGATGACAATGTCTTCGGATGTGCTGCGTGTCTTGTTTGGAAAAAATCTGTTCCGTTCACTCACGGTACATATTGTAGACACCTCTACGCACACTTTATTCTTCACCCTCAGGCATACATTCTGTACTGCTTCGTTCTCTTTCGGGATTTTTACGGAGATATTAGTTGTGCATTAACAGTGATGCATAACAGTATAGACACAATGAATTTCGTACCCATCATCTTCAAGCGACGATGGATAAAAAACTCAATGAAACGTTGCAATAAGACGACCCTACCACTAGGCCGATCACCCGAGAAGATTTTATCACATTATGAATAGAGTCACTGATAAAGAACTGACTAATATGTGTTTCGCTTATGGTTTCACTGAACACAGTCTATGTGTGCGGCACAACTATGGTAAGTTATCTGTTCACGCAGCATGGTGCGAGGTAACATCCTAAAGATGTTCAGGCTCACATGCGGTTTGTCTTTGTCGAAATGAATTGGCTCAAACTCGTATAGGGGTTGAACCGCACATGTCGCATTACACGCACTAAATAGGACTCTTCTGACTCTTTGGTTAAATTTTCTGGCTGATGGCAAGTTTGCGAAATTTTATAAAATATACAATTTTAATATAACATATAACAAAGGTACTAATAATATCTGGAGCTAAATTAACGACCCATAAATGATGTAGGCCACACAGTTTCGAATCGGTTAGAATAATGTTTATTAAGATAGTAAACTAACAGCGAAAGTGGTCGTATTTAGAGTTACTGTTACACTCGAGCGCATATCCATTTCACACAGTTTGATCATTCACAGTCTCATCGTGAAACACAAGTCCAACACTCCACCTCGTTATTTACACGAAAAGTTAGAGTTCACACCAGGCGCGCCGCTGCTCACCGCTCAGAGACTAAGTCCCTCGATACCACACAACGCGAAATTTTCTAAGTCGTTTCACTTCGTAGCTGCCTAAAGACCGACCGTTCGCTTTCACGTCTCACTCCGAACTGTCCCTTTGGTGTCTAGACCAGAACTGTCCACTTTGGTGTGTCCAGCCGACCTGTCCGCTTTCGCGTCTGTACCCGCACTTCCCGCACGTCAAATAACCTCGGTCAACTGACCATTGCAGTTCCCTTTCTTGAAGCCGTCCATCTGAATTGCTACATTACAGCTTACTCTACATGATTTTACATTTTAACATATTCAAATAATCAAAGCTTTACCACTTTCACGTTCTAAATAAAGTAACAATAATATCCATTACATAATAAACGTTAAATTCTTTTACATGAAACCAATACAATTTACTTCTTAACTTTGAATGTCACGGCCAGTAGCCTTGCACCAATGTGCTTTCTGATAAATAAATAAAGATCAAAAGTAACTATTATACACTAAACTTTACAACAAATATTCTATTACCTAATGATTCAATAAGGTATCATCCTGTCATCGTTCAATGTGTTTTGTGTGGAGGAAATCTTGATCTGATGCTTAACTGAAAACACTAATAATGTAAATTCACTCTATCCTTTAAACAAATAAAGTTTCAAAGTTTATATTTACAACATTTTTCATTTTATTGATGCAATTCTATATGGAATGGCGATCGTTAAGATCGATCAAAGCGTTCAGATTTTAGCATTCAGGTTTTGTTACAAAACTTGTTAATTTCACTTTAAGAATAAATCCTAAACTGTTAGATATATGGTCAATATTCAAGTTTTATTGGGATCACCATGAAAATTTATGAAGAATGGTAGATTAAAATTACTGTGGTTTCATTCCCTGAATTTATACAGAATTAAATAGTTTTCATAAATGTTTCCCTTTATGGCCGATCTTAGGTCCGCCATATGTAACACTTCTATGCCTCCTTGGTCACAAACAGCTTCTATGGGGTTTCCCTATGACGTAGGTTCTCGTGTGTCTCACTCACACACTACAGCGCTTAGGCGTCATTCATCACAATAGACGTCTGTGAATTTCCCCGTCTCGTGGCGAATCTGCGCCCTTTGTGGCACACGGTCCTGGACGATAGGATTCGTTTCACAATTCCTGAGGGCTGATTCTTTCGGCCATATACTTAAATGAGAGCGAAATGCTCATTAACTCACAATGGGAACCATTTTACAAAATCACTATGGGACTTAACATCTGAGGTCATCAGTCCCCTAGACTTAGAACTACTTAAACCTGACTAACCTAAGGACATCACACACATCCATGCCCGAAGCAGGATTAGAACCTGCGACCGTAGCAGCAGCGCGGCTCCGGACTGAAGCGCCTAGACCTGCTCGGCCACAGCGGCCGGAGAACCAGTTTACAATACAATGTATCTGAGCATTGTTACATCACTCTGTGATTTATGTTGTACATTTTGGTGATTGCATATTGAACGCTTTTTCTGTGTTGTGAGGTATTTACACAGAAACAAAGGTGGATGGGGTAACAAGCCGACTAAACCATAATTACGGCGTTATTCTCTAACTAGCCATTGGAGATCTCTGGTCCCTTATACTCAAAAAACATTCCGAAAATATCCCTGCAAAACTCCCACATTTCGTCTGCGGAGTTAGAATTCAACCTGCAAAACGGATCCGGTGTAAGTATGTCAATAGAGCTTCATCTTTGACTTTTAACTTTACATTTTTCAATAACGTGTATTTGAGATGCACAGTAACAAGATCTGAAGCTGGAAATATACTCGGAACTGAACATACTTGCAGAAGATAAGTAAAAATGGAGAACGAGTGATCCTGCCGACCAATCTACAGATTAAAAACAAAAGAGGAAGAAGATACTGAGACGTACCTGGAGTTCTATTTGCTGTGATGGCATATCTTTGTCAGACAAGTAACAGTTTAGTTATATTGATTAAGAGAACTATAAAGCAAAGAAGCAACGGTTATGGAGATACTTTTTATGCATAAGTGTCGTCAGTCCATGAGAACTTTCAAGACAGCGTTATCAATTACTGAAACGTCGTTATTTGATGTAGTCAAATTTGACATTTTGTGTTTCTTGAAAGTTGTACAGTCAGGAAGAATCCTTATAAATGTTTCATTTTTCAACGTATCAATTCAACGAAACAAACAAATGCGCTTTCCAAGACTACTGGCAAGAAGATTTCTGTACTTCCAACGGCAGCTGTAACGTAGTGGAAAATCGCAGTTAGCATTCGACTTATGTAAAGCTTGTATTGAAGCCGGAATCTCTTTGTGAAAACTACAGACTCCTACATTAAGACATTTTTTGGAGACATGCACGGACAAATCTGTGTTCAGTGAGTCACGTTTTCGAAATTATTACTTAAGTGCTTTTAAACGAAGTAGTGAAAATCGTTGAAGGTGAAGTAAAAATAAAAAGCTTCGAGTTTCGGTCGACGAGTCAACTAATTCTATGTGCCATCTTATTGACAGCGTAATTATTGGTTCATTGGATCCTTCAGAAGCTTTCCTGTTTATAACGAAGTATGGAAAAATTAAAAAATTTAACTCTCGCACAGTTATTTACCGATTCATTGCGGTTACTGTTGCCTGAAGAAATTCAATACGACAATGTATTACTTTTCATGTCAGACGCTGCAACACACACGGAAAAAGATGGAACAGCTTTGTAAACACTGTCTCCAAACATGCGTCACGTGCTTCATTTGTTCACTGGCGTCGGGTTGGATAATGTTGTGGAAACTGCACAATATTTCAACGAAACAGCTGCTCGTCATCTTCAGGTGCTTACTAATGTGTTGCGGCAAGCACCTGAAGATGGCGGGCAGCTGTCTCGATGAAATATTATGCAACTTCCACGACATTTTCCGATGTGATTCCCCGTGAACTAGTGAAGCAGTTATTACGTTGGGAAAGTCTCAAACAGCAATTGCTTCATGTGACTCTCTCAAGTATGTCTACGGTATGTGACGGCACGTCACATAAATATTGACATTTTTAGCGGTTGTAAATCGTAGTTTACGTATTTTATGAGTATAATTAGTGTAAAAGATATAGTTAATGTTCTTGAAACAACTGATATGCAGCGATAGCATCGTTATTTAATGTCTATGAAAATAAAAAAGGATTGAAAGAGACGCGATTGTACAGCCGAGGAGGAAGAACATATTTTGTGGTAGACACACTGTTTTGTTTCGCTATACGGAAGGCAGCCATTGAGCGGCTACACACATTTTATGTAAATTATTCGTATTTATTGCGAAAATAAACTTATTATTATTATTACAAAATGAATTTCTTTGTAATAGTTGTCACCTCAAATGCTCGCAGTGGCTAATTATTTTTAATAAGCATTTTTTCAGTAATTTGCGCTGCGAGAAGCTCACCTTCCGATGCAGCCTCTGGTTGGAAATTACGCGCCGAAGTAGTAATTGATTTTTCAGTGTTAAGAGTAACTGTAAATGCGAGAGATTTCGTTATAAGAACCTTTTTAAATTGCAACAGATAATTAATTTACGTTAAAGTTCATGTTTTTAAACCATACAGATTCCATGAGTTCAGTAAGTTTTATCTTGGCCGCTCCACGGCAACAATCGAAATTCTCTCAAGCCTTGCTTTGCAGTCAATAAACAGAAATTAACAAAATTACATTCAATTCAGTTAACGGCAACTATATTTTAGTCATCACGTTCAAAATCTAAAGTTGGTACATGAATAACTGAGGCCCTTGAAGAACCCGTTTCATATTTACTTATGCACGTAAGTAAAAGTGATGAGAAAAGACAATATCCCTGAGAGAAAGAAGCATGCTGATAAATTAAAAATAAAAATATATAAAATATATATATATGTAATTTCCTTTGTATATGACGTAACGAATCCCAAACGACGTCACAGGTAGTCATCGCTTTTCTTCGGAAGCGAGGAATTACTTAACTTTCATTGTGACAGAGTTCAGTTTTCTCCCGCAAGTGATCTGCCAGCTTCGAGAAACAGGGCAGTCTTTGACAATGTCAGTGAAAATTTTGGATGATGCAGTGTAAAGATCGAAGACTGTGCCGGCGAACGTGGCTTCATTAGTAAGAGACAAAGTAGAAAATGATGTTTTCGAAAAATTCTGATCTTGAAAAGTTTAGAAATATTTAAAAAATTCTACAAGGTGACAATTCCGCTGCAGTAGAAATAGTGCAGTGTTTTAGATTTGCTCCAACTATCTCCGCAGATGTTCAGAGGTCATTTTCTCAGATGACAAACATATAAGCTGACAGAACGCTGAACATGACTTCAGAAAATTTGTAAGAGTATTTGACTGTCATGTACAACAAATAATCCGGTAAGTCATTGTAATTCCCTAGGCTTACAAGAAATATTTTCATTTTTCTGTCAAGTACGATTAGCAACACTTTAATGTTACTTCAGTAATATAGTACAACACAATGCTAACGTAAATATGCTGGATGTGTCATTGTCTGGATAAGGTAATCTGGTAAATAACAAAGCATGATGTGCGGTTTCTCTGTATTGCCCTTTATAGCTTATTTTAGCTATTTTAAATATCTTTTTTCATTCTTTTTTTAACGCTTTATGTATCTAAACAACCTTTTTGTACACTACCGGCCAACTTAAGACTGAATAGTTTCAAATGTCTGCTGTTTTTGTGCAGCACATCATTTTAAAATTGGTGTTCGCAACCCGCAACCAGGTGAGCAGAACGCTGATGCTGAAAGAGGCCAAGCTGACGTGGAGGCAGTCTCCGTCCGGCACAGCTGTCCACTCCAGCTGTGCAGTATCTGTTGTCGTCTAAAGCCAGCACTGACAGTTACTCTTTCGTGAGCAGGGTACAGTGCACATAGAAAGAAAAAGCTCCCAGGTAGACCAGTAACACTGATTTATTAGGAACAGCGTAAATGAAGTCAGTGCCATAGCCACTTGGGTTCGCTGAATGAAAAACGCAGAAAGAAACTTCTTAATGTAGTGACCACAACTGCAGTCTGACAGTTTTCCTAAATGATGACACTTCTTAATTAGGTATCTGCGAGTTGTAAGCTAGTGTCTATGTGCGAACAGGCGGGAAGCTAGACTGCTCTCTGGTATTAACAATAAATGAAGTCTATGTTACGTTGGTATGAAGTCCTAAGACTGTAATCTTATTGGTCAGTTTCAGGGCTGACAGGCTGACAGCTCCGGAGGGCGGTGCTGGCGAACACAGAGGACATTTCGGAGGGCGGAGTTCTCAGCGTCAAGTTGTCGATTAGGTGAAGGAACGCAGAGATAAACGAGTTGCCTGTTCTGAAGGATGGCTGGGAGAAGTGGTCCTTGACTGGCGCCTGGACTACGCATTTTTTCGGCTGCCGAGTCCAACAGTTCACTGGTTGGGACCGAACTGGTTCAGTGACTGGGAGAGAACTCCTGTGACTGTGACTGGTTTTGTGGCGAAGACTAAACTCATACTAATGCGACTGGTCCGGTGGCGAAGGCCAAACCGAATGGCTCTGGCCGTGCGTCGGCATAAATACAGTAGCAGCTGAGGAATGTACCATGAACTACTGGTGGGGCCTGCCAGGCACAAGAGGTGTCGTGATTGTCGCACCTCCTACTGGCGACGAAAACTTCTGTTCGTGACGCGGATGCTGCTGCGACCAGCGGCGGCTGCGTTACTATGCCTTACTATGACAGTAACCCATTGCTTTCGCTGTCGTCCTGAACAGTTCTGTCTGGTTCTCAATCACACAGTGCCTGGAAGCCCACATTGTTGCTGTTGTCATCTCAAATGTTGTGTTCTTTCCTCGATGATGCAGCAACGACAGGCCAGCATTCGGCAATCGCGAGAAACAGTTTTTATTGCTGCTGAACTGCGTGTGGATACAGAAGACTCCAATCTTTGACCTGATGACGGTCATCGTGCCTGACTACTACTGGACGCTGTCTGTAGGTTACGCCTACTATAGATGCTGCTGGCTGAAGGTCATCTGCTAGCTAACTATAGGTGACTCCATGGCGCCTGCCTAGGCGCCCATGGTTCGCAGCCCGTGCTCAGCTGCCATCCCCACTTGACTTGCTGCCGAGCGCGCTCTGTACGAACGTGCTCTGCTACCGCAGGCTTGCGTCTGCGGCCTGGTGACGCTACGTCCTATGTATGGGATCCTCAATTTACAGGAGAACTCTGGTGCCTCCTGCACCGGACCCACCACAAGCTGTTGTCTGGCCCCGCATTTGCGTCAAACGGCATGACGCCTTGCATTGGAGTTCAGTGCTAGAGCGTGCATGTCGCTTTGCAAGTATGACGCAGCTCTACACTCGCCAGGTTTTCTTCACTGCTGGCTGCCTCTGGCTGATCGCCGGCCGCGGTGGTCTCGCAGTTCTAGGCGCGCAGTCCGGAACCGTGCGACTGCTACGGCCGCAGGTTCGAATCCTGCCTCGGGCATGGATGTGTGTGATGTCCTTAGGTTAGTTAGGTTTAAGTAGTTCTAAGTTCTAGGGGACTGATAACCACAGCAGTTGAGTCCCATAGTGCTCAGAGCCATTTGAACCATTTGAACTGGCTGATCCTTGCTGATGTAACAAGGGGACCTACGAACTTCCCCTAACCGGTTTGACTCGTACTAACAGGGTGTGTATGGCACGACTTGTACTTCATCATATGTAAACAGTAAGACGTAATTCTCAAACGTTTTCGAGTCAATCGAGTTTGAAACTTTCAGGCTTGCTGATGTAGTACGTATGGTCATTAGTCTTCGAGGAGCCCGCAGCCGAGAGAGTAAGCGCTTTGTTTCAAAAGCGCGACGTCTTTCGATCGAATCTCGCTGCCGGTACTTTTTTAGGGGTAGGTAGGGGTAGGTGAGGATGTAAGTGAGGAAACTTATTAAACGCCTTAGATTCCAGGCAAGAATGCATAAAAAATCAATCAATCGTACACCGTCAGTTGTCTGAACCAACATGAACTGGCCGGGGTGGCCGTGCGGTTCTAGGCGTACAGTCTGGAACCGCGCGACTGCTACGGTCGCAAGTTCGAATCCTGCCTCGGGCATGGATGTGTGTGATGTCCTTAGGTTAGTTAGGTTTAAGTAGTTCTAAGTTCTAGGGGACTGATGACCTCCGAAGTTAAGTCCTATAGTGCTCAGAGCCATTTGTCTGAACCAGTATTCGATGATATGCTTCGATATGCGTGGTCTGTGAAGACCGAGAACCGTTTATGAGTATACATCAAGTTCATTTTTCAATAGAAACATTGAAAAACCACGCATGTTTAAAAATTTGGCAATCATTGTGCTGTATGTCGTAATAATTATTGTTTTCAATGTTTCTACGATCAGTATAATCCTCGTTCGCGCAGTGCTCCGTAGGTTTATGCATCATATTATCGCTAATGTAAAGGGTGGCTCAAAAAGAGCACTGGGTTTGAAACGGCTGGTAAATTTTTGTTTGTCGTTAGTGACATTGTTTTTATTCGTTCCTATTTCCAGGAACAATCAGATTTTTGATTCAGTTTGAATTTCGTGCATTCGGTGTCTAATCATGGAGCAGCTCACTTGTGCGCAATATGTGCTAATCGTGAAAATGTTGTATCGGAGTGGAGAAGCTTATGTAGCAACTCTCAGGCGACTTCGAGTGATTCTAGAGTGTAATGAGGCTCCGAATAAATCAATAATTCTTTCAGATGAGTTCAGTAAAATACCTTAAAAGTACTTGGCGTCGTCATTCTGGTTGAAGTGAGCAGAACGTTGTGTGGCTGTTAGCCCAGTGAACCCAATTCGTGACCGTTACCTACAATTGGGCTTAAGCCGTTCTTTAGTAGTGGGAATTCTTCGGTATGATCTCTATTACCACAGCTATAAAATTCAGTTGATGTAGCAGCTGAAAGTGATGGATCACCAGAAGAGAAGAAAGTTTGTTGACTGGGTTCTGAGAGGGCGGCAGGACGACTACAGTTTCCCAAATAAAATCATCTTCAGTGATGAAGCACACACCACTTAAAATGGTTTTGTGTATAATCAGAACTGCAGTATATGGAGGTCAGAAAATCTTTGTATGATCCAAGAAAAGGAAACACATCCATAACGAGTGAGAGTTGGGTGCGACTGTTGGTCGGGTGGGTCATCGCCATTTTTTGTTTTTAAGATGAGGCAGAACAAGCCGTGACAGTCAATACCAATACCATACCAAGATAACGGAGTTTTTGTGGGCTCAATTAGATGGAATGAACATTGAAGAATTGTGGGTTCAGTAGGATGGTTCCACCTGACAAACTTCCCTGGAGACAATTCAGTTGCTCCATAATCGGTTTCCGGATCGCCTCATTTCGCGCAGTGTTCATCATCAATAGCCACCAAGGTCATGTGACAACTTCTTGAGATTTTTTTCTTTGGGGTCATCTTAAGTTGATGCTGTGTGGCTTAAAGGAGGGAATTCACCGAGTTGTCAGAGAGATGGATGTGGAAACTTGTCGTGCAGTCATAGTGAATTTCATGGACAGAGTTCTTGCATTCCAGTGCAGCAGAGGAGGTCATGTGCCTCACATTTTGCTTGCATGAAATGGGAAGGTTAGATGAACATTTTTTAAAGTAAACTTCTTACTTTGATACATCGAAACTGGCGCCGTTTTAACCACTCCTTTTGATCCACCCTGTAGATAAAATAATATAAATGAAATGACTACACTGATTTTATAGAAAGTACTCGTGTGGCCTTTTTTTCCAATCTCCTTATGAAAAATTTCTTCCTATTTTTTCAGGGTAAAGATTCTGAAATCAATAAATGAATAATTAAATATTGACAATTTGCACAGCCATGAATTAAGTGGGAATGGAGAAAAAGTACTGACAGCGTGATTCGATCCAGAGACTTCGCGTTTATGAAACAAAGCGCTTACCACCCTCGGATGCGGACTGCTTAAATGCTAGCGCCTGTGCAAAAATGTTTCAAACTCGATTTCCTCCGAAACGGTTGGGAGTTGCGTCTCCCTGTTTACATATTTTGTAGTCGTAGTTGTCCCCTACACAGCCTCTCATTCATAATGACATTGCTGAGGGGAACCTCGTACCGTCCCCTTGTAAGCAAACAACGCCGCCAAGCGCCTACGCTTGCTACGGGGGCGCTGATTGCAGAGAGACCACGCCTTTCACTTCTGTACTGATAATCCACAGTCCATTGAGTATTCAATGAACTGTGGATGAAGCCCGACCAACAGGCATTACATGCATTGATAAAAAATGATAGTGCATTGAGAATGGCTAGTTTCTAGCTGAAAGCTAGATCTGCCAATAAAATTTCAAAAGGGTGACTGATAGCTGAAATCTATTATTTACAAGTCAATATAACATTCGCTGCGAGCAACAGCCTTCGGAATGGAAAGTTCAAAAATGGCTGTGAGCACTATGTGACTCAACTGCTGTGGTCATCAGTCCCCTACAATACTTAAACCTAACTAACCTAAGGACATCACACACACCCATGCCCGAGGCAGGATTCGAACCTGCGACCGTAGCAGCAGCGCGGCTCCGGACTGGAGCGCCTAGAACCGCACGGTCACCGCGGCCGGCGGAATGGAAAGTAACCTGATAACTTGTGAATGTTTGATGAAAAACTGCCATACTTGACCACTGTGCTATATGGTCTAGTCTGTTACGCTAATTTTTTGATCTGTGTGCATCAGTTAAAGCATCTTGCTCTGTGTGACAAACAATGGAGAATTTAACTGTGAGTCAGAAAAGTGTGAGTGGCACACTCATAAATGTTAATTCAGTGCCTCGCTTCCGAGAATGTTTTCTCAATAAATTATTTTTCATGATATGCGTTTTCAAGAGCTCATACAGATTATCACTCATAAAAACTATCAAAATTAGGCACTAGAATACGGGGAAACGAGCTTGGCAAAATCTGTTGTGCCAGGCACATGAAGTCTGTCCTCAACCAATTGGAAAGTCACATGTCACGAAAGCAGCGCATTTGTTACGGGAAATACGGAACTGCAAAGACGCCTACGTGAAGGTGTCATACTTTCTGTGATATGATTGGCGCTATCGCACCTCATTTGTGTTTTTATGACAATGTTTATACAGTAGACACGAGGATATAATGTTTTCGGCCTGTACTATTACAAAACACAATCTGTTTCGAAACATTACATTATACTATTTCGTGTTGCCGTAACTTGCCTAGCCATTTGCACGCAGTGCAGGCGCCATTGGCGGTTGTCGCCGGTACGCGCGGGTTGGCTAAACCGCATGCGTGATATCGTCATCTCGTTGATAACCCGTTACTTGACTGCATCGTGACTGTGTTCGACGCCATTTGCGTGGCTCACTGCAGAACGATTTTCACGTAAGCTGTATCAGAGGTATTGTCTTTTTGTTCGTTCGTTCGTTCGCACGCTACATAAACTATGTTAACACCTCAATGCGTGGATAAACTCGGAGCGACGAATTGAAATTGTGGTGAACAGCATATACCGACTGCGAGAATAGGACGTTCCGTGCTACGAGCGTATCTCTGTGTCTTACCGAACCAAAGATTTTATTTTACAGATCCTGTGTGAAGGAAATGGAGAATGGTTCAAATGGCTCTGAGCACTAAGGGACTCAACTGCTGAGGTCATTAGTCCCCTAGAACTTAGAACTAGTTAAACCTAACTAACCTAAGGACATCACAAACATCCATGCCCGAGGCAGGATTCGGACCTGCGACCGTAGCGGTTGATACAACTTAATCATAGCTAATACTTGGTTTAAGAATCATGATAGAAGGTTGTATACATGGAAGAACCCTGGAGATACTAAAAGGTATCAGATAGATTATATAATGGTAAGACAGAGATTTAGGAACCAGGTTTTAAATTGTAAGACATTTCCAGGGGCAGATGTGGACTCTGACCACAATCTATTGGTTATGACCTGTAGATTAAAACTGAAGAAACTGCAAAAAGGTGGGAATTTAAGGAGATGGGACCTGGATAAACTGAAAGAACCAGAGGTTGTACAGAGTTTCAGGGAGAGCATAAGGGAACAATTGACGGGAATGGGGGAAAGAAATACAGTAGAAGAAGAATGGGTAGCTTTGAGGGATGAAGTAGTGAAGGCAGCAGAGGATCAAGTAGGTAAAAAGACGAGGGCTAGTAGAAATCCTTGGGTAACAGAAGAAATATTGAATTTAATTGATGAAAGGAGAAAATATAAAAATGTAGTAAATGAAGCAGGCAAAAAGGAATACAAACGTCTCAAAAATGAGATCGACAGAAAGTGCAAAATGGCTAAGCAGGGATGGCTAGAGGACAAATGTAAGGATGTAGAGGCTCATCTCACTAGGGGTAAGATAGATACTGCCTACAGGAAAATTAAAGAGACCTTTGGAGATAAGAGAACCACTTGTATGAACATCAAGAGCTCAGATGGCAACCCAGTTCTAAGCAAAGAAGGGAAAGCAGAAAGGTGGAAGGAGTATATAGAGGGTCTATACAAGGGCGATGTACTTGAGGACAATATTATGGAAATGGAAGAGGATGTAGATGAAGATGAAATGGGAGATACGATACTGCGTGAAGAATTTGACAGAGCACTGAAAGACCTGAGTCGAAACAAGGCCCCCGGAGTAGACAACATTCCATTGGAACTACTGACGGCTTTGGGAGAGCCAGCCCTGACGAAACTCTACCATCTGGTAAGCAAGATGTATGAAACAGGCGAAATACCCTCAGACTTCAAGAAGAATATAATAATTCCAATTCCAAAGAAAGCAGGTGTTGACAGATGTGAGAATTACCGGACAATCAGTTTAATAAGCCACAGCTGCAAAATACTAACACGAATTCTTTACAGACGAATGGAAAAACTAGTAGAAGCCGACCTCGGGGAAGATCAGTTTGGATTCCGTAGAAATATTGGAACACGTGAGGCAATACTGACCTTACGACTTATCTTAGAAGAAAGATTAAGGAAAGGCAAACCTACGTTTCTAGCATTTGTAGACTTAGAGAAAGCTTTTGACAATGTTGACTGGAATACTCTCTTTCAAATTCTAAAGGTGGCAGGGGTAAAATACAGGGAGCGAAAGGCTATTTACAATTTGTACAGAAACCAGATGGCAGTTATAAGAGTCGAGGGGCATGAAAGGGAAGCAGTGGTTGGGAAGGGAGTAAGACAGGGTTGTAGCCTCTCCCCGATGTTATTCAATCTGTATATTGAGCAAGCAGTAAAGGAAACAAAAGAAAAATTCGGAGTAGGTATTAAAATCCATGGAGAAGAAATAAAAACTTTGAGGTTCGCCGATGACATTGTAATTCTGTCAGAGACAGCAAAGGACTTGGAAGAGCAGTTGAACAGAATGGACAGTGTCTTGAAAGGAGGATATAAGATGAACATCAACAAAAGCAAAACGAGGATAATGGAATGTAGTCGAATTAAGTCGGGTGATGTTAAAGGTATTAGATTAGGAAATGAGACACTTAAAGTAGTAAAGGAGTTTTGCTATTTGGGGAGCAAAATAACTGATGATGGTCGAAGTAGAGAGGATATAAAATGTAGACTGGCAATGGCAAGGAAAGCGTTTCTGAAGAAGAGAAATTTGTTAACATCGAGTATAGATTTAAGTGTCAGGAAGTCTTTTCTGAAAGTATTTGTATGGAGTGTAGCCATGTATGGAAGTGAAACATGGACGATAAATAGTTTGGACAAGAAGAGAATAGAAGCTTTCGAAATGTGGTGCTACAGAAGAATGCTGAAGATTAGATGGGTAGATCACATAACTAATGAGGAGGTACTGAATAGGATTGGGGAGAAGAGGAGTTTGTGGCACAACTTGACCAGAAGAAGGGATCGGTTGGTAGGACATGTTCTGAGGCATCAAGGGATCACCAATTTAGTATTGGAGGGCAGCGTGGAGGGTAAAAATCGTAGGGGGAGACCAAGAGATGCATACACTAAGCAGATTCAGAAGGATGTAGGTTGCAGTAGGTACTGGGAGATGAAGAAGCTTGCACAGGATAGAGTAGCATGGAGAGCTGCATCAAACCAGTCTCAGGACTGAAGACCACAACAACAACAACACCGTAGCGGTCTTGCGGTTCCAGACTGCAGCGCCTTTAACCGCACGGCCACTTCGGCCGGCAGGAAATGGAGAGATCGGACTTCTGAGAGGAGGAGAGAGGTTGTATTGTTCTGAGGCGCCATTAGGGTGTATAGTAAATGTTCAAATAGTTTTTGCACAAAATAAAATCCAATAACTAACATCAAGTATTCAGGGTGTGTATATTTCAATACCGAAATTATTTAATTATCGCGGTACCGATATTACGATACTTAGATGGCTTGGAGGTTAAGTTTGGAACGATAGTGCGAAACTGCATTTTCCACGGTCAGAATTCTTGCAGACAATATCTCTGAATTAATAAACTTTAACTTGCTAAACGATACAGATAGCCGTACCGTAGGTGCAACCACAACGGAGGGGTATCTGTTGAGAGGCCAGACAAACGTGTGGTTCCTGAAGAGGGGCAGCAGCCTTTTCAGTAGTTGCAGGGGCAACAGTCTGGATGACTGACTGATCTGGCCTTGTAACACTTACCAAAATCGCCTTGCTGGTCTGGTACTGCGAACGGCTGAAAGCAAGGGGAAACTACAGCCGTAATTTATCCCGAGAGCATGCAGCTTTACTGTATGATTAAATGATGATGGCGTCTTCTTGGGTAAAATATTCCGGAGGTAAAATAGTCCCCCATTCGGATCTCCAGGCGGGGACTAATCAAGAGGACGTCGTTATCAGAAGAAAGAAAACTGGTGTTCTACAGATCGGAGCGGGGAATGTCAGATCCCTTAATCGGGCAGGTAGGTTAGAAAATTTAAAAAGGGAAATGGATAGGTTAAAGTTAGATATAGCGGGAATTAGTGAATTTCGGTGGCACGAGGAACAAGACTTTTGGTCAGGTGAATACAGGGCTATAAATACAAAATCAAATAGGGGTAATGCGGGAGTAGGTTTAATAATGAATAAAAAAATAGGAGTACGGGTAAGCTACTACCAACAGCATAGTGAACGTATTATTGTGGCCAAGATAGATACGAAGCCCACGCCTACTACAGTAGTACAAGTTTATATGCCAACTAGCTCTGCAGATGACGAAGAAATTGATGAAATGTATGATGAGATAAAAGAAATTATTCAGGTACTGAAGGGAGACGAAAGTTTAATAGTCATGGATGACTGGAATTCGAGAGTAGGAAAGGGGAGAGAAGGAAACATTGTAGGTGAATATGGATTGGGGCTAAGAAATGAAAGAGGAAGCCGCCTGGTAGAATTTTGTGCAGAGCATAACTTAATCATAGCTAACACTTGGTTCAAGAATCATGAAAGAAGGTTGTATACATGGAAGAACCCTGGAGATACTAAAAGGTATCAGATAGATTATATAATGGTAAGACAGAGATTTAGGGAACAGGCTTTAAATTGTAAGACATTTCCAGGGGCAGATGTGGACTCTCACCACAATCTATTGGTTATGAACTGTAGATTAAAACTGAAGAAACTGCAAAAAGGTGGGAATTTAAGGAGATGGGACCTGGATAAACTGACTAAACCAGAGGTTGTACAGAGTTTCAGGGAGAGCATAAGGGAACAATTGACAGGAATGGGGGAAAGAAATACAGTAGGAGAAGAATGGGTAGCTTTGAGGGACGAAATAGTAAAAGGCACCAGAGGATCAAGTAGGCAAAAAGACGAGGGCTAGTAGAAAAACCTTGGGTAACAGAAGAAATATTGAATTTAATTGACGAAAGGAGAAAACATAAAAATGCAGTAAATGAAGCAGGCAAAAAGGAATACAAACGTCTCAGAAATGACATCGACAGGAGGTGCAAAATGGCTAAGCAGTGATGGCTAGAGGACAAATGTAAGGATGTAGAGGCTTATCTCACTAGGGGCAAGATAGATACTGCCTACAGGAAAATTAGAGAGACCTTTGGTGAAAAGAGAGAGACTTGCATGAATATCAAGAGCTCAGATGGAAACCCAGTTCTTAGCAAAGAAGGAAAAGCAGAAAGGTGGAAGGAGTATATAGAGGGTCTATACAAGGGCAATGTACTTGAGGACAATATTATGGAAATGGAAGAGGATGTAGATGAAGATGAAATGGGAGATACGATATTGCGTAAAGAGTTTGACAGAGCACTGAAAGAACTGAGTCGAAACAAGGCCCCGGGAGTAGACAACATTCCATTGGAACTATTGATGGCCTTGGAAGCGCCAGTTTTGACAAAACTCTACCATCTGGTGAGCAAGATGTATGAGACAGGAGAAATACCCTCAGACTTCCAATCCCAAAGAAAGCAGGTGCTGACAGATGTGAAAATTACCGAACTAGTAGTTTAATAAGTCACAGCTGCAAAGTACTAACGCGGATTCTTTACAGACGAATGGAAAAACTGATAGAAGCTGACCTCGGGGAAGATCAGTTTGGATTCCGTAGAAATATTGGAACACGTGAGGCAATACTGACTCGACGACTTATCTTAGAAGAAAGATTAAGGAAAGGCAAACCTACGTTTCTAGCATTTGTAGACTTAGAGAAAGCTTTTGACAATGTTGATTGGAATACCCTCTTTCAAATTCTGAAGGTGGCAGGGGTAAAATACAGGGTGCGAAAGGCTATTTACAATTTGAACAGAAAGCAGATGGCAGTTATAAGAGTCGAGGGGTAAGAAAGGGAAGCAGTGGTTGGGAAGGGAGTGAGACAGGGTTGTAGCCTATCCCCGATGTTATTCAATCTGTATATTGAGCAAGCAGTAAAGGAAACAAAAGAAAAATTTGGAGTAGGAATTAAAATCCATGGAGAAGAAATAAAAACTTTGAGGTTCGCCGATGACATTGTAATTCTGTCAGAGACGGCAAAGGAGCTATGCTATTTGTGGATCAAAATAACTGATGATGGTCGAAGTAGAGAGGATATAAAATGTAGACTGGCAATGGCAAGGATAGGGTTTCTGAAGAAGAAAAATTTGTTAACATCGAGTATGGATTTAAGTGTCAGGAAGCCGTTTCTGCAGTATTTGTATGGAGTGTAGCCATGTATGGAAGTGAAACGTGGACGATAAATAGTTTAGACAAGAAGAGAATAGAAGCTTTCGAAATGTGGTACTACAGAAGGATGCTGAAGATTAGATGGGTAGATCACATAACTAATGAGGAGGTATTGAATAGAATTGGGGAGAAGAGAAGCTTGTGGCACAACTTGACGAGAAGAAGGGATCGGTTGGTAGGACATGTTCTGAGACATCGAGGGATCACCAATTTAGTATTGGAGGGCAGCGTGGAGGGTAAAAATCGTAGAGGGAGAACAAGAGATGAATACACTAAGCAGATTACGAAGGATGTAGGCTGCAGTAGGTACTGGGAGATGAAGAAGCTTGCACAGGATAGAGTAGCATGTAGAACTGCATCAAACCAGTCTCAGGAGTGAAGACCACAACAACAACAACTACTTGCTAAATTATGGACCTATCTTCCATACTTAACAAACAACATAGCACACATCTGTGCCTAACGGTATGCGTAGCGACTAAAGGTTTTAGAGATTTCAGGCGGAGCAGATAACGACGAGGAATTTCCGCGAGATCTTCGCTGAAGAATACAACTCTTGCCCTCCTGTGGCATTTAAAACGAAATATTAAATTTACCAGGTCTTCAGGAGAGTAAAGATAAAAGGAAATAAGGAACTACGCTAAACCAACTAAAACCAATAACTGAAACAATAATTAAAATAAAAGAACACATAAAAATATTTATTAACAATAATAAATAAATAAAGAATAATTTTAATTAACTAAATAATAATAATGTATTAAACAATGAAAGCGGAGAACAAGCTGACGAGTTTTTATTTTTTGTGCAGTTGAAGACAATGGCTGGATGGACAGGAAAGAAAGTAAATAGAACAGTAAAAATAGCCTTTGCCGCTTTTGGCAAACTAGAGATTTCAAAACCGAGTTACTGATGTGGCTAAAGTGGGAAGCTGAAAATCGGTGTGAAATACCACTGTCGATTTACTGGTAATGACTTACAGGAAAAGATCTGCTAATGTAAAAACCATTCGGATACTGAGTTTCTCAGTGCTAAGTTCAGAGGTGCGTGTTTGGAATTACAGGAAAAGGCAGGAGAAACAACAAGTGGGTCAAAGAATGGAGCAGAGTAAATAATAATGTCTCCAACGAAAATGAAATGTTGGGAAATACACCTATCTATGCCAAGCAGTGATAAGTGGAATGTGGGGCTCGTTTGTTGGATTTCAGATGATGAGAAGTAACCGAGACGACGACCCAGCAGGAAGTGGGTGCATAACGGGAAACTTGCAGCACCAGAAGGTATGCGTGCGATTGGAGCCCTTAATGTATGCATGGAGAAGCTCGGAGGCTGTCTGTGCCCAGCAGCTGGCGTTAGATCGCTAGTGCTGATGGTTCTATTTACTGAAGAGTAATTAAAAAGCAAAAAGCAAATTTACTAGTTTTAGAAACGAAGCATTCTTTATTTAACAACTGTTTGTTGGTGGTACAGTAAAAGTAAACGTTCAGCACCCGTACTTCCACATTGCGGTTTCTCGGGAGGAGAGCAGCTTCGCGGAAGGTGGGAGAAATCTGTAGGGAAAAACTTGAGAGAGCAGCGAAAGCTGACGTCTCGCTGGGAAAGGAAACAAATAACGCGAGTGGCACGCCATGCAAATGGAGTAGTAAGTAGTACGAAGAGTAGGAAATACAGTTTCTTATCAAGACAATGATATCAGTAATGTCACATTATCTAATTAAATATAAAAATGTAATTCTTCAGAAGAGTTGTCTCTTCTGAATTATGACTCTGTACAAGTACTTTCCATCTGTACTCGTTCCTAGTTCTGTCATTAGCTACATTGTGAAGTCGTGAGATACGCTAAAATATCGGGGAAGAGTCCCTTTTACGAACCCTGCATGGAGGGCTAAGTGAGTGTATGTGTTATGTGGCTGACTGCGATGGCTCTTGTGAAAAATACAAATCTTACCATTAAAACTGCAACACCATGTAGATAGCATGCAACGAACGTCAAACTGGCATGAAGTGTACTCACAACTGTGAAAAGTACGGACCCTGTAAGTGACTACATCTGCTTCTATAAACGAAGAAAGATTAACCCAGCCGGGTTCCCAGTGAGAAATCGCAACTGAATGCTTGTTGTTTTTGAAACTATCATAATACGTCTCACTCAAGGAGAAACATCTACCCGTATGTAGCGGAATTCCACAGAGGCAACTTCGTGGCCCCTCGAAACTGCGGTTATCGTTCATCGATACTCGCATTGATAGCTATCCAACGGCTGTCACAGGAATACGGAGTGATGGATTCGAGAGGACCAGTCTCAATGCCATACGGGATATTAGTGTCCCACACAAAAGGCGACATTCACGTCACGTACTTTGGATCAATAAATGGGATTTTTTTTTGATTTTTTAGCGAGACAATTTCCACACAGACCGTGCGACGACTCCTGTACCTTCCTCCAGAGATTCCCATTTCAGTTTCTGAAGCGTCTCCGTAATGCTTGCGTGTTGTTCGAAGTTATTAGTAACAAATCTAGCAGCTTGCCTCTGAATTGCTTCGATGTTTCCTTCAGTCTGACCTGGTATGCATTCCAAACACTGGAAAAGCACTCAAGAATAGGTCGCACCAGCGTCCTATATGCACCACATTTTCCTAGAATTCTCCCTATCAACCCTGTCGACCGTTCACCTTCCCTACCACAATCCTCAAACGACCGTTCTGTTTCATATCGCTTTGCAACGTTATGCCCAGATAATCAGGACACTAGTAATATTGTAACCAAACATTACAGGTTTGTCCTTGCTACTCACCTGCATTAACTTACATTTTTCTACATTTAGAGGTGGCTTTCATTCATGACACCTACTAGAAATTTTGTCTACTGTCGTGTGAGAGGTAACAAATGAGGGAGCAGGATGTCCGTGATGTAGCATTGTGCCGTCAGAGGTCCCGCAATCACTATGAACCGTAAGCTGAAATCATATCCGATGGCGCCGGCCGCGGTGGTCTCGCGGTTCTAGGCGCGCAGTCCGGAACCGCGCGACTGCTACGGTCGCAAGTTCGAATCCTGCCTCGGGCATGGATGTGTGTGATGTCCTTAGGTTAGTTAGGTTTAAGTAGTTCTAAGTTCTAGGGGACTGATGACCACAGCTGTTAAGTCCCATAGTGCTCAGAGCCATTTGAACCATTTGAACCATATCCGATGGCTTCCATACGACAATGCCAGGAGTAACGGTTTAATGTATATACAAACACTGGAAGAACGGGACCTCTCCCCAGGTTTCCGCCATACCCAACGACGATGACCATCCGGGGCTGTGCAGAACCAAGATTCATCACTGAATACAATGCGACGCCATTTATCAGCAGTGTACGCTTCCCGGTCACGACACCACTCCAAACACAGCGGTTTCTGTTGTTGTGTTAGTGGTAGCCTACGCAAGAGACGATATGGCTCAAATGGCTCTGAGCACTATGGGACTCAACTGCTGAGGTCATTAGTCCCCTAGAACTTAGAACTAGTTAAACATAACTAACGTAAGGACATCACAAACATCCATGCCCGAGGCAGGATTCGAACCTGCGACCGTAGCGGTCTTGCGGTTCCAGACTGCAGCGCCTTTAACCGCACGGCCACTTCGGCCGGCAAGAGACGATAGTTGGCTAATACGTCTGCTGCTAGTTTCCGATTAATGGAGCAGTCTGATACAGACCGTTGAACGGAGTGCATTGATTGTTCTCTGATGGCAGGTGCAGTTGTGAAGGCGTTACGATGTGCCCTGTACACAACAAGGCCATCCGCCCTTGTAGCAGTCACACCTACTCGACGGGAATCTTGACGATGACTGTGCCTGCCCTCACCTTACCAGCAGTCCAACGTCGGGCAGCTATCACATCCGAATGCCCCAATACAGGGTGTTTATAAATGAATATCGGGGTTTTGATGCTTTATAATATTTATCATATTAAACTTACAGTTATAAATGATATGTCAAATGAAAGAGCAACTCAAACAGTTTTACCAAGAACCTCATAAATGTTCACTGTGAGCACCATTCGTCACACGGCACACGTCAAGTCTCTGGCCGAGTTCTTCCCAAACGTTGATAAGTGTGTCTTCAGTGATTGTAGCAACAGCTGCTTCAATCGGGTTTCTTAATTCAGGGAGGTCTGCTGGTAGCGGCGGCACGTACACACGATCCTTGATGAAGCCCCAAAGGAAAAAATCGCATGGCGTTTGGTCGGGTGAACGTGGAGGCTATGCAAAGCAAGCGCTGTCATTGGGCCCCTTGCAGCCTATCCAGCGCTTGGGTACAGTGAAGTCAACCAATTGCGTCCTTTGCTATGCCAGTGAGGTGGCACACCATCTTGCTGGAAAATGAAGTTCTCTGGCCATCTTCTTCCAACTGAGGGAAGAGCCATCACTCTAGTGTATCAAGGTAATAAGTGCCAGTTACAGTAGGTTCACCGGCCGGTGTGGCCGAGCGGTTCTAGGCGCTACAGTCTGGAACCACGCGACCGCTACAGTCGCAGGTTCGAATCCTGCCTTGGGCATGGATGTGTCTGATGTCCTTAGGTTAGTTAGGTTTAAGTAGTTCTAAGTTCTGGGGGACTGATGACCTTAGCAGTTGAGTCCCATAGTGCTCAGAGCCATTTGAACCATTTGAACAGTAGGTTCACCAAAAAAGAAAGGCCCATAAACTTTACACTGATAGTCACTTTAGGGGAATCTCGTTGCATTTATACCACCTCGTGACGATTTTCTGAGCCCCAGATGCGCACATTGTGAGTGTTAACACGTCCACTATGGAGAAAGGTCGATTCATCAGTGAAGACAACATGATCCAGGAAAACTTCATTGTCATGAAACACAATTTCGTTTGCGAAGTTGGCACGTAATCCATGGTCTGTCAGCTTTAGAGCCTGTAATAACTGTAAACGGTAAGGATGTAGTTGTACACGTTTTCTTAAAACTTTCCAAACAGTCTACACGGGAACTTGTAATTCACGACTAGCCTTCCGGACTGATTTCTCTGGGCTACGAGTGAACGACTCTCTCACTCGCTCGACAGTCTCTTCACTAACTCTTGGTCGTCCTGTGCTCCTCCCTTTACAAAGGCAGCGGTATCTTCAAACTGATGATACCATCTACGAATGTTATTATCACTTGGAGGATCACAACCGAACTTCAGCCGGAACGCACATTGCACAGTAACTACAGATTCGGTCTTTGCAAACTGCAAAACACAAAACGCTCTCTGTTCACTAGTCGCCATCTTCGCTACTACTGCTGTCTAGCGGATTGCGGCTGAAACATTGCGCGCTGCGCATGCGCACTGGTGCCAAACAAAACTGAGTTGCTCTTTCATTTAACATATCATTTATAACTTTAAGTTTAATGTAATAAATATTATAAAGCGTTGAAACCCCGATATTCATTTATAAACACCATGTATATTGCACGATTCGACCAGCCGGCCAAATAGAGCCCGACAATTCGGACCCTTTCAAACTGCTGTCAGGTGCGAATAACGCTGCCTCACACGAGTCGTACGCAACACTGTGGCGTAATTGTGCGGGAGGCATCGGTCTCGGGTGAGCTGTGTGGGCGGGGTGCCGTCCCGCGCTGCGCTGCGCCGTGTTTCCCTGTCCCTGTTGTGAAAGCGGTCGCAGCCGGCCATCGGCCTCTCCTTGGCTCCGTTCTGCTGTCAGCGGCAGGGAACCCCCTCGCAGATCTCCTGGAACCGGCGAAAGGCGTGATCCGCACACCCAGCTGCTGCTCCACGTGTCTGTCGCAACTGGGGTGGGGGGGTGGGGGGGGGGCTGCTCTCCAAGGCTGACACACACCACCTAAATACGGGGTCCTTGTCAAAGTTTACCTCCTATTCCTCCGTAATAAACTTATCCCGTTGTCTTTCTCACTGTCAGTACACTCCACCTCCACCATCCTAACTCTACACCCTACCCACTTCACTAACTAAAAGACGCTACTGTAAGAAACTTGTTACACATGTGTTTATAGTGTTGGGAAACTGTCATTCTTTGTCGTTTTGTTAAAAACAGTTTTATATTTTAGCATGCAAGGGATCGGCTGTGCAATCAGAGGGCGCGGATTTTTCTTCACCTTGTGTAGCTTTACACGGATTCTCAAGGCAGACAATAGAGCTACTCATTGCCTTCCTGAATAACTACAACAACATGATAAACAGAAAAATTTTCTGGAGAAAAGATGTCTAACGTGACTAATGAAACATTCCTTGAGCAAAACTCTTCGTTTGTTACACCAAGTTTCAAAGTTACCCAACACAAACATGTTGCGCACACAGTTTGACTCCTCAGTTGCTTTTTATAAATGCCTGATCTGCATCATTTTTCTTGTATTTGCACACCACCAGAGACGACGTGTAGATTATCTGGAGATGGTGTCCCCTGGGAGACGAGCTGCGTCAACAGTACGACGGAAAGTGTACACAAACTGCAACCGAACCGAGAACAGTCGCTCACTGTCAACAGCAGCCGGCCAGTGTGGCCGTACGGTTCTAGGCGCTTCAGTCCGAAACTGCGAGACTGCTACGGTCGCAGGTCCGAATCCTGCCTCGGGCATGGATGTGTGTGATATCCCTAGGTTAGTTAGGTTTAAGTAGTTCTAAGTTCTAGGGGACTGATGACCTCAGATGTTAAGTCCCATAGTGCTCAGAGCCATGTTTTTGTCAACAGCAGCAAGTGCAACCTCAACGAGGAAACCGCTCGCCTCAGAGTTACAGGACAATTAATGTCGGACCATCATTCCAGATTATGCAGCTAAATAAAGAAGGCACAGTCGCACCAAATATCAGCAACTTGATAAACTGGCTACGGAAAATCTAAAGTAAACTAAAACTAAACTCCTCCCGAACAGGCCACGAAGGCCCAATGGTACCCACCGGCCGTCGTGTCATCCTCAGCCCATAGGCGTCACTGGATGCGGATATGGAGGGGCACGTGGTCAGCACACCGCTCTCCCGGCCGTATGTCACTTTCCGAGACCGGAACCGCTACTTCTCAGTCAAGTAGCTCCTCAGTTTGCCTCACAAGGGCTCAGTGCACCTCGCTTGCCAACAGCGCTCGGCAGACCGGATAGTCACCCATCCAAGTGCTAGCCCAGCCCGACAGCGCTTAACTTCGGTAATGTGACGGGAACCAGTGTTAGCACTGCGGCAAAGCCGTTGGCTACGGAAATAATGTTGATGTAATGTATTACGAGAGACACATTTGGCAACGGAAGCAGATATCTCAATCAGGGCTAAAGTTCATGGATACAGAGTGGGGGAGACGGTCCTTCCAGAAACGTGTGGATCCATGATATAAATACGTAGAGATATCAATAACTGTAAAGTGGCAAAGAATTTCAAAACCTGTAATACTGAAACGACAGCAGTGGAAATTTTCAAGCTACACTTAGTGTCTGCATATAAATCGGCAAATACAACGTGACCGAACTCGCCACTGCAAGTTGAAGATTAGGCAACAATTTGCCTTGGGGACTTCAACAGCCGCCATACTAGCTGAGATACAGTACCAATGATCACAATAGCGAAGCTTTACTGCAGTGGATTTAAGAACAAAATTTATACCTCAGCTATGACGCTAAGGACCTGAAAACCTTCCACTCTGCACCCTAGCAGGCAGATACTAAACCTGACCTATGTATAGCGACCACCAAAGAAGGTGGGATTCCTATACCGCATATGGAAAGGGTACTGCCCAATTTTCACCATACCCGACATCGACTGACGCTAGCAAATGTAGGTATACAACTCCTAGTGATAGAATCACTGAGCAAGCCGAGATCGAATTTTAGGAAAGCAGATTTTGCAACATATAAAACAGAAAATGATACCAACATACGTTTCATACCAGGAAAGAGATATATTACGCGAGATTTGTTGGACTAATAACAGCGACGGCGAAGTGAAACATCCCAAGGGGATATACACTCCTGGAAATTGAAATAAGAACACCGTGAATTCATTGTCCCAGGAAGGGGAAACTTTATTGACACATTCGTGGGGTCAGATACATCACATGATCACACTGACAGAACCACAGGCACATAGACACAGGCAACAGAGCATGCACAATGTCGGCACTAGTACAGTGTATATCCACCTTTCGCAGCAATGCAGGCTGCTATTCTCCCATGGAGACGATCGTAGAGATGCTGGATGTAGTCCTGTGGAACGGCTTGCCATGCCATTTCCACCTGGCGCCTCAGTTGGACCAGCGTTCGTGCTGGACGTGCAGACCGCGTGAGACGACGCTTCATCCAGTCCCAAACATGCTCAATGGGGGACAGATCCGGAGATCTTGCTGGCCAGGGTAGTTGACTTACACCTTCTAGAGCACGTTGGGTGGCACGGGATACATGCGGACGTGCATTGTCCTGTTGGAACAGCAAGTTCCCTTGCCGGTCTAGGAATGGTAGAACGATGGGTTCGATGACGGTTTGGATGTACCGTGCACTATTCAGTGTCCCCTCGACGATCACCAGTGGTGTACGGCCAGTGTAGGAGATCGCTCCCCACACCATGATGCCGGGTGTTGGCCCTGTGTGCCTCGGTCGTATGCAGTCCTGATTGTGGCGCTCACCTGCACGGCGCCAAACACGCATACGACCATCATTGGCACCAAGGCAGAAGCGACTCTCATCGCTGAAGACGACACGTCTCCATTCATCCCTCCATTCACGCCTGTTGCGACACCACTGGAGGCGGGCTGCACGATGTTGGGGCGTGAGCGGAAGACGGCCTAACGGTGTGCGGGACCGTAGCCCAGCTTCATGGAGACGGTTGCGAATGGTCCTCGCCGATACCCCAGGAGCAACAGTGTCCCTTTGGGAAGTGGCGGTGCGGTCCCCTACGGCACTGCGTAGGATCCTACGGTCTTGGCGTGCATCCGTGCGTCGCTGCGGTCCGGTCCCAGGTCGACGGGCACGTGCACCTTCCGCCGACCACTGGCGACTACATCGATGTACTGTGGAGACCTCACGCCCCACGTGTTGAGCAATTCGGCGGTACGACCACCCGGCCTCCCGCATGCCCACTATACGCCCTCGCTCAAAGTCCGTCAACTGCACATACGGTTCACGTCCACGCTGTCGCGGCATGCTACCAGTGTTAAAGACTGCGATGGAGCTCCGTATGCCACGGCAAACTGGCTGACACTGACTGCGGCGGTGCACAAATGCTGCGCAGCTAGCGCCATTCGACGGCCAACACCGCGGTTCCTGGTGTGTCCGCTGTGCCGTGCGTGTGATCATTGCTTGTACAGCCCTCTCGCAGTGTCCGGAGCAAGTATGGTGGGTCTGACACACCGGTGTCAATGTGTTCTTTTTTCCATTTCCAGGAGTGTAGAAAGCAGTATGTACCTTACTGGAATTCTAAAAACGAAGAAGCTGATTACTGGAGTCATTCAACGAGCAAAGGAAGGAGAGATGGGAAGAGACTACCGGAAATATGAACTTCAGCGATTTAACTCGGAAAAGTTGGTCACTGTTAAGACGTCTGGGTGCAGCTATTCGCAGATCAGCCATTAAGCCAATTATATCACCAAACCATATTGGCTTACACATAAAAGAAAGAGCTAAAAATATAAGGTTCATTGAAGAGAATAGATATCAGTCAAGAAAAAGCTCAAAGAAGCAAATAGCACTTTACAAAAAAGTAGGCAGCTTTGAATACCTTTTACTATCGACGAAATGAACAAAGCTATAAAGATTCTCAACTTACGGAAAGCAGCTATAGCTGATAACATATTTCTTGAGTTTATAAAAAGTCTGGGACCCGTAGGAAGAACATGGCTTATAGACTTCTTCAACAATATATTAAAAGCAGGAGATCCCGAAGGAATTTAAAATGTCTCTCACTCTGGTAAGCCTTAAACCGGGTAAATTTCTCGAAAACCCTGCAAACTACCTCCCAGTAGCATTGCTGCGCATTTGCTACAAATTGCTGGAACGGCCGATCTACAACAGAATATAGGTACCAATAGACAAACACCTTGCCACATGAACAAACCGGATTTGGATGAAACTTATGTTGCTACGAACAAGTGTTATTCCTCACATCATCATACGTAAAAGCGGGATTTCAGAAAGGTTTAAAAACATCAGTAGCCTTTGTTGATCTCAGTTCAGCGTATGATACGGTATGGACAGATGGTCTCATGCTGGAGTTTTCCAACATTGAAATTAAAAAACCTGTTGGAAAGAATGCTGAAAGTCTGATATTTCAAGGTAAATCTAGAGTCACAAAGAAGTAAATCAAAAAGAAGGAAGAATGGACTCCATCAGGGATCATTATTAGCTCCACTCATTTTTAATCTTTGCATCAGTGACATGTTATATACTAGGTCACGTAAGATTTGTTTCGCTGACGATATGGCTGTAACCACTTAAAACGAATGGCTAGAAGAAGGAGAAATAACTTTAGAAGTTGACCTAGAAGTACTAAACCAGTACTACAAAAAATGAAGACTGTGCCCAACTCCACATAAAACAGACACATGCGCCTACCATTTAAATAACTGACTGGTAGACAGAGAACTAAACATAGCCTTCTGCAGAGACCGAGTCAAATACAACAAACATCCCAAATATCCGGGCACAACTCTTGACAGATCACCTACGTTCAGAAAACGCCTTGAACTAACTAGCTAGAAACTGAAAACGCGAAATAGCATAATCCGGAAATTAGAGTGTACTACATGAAAAGGAGAAGCAATTACGCTACACACTGCAGGACAATCACGAGTCTGCTCTGTGCCTCTGGGTGTAGTAGGAGTACCCATGAGAACAAATTAACGTCAATCCCAATGAAACTATGAGAATACTAACTGCAACGTTAAAGTGGCCAATAACGGGAGAACATGGGCAGTGGGAAAGTAATAAAGAGATGGCCACCAGGCAGAATTTTGTCCAGGGGATAAATTAATCATCGGTAACATTTCGTTTAAGAATCATGAATGTGGATTTTACATGTGGCAGATGCCTAGGAGCACCAAGAGGCGTCATGTTGATGGTATAATGGTAAGACAAACATTTAGAAACTACTATTTAATATATGACTTTATAAGGCGCAGCTGTGGATCCCGAGTTTAATTTATTGGTTATGAACTGAAGATTTAAACAGCAAAAACGGCAAAAAAGTGGAAAATTAGTGTTAATGCACCTGGATAAATCGAAGGAAACAGAAGTTTCTGATAGTTTCAGAGGGAGCATTAGGCAACGATGGACCCTTTGATATATGGAGGTAGCAGAGATAAAATACACCCGAACGAAAGTTTTTCAACTTCTACAGGACTTGAAATGGAAGCTGTAGTTGAGAAAGAAGTGACACAGCGTTGTGGCTTACCCAATGTTATTCAGTCTGTACAACGAACAAGTGATAAAGGAAGCCAAGCAGATATCTGGAAACGGATTTAATGTTCGTGGAGAAGAACCTGAAACGGTACTGTCGTTTCTTTAATTAGTTTTGATCAGTGTGCTGCGTCTAATTTTTGTTCGTTACGTTCCCTGGTAAAGCTCGACTTTAATGCATCTTTATGGAAAGACCCGCCGCGCGGGATTAGCCGAGCGGTCTAGGCCGCTGCAGTCATGGACTGTGCGGCTGGTCCCGGCGGAGGTTCGAGTCCTCCCTCGGGCATGGGTGTGTGTGTTTGTCCTTCGGATAATTTAGGTTAAGTAGTGTGTAAGCTTAGGGATTGGTGACCTTAGCAGTTAAGTCCCATAAGATTTCACACACATTTGAACATTTTTGGAAAGACCCATTAACTATCTCCACACTGGTCAATCAGACCAAAACACAAACTGATATTGAAATTAATTAAGAACGCAAAGGATAACTCAAGGATGGCAAGCTAGGAATGGAACACCACGTACAGTTGGCGGAACAAGTACTTCTTTCTTTTATTATCATTAATTTATTCCTTGCCTTACTACGCTCTTAGACTATATTGTCAACACAGTAATTATTCTGGAGGTAAAGTATGCACTCTATTAATCAGTGCAGAAAAGGGATAAGTGCAGTGAAGGAAGAGTTCTTTTATAAAAATGTAGATTTATTTCTTAAATGGGCAAGCAGAAAGGATTTTAACTAAGAAGTACCTTAATGTCCATTGTAGGTAGCAATAACTTTAACGAAATTTATATTTGTACCTCATAGTAACCCGCATGCATTCAAAGTCAAACAGAATGGAAATGGACCCAGGGAAAAAGGAAATACTTGATAAACGCAAATGGGTTCGCCTTTCTGTCCATTAGGCTGGCTCTGGGCACTATGGGACTTAACATCTATGGTCATCAGTCCCCTAGAACTTAGAACTACTTAAACCTAACTAACCTAAGGATATCACACAACACCCAGTCATCACGAGGCAGAGAAAATTCCTGACCCCGCCGGGAATCTCTGTCCATTAGGCGTACATATACATGTAACAAGAATATTATCATTCAGATACTATTTAACGATATAAAACTAGGATCGTGTGAAAGTAGTACTTCCGATTCAAAAACCTATCAGAGTTCTAAAGGGATATGGAAGAACAGTTGAACGAAATAGATAGTGTCTTCAGAAATATGAATATCAACAAAAGTAAAACAAGGTAATGGAGTGCAATCGAATTAAATCGGGCTATGCTGAGGGAATCGGATTAGGAAATGAGACATTAAAAGTACAATATTAGTTTCGCTATTTAGGCAGTAAAATAACTGATGATGGTGATGATGGCTGAAGTAGAGAGACCGTCAACAGAAACAAAAGCGTTTAAAAAAATATGAATTTTTAATATCTAATATCACCTTAAGTGTTAGAAAGTTTTTTCTGAAGGTATTTTTCCGTAGTGTAGGCCTTGTACCGAAGTGGAACGCGGACGATAAGTAGTTCATAAAAGAAGAGAATAGAATCTTTTGAAATTTGGTGCTACAAAAGAATGCTGAAGATTAGATGAGCAAATCGAATAACAGTTGAGGAGGTATTGAATCGAATTAGGGTAAAAGAAATTTATGGCAGAACTTGACTAAAAGAAACGATCGGCAAACAGCACACATCATAAAGCATCAAGGAATTGCCAATTTGATGACGAAAAGGGAGGTGGGGGGGGGGGAGGTAAAATTGTAGAGGAAGACCAAGAGACAAATACGGTAAAGCGGTTCAGATGGATGATGCAGGCTGTGGTAATTACTAAGAGATGAAGAGGCTTGGACAGCTGCATCAAACCATTTTTTCGAGTGATAAGCACAACAACAACAACAACATGTTTATATTCAGTTGCCAACCTTAGGACAAGGCCCTGATCATCTGCAAGTCTCTTTGCAATTCGTAGCAGGTTTCTAACAGTGTCACTTCCTTATTCAGAAGTGCGTCGTCTAAGAACAGACTCAGAGGCCAACAGACTCTATCGGTCACGTCACTTACTCGTCTACACATGTATACTGTCAACAGCTGAGACGCCGTCACATCACACTGAAGCATACCGGGCACCACCTCTATTTCTGGTGATGCCTCATTTAAAACTTAATTCTGTTTTGCCAGAAAGTGTTCAGTCCACTTGGATACCTTTTCGCTTTACCTATGCAGACATTTTGTTAATTAAACAACTGTGATTCTGGAAGTCAAGAAACACGGCACCAACTTCAGCTCTTATATCTGACGACCTCTGTTTTTCATGAACGAACAGGGCAAGTTGGATTTCAAATGATCGGAGTTTTATAGATAAAAAGTCGACTCCTTCGTAAACGTTGTTTCATATTGTGGCCGGCCTATTTCTCTTTACTTTTTCTTTCCTCTTTTAATGTATGTAGGCTTGGGAAATTTGTAAGTGGTCCGTTACAAGCCGGAACTTAACAGACGAGTGTTAAAGGAACGGCAGATACTTTTGTGTCAACAGAATTATGTAAATAAAATAGCAAAATGAAATGATCAAATAGCATTGATGTTGCCCTAGCTGTAATGTCCTCACCCTATTTCCATATAAACAATAGCTCACCTGTCTTCTTAACCGTGGCAGTATCGGAGAACGAAACCCCTACAGTAGGCGTTTCGACCGGGATGTGTTCAAAATTACGGATAAGAAGAAGGCCACAAACAAGTAACAGAGCGGTAGAAAGTCAATTAACTTTTATATATTTTAAACGACATAGACCAAATGAAATGCCAGACAGGTTTTACAGAGTGCAACAGCACCAATCCAAAAGGCTAGATTTTCCGTAGCAATCACCTGTCCTGCACTTTTTTTTTTTCATTTCTTATCTTCTATAGCTCCATCTAATACAATGGAAGTTATTCCCTGATGTCTTAACAGACGTCCTGTCCCTTCTTCTAGTCAATGTTTCCCATATGTTGCTTTCCTAGCTGATTGTGCGGAGACCTTCTCATTCCTTACCTTATCAGTCAACATTATTTTCAAATTTATTCTGTAGCACTACATCTCTATTACTCAGATTTTCTTCTGTGCCGGTTTTTTTCAGGTCCGTGTTTCACTACCGTACTATTCTTGCTCTAAACCTACATTCTTAGAAACTTCTCCCTCAAATTAAGGCCTATGTTTCATACTAGTAGATTCCACTTGGCCAGGAATGCCCTTTTGGCCACCAATAGTCTGATTTTCGTGTCCTCCTCGCTCCGTCCGTCATGCATTGTTTTTCTGCCTAGGTAGCAGAATTCTTTAACTTCATGTACTTCGTGCTCACCAATTCTGACGTTAAGTTTTTCGGTATTCTTATTTCTGCTACTTCTCGTTACTTTTGTATTTCTTCGATTTACTCTCAATCACATTCTGTAATCATTAGACAGTTTATTCCATACAACAGTTCCTGTAATTCTCCTTCACTTTAACCATTGATAGCAATAGTATCGGAGATCTTAACATTTATATCCTGTCACCCTGAATTTTAAAACCATTATTGAACTCTTTTTTTATTTCTGTCATTACTTCTTCGATGTACGGATTGAAGAGTAAAGGCAAAAGACTGCATCCCTGTCTTACGCCCATCTAAAACCGAACACTTCATTTTTGCTCTTCCACTAGTATTGTTCCCTTTTGGGTCTCGTACATATTGCGTATACCCGTCTCTCCCTACAGCTTACTCCTATTTTTATCAGAATTTCGAACATCTTGCACAGTTTCAGTTTGTTGAAAACTTTTTCCATATCGATAAATCCCATAAACGCCTGCTGATTTTGCTTCAGTCTTGGTTCCATTATCATCTGCAAGGTCAGAATGGCCTCCCTGATGCCTTTAACTGTCCTAAAGCCAATCTGATAGTCATCTAACAGGTTTTCTCAGGATTAAGAATTTTTAGAAGAGGAATATGGAATATGAATATAAAGCTTGCACAGTCCCTTCGAGCTCTAATCGGTTCAAATGGTTCAAATGGCTCTGAGCACTATGGGACTTAACTGCTGAGGTCATCAGTCCCCTAGAACTTAGAACTACTTAAACCTAACTAACCCAAGGACATCACACACATCCATGCCCGAGGCAGGATTCGAACCTGCGACCGTAGCGGTCGCGCGGTTCCAGACTGAAGCGCCTATAACCGCTTGGCCACTCCGGCCGGCCTCTAATCGGTAAAAAGCGAGGGACACAGCTCTGAGAGAAAGAGAGGAGACATTGTTTGCCCATGAGGGTGAGTGAGATTCAAATGTAAAGAGCAGCATGTGCGGCAACTCTTACCAAAGTAGCGTCGACAGCCTGTGCCCATGTATTTGACAATCGCAGTAGGCACGTGCATCCTCTCGCGACGCGACCGGTTCCCTACTCAATACACACATGACTCTAAGACAATGGATGGCTGCTAACTAAGATGGCGGCAGTTTTCACTAACGATCCAAAACCAAACAGCATCGACCAGGGGCTGCATCAGAGTCGGCTCGAGAACATGTCTCCGTTAATTTTATTGCCTAGGCAGTGTGCCTCTACCAGTAAGACTTAGTCTCCATAGCCAGCCTCCAGGTCCATCCGCATACACTTCCATGGTGTATACCTAGGCCGCATCTTCGTCTGGACCTTTTGCATGGCCCTAAAGACTCAGTTAACCACGCGGCTGTCTGCTGTCACTTCCTCTCGATTCTTGACGTGTTCCGGGGCTCTGAAGTGGTTTACACCGACGCCACGATGGCTGATGATCACGTTGGCTTCGCCTACGTCCACAGAGGCCATATTGAATAGCACTCCTTGCCAGATGGTTGCAGTGTATACCTCTTGAGCACATCCGTTCATGCTCTGGCGAGTCGTTTGTTCTCTGTACTGCCTCCCTGAACAGCTACAAGCTATCGACCAGTGCTACCCTCGCCATCCTTTGGTAGAGACCATCCAGGAGTCCAGTCTTTCAGTGGTGTTTTTCAGGTCACGTCAGAATCCCAGGAAATGAACTAGCCGACAGGCTGGCCAAACAGGCCACACGGAAACTGCTTCTGGGGATTGGCATCCCCGTAACTGACCTGCGTTCATTATTACGCCCCAAGGTTTTTCGACTTTGGGATACAGAATGGCATAACCCCAGTACGCACAACAAACTGTGTGTCATTAGGGAGACTACGCATGTGTGGAAGACTTCCATGCGGGCCTCTCGTAAGGACTCTGTGATTCTCTGCCTGCTCCACATTGGCCATACGTGGCTAACACATGGTTATCTCCTCCATCGCGAGGACCCATCTCGATGTCGCTGTGGCTCCCCTACGACTGTCGCCCACATCTTGTTGGACTGCCCAATTTTAGCGGCTCTGCGGCAGACTTTTAACCTTCCCAGCACCCTACCTTCGGTGTTGGGCGACAACGCCTCGACAGCAGATTTAGTTTTACGTTTTTCGTGAGGGATTTTTTTTATCATACCATCTAAGGGTGGGCGTTTGGCCCTGTCTCAATGGCCTCCACACTCCATCCATTTTAACTCTCTGTCGCCCTTTCTTTGCATTTGTTTGTCTTGGTGTTCGTCTTTTCCCTTCATGTGTTCATCTCTCCTTGTGTTTTGGCTTGGATATTTTCGTGTGTTGCAGAGTGGCTGGCTCATCCTCTTTTATTCTCTTGATCAGCCAGCCCAGACCTTCTGCTCTATGCTTTTAATACCTTCTTCTACTTTTGCTTATGGTGCACTTTGCTTATGGTGCACGTTTTCCCCTTTTTTCGTTCGTTCCGTTCGTTTTATTTTTAGGTGTGGTTCCGCATTCCTTTTCCCCCCTTTTACCTTCCCACACGTACTTTAGGTGTTGTTCTACATTGAGCCTTTTTCGCGCCAGGAAAAAGGGACTGATGACCTTGTAGTTTTGTCCCTTTGTACCTCAAACCAACTAACCCACAGCCAGCCTTAGAGGGGACGCCACGCTCACCACTTCTGCTGCTTCATATGCGGTGGGCCCTTAGGTTATCCATTCTAAAGTGACGCCACTCGAAAACATTGAGAAAAACGGTCTGTCTACGCGCAGCGTGGTCATGAAACCAGTTCGAAGAAAACAACTCTTTTTCCTCCAACGGTCCACTCCGCCTTGGGACTTCAAATGGTTCAAATGGCTCTGAGCACTATGGGACTTAACATCTGTGGTCATCAGTCCCCTAGAACTTAGAACTACTTAAACCTAACTAAACTAAGGACATCACACACATCCATGCCCGAGGCAGGATTCGAACCTGCGACCGTAGCAGTCGCGCAGTTCCGGTCTGAGCGCCTAGAACCGCTAGACCACTGCGGCCGGCCGCCTTGGGACTTTTTTTTTAATACACTCGTGTTCAGAAAAAAAAACAGAACACCTTGAATGACTAGAGGTAGGACATTCATATTCTCAGGACATGTACATTAGTAAATTCTACAGAAATTATTAACATTTTAACCATGTCGCCAAGCGAGACATCGCGGCCCACACCACCCACCGGTAAAGTGTTCCTCTCGTTGTCGCTATAAACCGAAGGTAATGGATCAGTGTGTCTTGAGGAGACGCACAGGATGCGTCACAGACGTATGCATGAACCGTACCATAAAAATCAGTGAGTTTGAAAGAAGGCGCATTATTGCCATGAGAAAATGTGAAGCATCTGTAAAGGAAATTGCTGCTCTTGCAGAACCAAGTGTTGCGGCAGTGCAACGTTTGTGTGCAGAACGGTTCACGGAACGACGAGATGTGTCAGCTCGCTTCACCCAAACCAGGTCCCGAGAAGATCGACACCTCATCCTAATGGCTTCGAGGACAGATCTGCATCCTCCTCGGCTGTAGCACAACAGGGGAACAGTGTAACACATCGTACACTATGAGGGTTGACGGCCGGTCGCTATTTATTATGGCAAGGGTTACGTGCGCGTCGTCCACTTCTCTGCCTACCTTTGATGAAAGTGCGAAACATGCTAGACGGCAATGATGTATGGAACAGCGCCGCTGTGGACGGCAATGGCATCAGATAGTGTTTTCGGATGAATCCAGGTTCTGTTTTTTTGAACATGATGACCGCATTTTGGTTCGCCGCAGACAGGTGGAGCGACATCACGGAGACTCCATTCACACAAGGCATACAGCGCCAACTCTAGGCCTGTGTCGGGTGCTGTCGCGTACAACCACAAATCGCAACTGGTGCGTGTCCAGGACACTGTGACCGTGTGACTTACATGAATGACACCCTTCGTGCTGTGGCCATATCCTATCTGCACAACATCCCAGACGCCATTTTTCAGAAAGCCAATATACCACCAGAAGTTGCTACACGAATACGTGCCTTCTTCGTTTCCCATGAGGTCAGCCTCTTGCCCTTGCCCGCCAGATCAACAGACTTGTCGCCAATTGAAAATATGTGGAATATGGTGAAACGACGGGTGCACCGCTGTGACCCAATGCCGACCACCACAGATGGACTTTGGAACTAGGTGAATGCAGCATGGATGGCTATACCACAGGACGCCATTCGCGCCTTATAGGTGTCGATGCCATCACGCATGGAACAAGTCACCAGGGCCCATGGCGAACCGCGTGCCTGCTAAGCAACAGGACACGTGCTGAAATGAGATGACGGAAATGCTAATTGTGGTGTCACTGCCAGACACCACACTTGCTAGGTGGTAGCTTAAATCGGCCGCGGTCCATTAGTACACGTCGGACCCGCGTGTCGCCACTGTCAGGATCGCAGATCGAGCGCCACCACACGGCAGGTCTCGAGAGACGTACGAGAATTCGCCCCAGTTGTACGACGACGTTGCTAGCGAATATACTGACGAAGCCTTTGCTCTCATTTGCCGAGAGACAGTTAGAATAGCCTTCAGCTAAGTTAATGGCTACGACTTAGCAAGGCGCCAATTGTAACAGTGCATGTATCTTACGAGTCTCATTTGTATAGTCAAGAGAGATGTATCACAAGGAGTGATTAAAAGTTAAGTATATTCCAAAGCTACGTATTTTCTTTATAGCACTCATAACTTATCCTGTTCCAGACTTGACACCAGTCGGCGTGTGTGTACGCGTGCCTTTCGGCTTCCTCCTCAGTGTGGCGTGACTAGTTTGTTACGCCACAACACTAATGATTTCTGCAGAACCTACTTATGTAAAAGTCCTGTGCATACGAATGTTCTATCTCTAGTCTTCCCCCCCCCCCCCCCCTCTCATGAACCATGGACCTTGCCTTTGGTGGCAGAGAGGCCAGACAAACGTGTGGCTCCTGAAGAGGGACAGCAGCCTTTTCAGTAGTTGCAGGGGCAACAGTCTGGATGATTAACTGATCTGGCCTTGTAACACTAACCAAAACGGCCTTGCTGTGCTGGTACTGCGAACGGCTGAAAGCAAGGGGAAACTACAGCCGTAATTTTTGCCGAGGGCATCCAACTTTACTGTATGGTTAAATGATGATGGCGTCCTCTTGGGTAAAATATTCCGGAGGTAAAATAGTCCCCCATTCGGATCTCCGGGCGGGGACTTCTCTGGAGGACGTTGTTATCAGGAGAAAGAAAACTTGTGTTCCACGGGTCGGAGCGTGGAATGTCAGATCCCTTAATCGGTCAGATAGGTTAGAAAATTTAAAAAGGGAAATGGATAGGTTAAAGTTAGATATAGTGGGAATTAGTGAAGTTCGGTGGCAGGAGGAACGAGACTTCTGGTCAGGTGAACACGTGAGGCAATACTGACCCTACGACTTATCTTAGAAAATACGTTTCTAGCATTTGTACACTTAGAGAAAGCTTTTGACAATGTTGACTGGAATACTCTCTTTCAAATTCTGAAGGTGGCCGGGGTGAAATACAGGGATCGAAAGGCCATTTACAATTTGTACAGAAACCAGATGGCAGTTATAGGAGTCGAGAGGCATGAAAGGGAAGCAGTTGTTGGGAAGGGAGTGAGACAGGGTTGTAGCCTATCCCCGATGTTATTCAGTCTGTATATTGAGCAAGCAGTAAAGGAAACAAAAGAAAAATTCGGAGTAGTAATTAAAATCCATGGAAAAGAAATTAAAACTTTGAGGTTCGCCGATGACATTGTAATTCTGTCAGACACAGCAAAGGACCTGGAAGAGGAGCTGAACGGAATGGACAGTGTTTTCAAAGGAGGATATAAGATGAACATCAACAAAAGCAAAACGAGGATAATGGAATGTAGTCGAATTCAATCGGGTGATGCTGAGGGTATTAGATTACGAAATCAGACAAAGTAGTAAAGGAGTTTTGCTATTTGTAGAGCAAAATAACTGATGATGGTCGAAGTAGAGAGGATATAAAATGTAGACTGGCAATGGGAAGGAAAGCGTTTCTGAAGAAGAGAAATTTGTTAACATCGAGTATAGATTTAAGTGTCAGGACGTCATTTCTGAAAGTATTTGTATGGAGTGTAGCCATATATGGAAGTGAAACGTGGACGATAAATAGTTTGGACAAGAAGAGAATAGAAGCTTTCGTAATGTGGTGCTACAGAAGGTGCTGAAGATTATATGGGTAGATCACATAACTAATGAGGAGGTACTGAATAGAATTGGGGAGAAGAGAAATTTGTGACATAACTTGACTAGAAGAAGGGATCGATTGGTAGGACATATTCTGAGGCATCAACAGACCACCAATTTAGTATTGGAGGGCAGCGCCGAAGGTAAAGATCGTAGAGGGAGACCAAGAGATGAATAAACTAAACAGATTCAGAAGGATGTAGGTTGCAGTAGGTACTGGGAGATGAAGAAGCTTGCACAGGATAGAGTAGCATGGAGAGCTGCACCAAACCAGGTTCTGGACTGAAGACCCCAACAACAACAACAACAATCTCTAGTCGTCCAAGATGTTCTGTGTTTCTGAACGTGAGTGTAATTTGTTTGGTGGGTATCAACCATTCGATGTCCCTGTAGTTCAGTAAGACATCGGTGGATCCAGAATGCCGACCAAAATAGAGTTTAGAGGAGAAATTTGTATATTAATTTTTCTAATTTGTTTGACATGCACACAGTCGACTAGTGATTCTGGTCGTGGAATTCGTAATTTCGTCTTCTATATGAATCTGAAACTGGATATTACATCTGTTGAATAGTTCGATAGCCTTTCTTTGCAAGTGCTAAGGCCTCTCCACTTATGAGAGAAACAGTTAGTAAAAGTTTGTGGTTTATCATCTCCAGTAAATCTGGGGCAAAATATCTCCGATTTTCTCGTAGGCATCATTTCGCAAACTGTATGTGAAAGAAGCAATATTTTGCCTGAACCTCCTTGGAAATGAATTTACTGACGGACCATTAATTAAAAAAAAAGTGAGAAAGAGCAGTTACTCAAATGGTTCAAATGGCTCTAAGCACTATGGGACTCAACATCTGAGGTCATCAGTCCCCTAGGCTTAGAACTACTTAAACCTAACTAACCTAAGGACATCACACACATCCCTGCCCGAGGCAGGATTCGAACCTGAGGCCGTAGCAGCAGCGCGGTTCCAGACTGAAGGGCCTAGAACAGCTCGGCCACAGTGGCCGGTAGCAGGTACTCAGATAATCAGCATGTGCATATATGGATTGTCCATCAGCGCACCTGATGGCGAAAGTGCGAGCTGTTGTGGAAGATCTTGCAGTTCGTTTGTGAAGTTCGTATACTTGGTATACACCAAGAAAAGCTGAGGAATCTTTTAGGCTACAATTTCACACACGTAATTTTCACTAATTTACTTGGACTCCTAGCGCAGTTCTGGCTATTTATCTACCAAGTTGTTGGTGCTTTGGCCGGCCGGAGTGGCCGAGCGGTTCTAAGTGCTACAGTCTGGAACCACACGACCGCTACGGCCGCAGGTTCGAATCCTGCCTCTAGCATGGATGTGTGTGATGTCCTTAGGTTAGTTAGGTTTAAGTAGTTCTAAGTTCTAGGGGACTGATGACCTCAGAAGTTAAGTCCCATAGTGCTCAGAGCCATTTGAACCATTTTTTGTTGGTGCTTTGTACTTTGAAATACGTGTTTATACTTTAATTTTTCTTTCCTTCCTTCCTTTTTATTCGTGTAAATGCTTTTTTGCTAGTTATCGAATTACGTTAACGTAATTCATTCTAATGCACTTTCAAATAGAGACTTCCTAACGGTTTTCCTAATATCTTTCAGAATCTCGGTAGGGCCGCGTAAAGATCACCAAAAGTTAAAAATTGTTGCTCCTAATTTATGAGCTCGTAGAAAAATTCCACATTTCCTGTTTCACATGGTTCATCAGCGTCATCAGATATTACGCTTTACCTTCACACAATACATTAATTTGTAACGAATCTTTAGGTATTAAATTTCGGAGAGCTTGTGACTTCCGTATCAAAATTTCATCATCTACTGACACTTTTGGGACTCATTCGTCATTTATAACGTTCTTTAATGGCGGGTCTCTAACAAGTGTGTAATTTTTTGACGAGTCCGATTTTCTGAGTGTACTTCGGATAGTTGGTGGTGTGCTGTTCACGTTAGAGCTTCACGTGACGGCTGACACGTGACTCCGTGCTCAGATGCACTACTGTGGTCTGTAGACGTCACTGCTAAACATCTGCTAGAGGAATTCATCACGTGTTTCGTTTTTGTTTGCGTTCCTTGCAGGTGGAAGGCAGGAAGTTGCATCAGACAAAACAACGACAAGGAAAAAGTCGGTGTCGGTGTAGGTACCTGACCAATCCCTGCACTGACCTTATTCGACATCTGTTTCTTTCCTCCGTTATCTCATACATCTAAGGCGTAGCAATTAAAAGTTTTAGCGAAACTGGTCTTACTTCCAAAATGTTTACAGAGTCACAGACTGTCGAAAATATTTTTGCACACAAGCGAGTTATCTTTTGACGCCTCCTTCGTCCCCCCCTCCCCCCTCCTCCTCTCTTTTTACCTTTCACCGTGACCCGTGGCAGTTTCCACTGCTCATTATTGCACGCACTGTACACAGATCTTGGATCCTCGCAGCTTGGCGCCCCAGGTTAACGCACGGTGGGGCTACTCGCTTCAAATCTTGGATAGAATAGAAAAAGAAGATGCGCATTTCCTCTTTAGTCCCGCGAAATCTTGTGTAGATTGTCACTCCAGTCTCAAGTCGATGTGATTCGTGCCGTTACAGTTGACGGTAAACAGTCAATCGGACAAAGACACAGCTTTCAGATATTGTTTGTATTTAATATATGACAGCTATAAGGCTATACCGCTTAGCCGTCAGGATAAAATAAGATGGATAACACTCCAGAAGGTATGTTTATTACATTTTTAACTTCAGTAATAGCGTATATCGACTTAAAATTATACTACTTCTACTAGTTCCGAAATTTCTCTCTGTGGCTCCACATTTTTAAATGACTTTCCTATCTTAGAAGTACAGTTAACTAATTCAAATGTATTTGCGTAGCCGGCCGGTGTGGCCGTGCGGTTCTAGGCGCTTCAGTCTGGAACCGCGTGACCGCTACGGTCGCAGGTTCGAATCCTGCCTCGGGCATGGATGTGTGTGATGTCCTTAGGTTAGTTAGGTTTAAGTAGTTCTAAGTTCTAGGGGACTGATCACCACCGATGTTAAGGCCCATAGTTCAAAATGGCTCTGAGCACTATGGGACTCAACTGCTGAGGTCATTAGTCCCCTAGAACTTAGAACTAGTTAAACCTAACTAACCTAAGGACATCACAAACATCCATGCCCGAGGCAGGATTCGAACCTGCGACCGTAGCGGTCTTGCGGTTCCAGACTGCAGCGCCTTTAACCGCACGGCCACTTCGGTCAAGGCCCATAGTGCTCAGAGCCATTTGAACCATTTGTATTTGCGTGCACATATTTGTATGTTTTTTGTGGACGGTCATTTTTCTGTAGTTCGCCAGTTACACACGATAAAAATGCAGTTATCTCATAAACTATTAACTTCACAAAAAATATGATTAGAATTTTCTGAAGAATTCTTGGTGAACTATACGGAGTTGTGATCATAATTTTTTTTCGTAAACTGGTAAATAATTTTATTTTACAAGATAAAAATTTTCCCGAGTAATGTTGTTGTTTTTTTTCCGCAAAGTACTGCAGTACTGATGAAGGTTTCTCGGGTCTCCAGCAGGGTGATAGCGTTGATATCTCGCGACGTTTCGGGAAGTGTCATACTACCCATCTTCTGGTGAAGATGGGTAGTATGACACTTCCCGAAACGTCACGAGATATCAACGTATCACCCGGCTGGAGACCCGAGAAACCTCAATCAATAGTGTACGCCGGGAAAGCCTACAGACACATATACTGCAGTACTGTTAATATTTTGTGTGGGGAAGCATAGAACTGAAACTTACCTATCAAGAACTGTAAAAGAAATGTATAATTCTCGAAAGTGGGATGCCAACTTCACCGGGCTCACAACACTCTGCAATAATGCCCGATGCCGACGTCAGTCCATATACTGTAGTTCTGATGCGCCGACGTACCATAACCGAAGCCGATCCGTCGCCGTTTGTTGGCTTTCTGAAGACGTGCAGGAAGTTAGGAATAAGGATACCTGGCGTTATCTAAAAGATTTTACACACAAATATTCTCTTGAGAAAACGAGACATATCGTATTCCATCAGATTTTAGCATCTTCGGACATATTCTTGTCGAGAGTCCAGAAAACGACAATTGAAGAAGATGAACAGACGCCACCTGAGGTAAAATTGGTTAGTTAAGTGAGTGTTAATATTTTAGACGACTACGTTGAGTTTATAACTTTTTACCAAAGTACCTGGTCACAAAGGTGAGGCTTTGTCATAGTTAAATGCATTTTCTGTACGTTTACAAGCTTATTTAGCGATGATATTATCTTTGAACTTAAATATTTATATGTTTTAATAAGGTATATTAGTTAGAAAGAGGTTGGAATGAGGAAAAAACCTTACAGGAGAGAAGGATTTGCTGTAGGAAAGTAATGAGAATGGATGAAATAATGTAAAAAAGCAGACAATAAAGGATATTTTCCTGAACACAGGTCCACAAATTAGTGTATTACCATGTGTATTTTTGTTATAGAAATGATGCCAGTAACAGGGGTTAAAATTATAGGAGCCACCAGGTGGGTGAGAAAAACAATGAAGAAACAAATTTTTATTGACTTTAAAATCCAAGGACAGTTGTTAATAAGTCATAAATTTTTAGTAGTACCTGATCTGCAGAGGACATATTGGGAATAAACTGATTGATAAAACAATTAATTGCTATCTGAAAGTAATTTTGTATGATACAAATGATAAACTATTGCCGGGCAGTGTGGCCGTGCGGTTCTAGGCGCTTCAGTCTGGAACCGCGTGACCCCTACGGTCTCAGGTTCGAAGCCTGCCTCGGGCATGGATGTGTGTGATGTCCTTAGGTTAGTTAGGTTTAATTAGTTCTAAGTTCTAGGCGACTGATGACATCAGACGTTAAGTCGCATAGTGCTCAGAGCCATTTTTTTTAAAACTATTGTAAATAGGATTGGAAGCAGTCAGTGAATCTGAAAGGTGCCGGATTGCTTCCTTAAAAATAAGACAGATAAAATAGGTTAGAAAATAGTTCAGAGCTTTAGTGTGCCCGAACTGTTAAAGAATCAGGTGAAGAAGAACACAGTTTCGTGAAAATGTAAATCAAATCGAATATTTGTCATTGGAAGGAAAAGAGGAATTATGCTAAGTGCTGCAAGAAAAAGAGAAAATATTTTTAGTTAAGCCAAGAAGGGTCAGAGGATATGACATCGATTAGATGTCAATGAACATAAACCATCTCTTTGTGTCACCATATTTAGCGACAACAGCAGCGTTTATCCTTACGACAACCAATAACGATTTTAGGGACGGAGGAGTAAGAGTAGTTATTGATGCTTGCACTCAGAATAATACTGTAAAACAGAAAACAGACCATCCCGAAAACTTAGATGAAATGTTTCAAAAATTTTATAATGATTGTTTCATGACCAGCACAGATTTAAATGATTTAAATGCTGGCTATTGCTAGGATCCGTGGTCTAGACGTGCGTCTTCGATTAGTAATCAGAGTATCCTTGGTATCTAGTTCAGTCCCAGCCACTGCTATGACATGAGGATGCAGATGACAATGGAGGCCTTTGAATTAAAGATGCATGATGTGTATCCATACGACATGTGACCTGTAATTGAAAAAGCATCGTGATGATCTCTCCACTGGCAAAATTTTCTAGATTAGCACCCATGTGGACCTCATGGAGGGGACTGCAAAAGGGGTGGTCACCATGAGAAAAAGGTGGAACAGCCAACGACCGGATCAGATTCCAAGAGTATGGGCGTGGAATGTCAAAAGTTTGAACGAATAAGAAAGGTAGAAAATCTGAAATTGGAAATACAGAGGCTCAATAAAATATGGTGGGGGCCAGTGAGTGAAATGGAGAGAATATAAGGATTTCTGGTCAGACGAATAAAGGGTAATATCATCTGCAGCGGCAAATGTTATAACGGGAGTAAGATTCGTTATGAACAGGCAGAGAGTGAGCCACTGTGACAGGATTCATGTCACAGATTTGACAGCAAATTAATGTCGAATACAGCAATGAGGTGGATTTCATACAACGGGGTAATGTTTAAGGCGGTAAAAACCAGGGTTAATGATCTCACAAGTCAAACTATAAAGTAGTGCAAGGCTTTCATTGTGATTTGACGATACAAATACCATCAGTCGACTCCATCTGCCAAGAGTAGGTCACTAAATTACATCTGTCAGTTCATCTACATTTACTTTTAGTTACTACAGATAAGCAAATGCTATCCATTTCCCTCGCCTTTACACTCGCCATTTGGAGACTGGCATACTGAGCGCGAACACTCGTTATATTTCTTAAACATTGCGGCGTATCGAAACAAGATTTTCGGTAGGTAATAGCGTAATGTTCTGCCACCTGAAAAGAGATAGAGAAGCGAAAAAGGCTGTTTTAAGCAAACAGAGTATTTATTTTCGGCTTTCTATAGCAAATGGGACAAGCCATGCAATGATGCAGCCCACACCCTTACTAGCCAGGCAGTCCAAGAAAGGCAAACCTTGGCACGCTTGATTACTTTTTACTTTCTTGCGACAGTAATTGAAAAATTATTTCTACATTTACAGGTACATACATAATTTGAAAACTACTGTAAAGCTGCGTGGGGTAACCGAGCGGTCGAGGCGTCTTGTCACGGTCCGTGCTGCTTCCCCCGTCGGAGGTTCGTGTCCTCCCTCGGGCATGGGTGTGTGTGTTGTCCTCAGCGTAAGTTAGTTTAAGTTAGGTTAAGTAGTGTGTAGGCTTAGGGACCGATGACCTCAGCAGTTTGATCCCGTAAGACCTTACCACAAATTTCCAAATCTACTGTGAAGTGAATGGTCAGAGTTATTTAGCGTTACACCACATGTTAGGATTTCCTCACATTCCAAACCGGGATGGAGCGAGGGAAGAATGATCACTTAAATACCTCTATGCATACTACTGTTAGAATGAGCTTGTTTGGCGCCACCCATATGGAACCGATACGTACGAGGCTGAAATGCAGTCGTTCGATTTTCACTTATAACTGGTTCTTGAAACTTTTGCAAGTAAGCTTTCGCGGGATAATTGACATCTATCTCTAAACGACAGTCAATTCAGCTCTATCAGTATTTCCTTGATCCAAAAAAACCTGTTACAGTTGCTGCTGCCCTTCTTTTTACGTGTGTAGTTTCCTTTATTAGTCCTGTTTGGTATGGGTCCCGTGCGCTTGAGAAATATTCAGTGTTCGTACTGCGATTTAGAGGGCTGCGACTGGTACACCGTTATTCTGTGCAGATACGTTGGACAGTCCGCACTGATACACCAAGACGTGGGTAACTTCATTCACAGTGTTGTGATCGACATATCCAAACACTCTGCCTCGTTTCTCCTCGTCCACCAAACTTAGTGTGCTGATTTCATGCAGCTGACTGGCATATCCAAACCACTACACCGTCATGATTTGCAACAGAATCACATGACTGCCCAGTACCTGTTGCACACCATCTACAGCGTACCAAAGCAACCAGTGTGCTCCTCTAAAGAGGTACCAAGTACTTTGTGTATTAACCTCACCATGAAAAAGTCTATTGCCTTTCGCTGAACCTAATTTTACTCCTCCAAAAACGTTTCACATCTCTTCAATCTGTGAAAGCTTTCATCCAACTATTTTCATTACTAACTTCTAGCAACTGGGCAATTTCAAAGTCAGTTGTCTTCATGCTTACAAATTCACAAGTCTTCAATTCTAGTGTATACCTACCCTTTATAAGATATATAACTACCTGACAAACCTGGCATTGCCTGGGTATTTATTTTGCCAGTTTTCTATTAGAAATGTAAACATAACATGAGCTGTGTTGGTAGTGTCATACCGAAAAATTTCATTTCCATTTATTCGTGTAAACACCTTTGAAATTATGAAACATTCGTATAAAGACATATGCATAATGCACAAATGTATTAAATACAGCTGCTTCGCGTGTCTACAATGCGATGTTGTAAACGCCTGTACGGCGACACCTCTTCATAGCTCTGTCGACGGCTATTGTTTTTGCCTTCAGCCGCTTGCCCTTCGAAGTCCAAAGCTGCCACAAGTGCTGTCTGGAATTTCCTGAAGTTGACTAGACTCTAGGAGCGTCTCTGTAGAAAAGAACAAATATATTGAGACTCCAGGCATGATGCGTCATTTTTTCCGTATCTCAGTGTTTATGATGTCATATCTCTTGAACTATGTGACGTACAATCATATATTTGTGTAGATAAGCGGCATAACTGGATATTGTCAGCGAAACATGTTGCGAATGGAATTCTTAGCAAAGAAGTAATAAATTTAAATGTTATTCTTGATGCGACAGTTTTTCAAGCATCTCAGTGCTTATGATGTCATATCTCCTGATCTGTGTGTCATACCATCATATAATTTGCTTGTACATTGGGCTGTATATTTAGATACTGTCTGTAAAATGTGTTGCGAATATATTTGTAACAAAGAACTAATACATTTAAACTTGACGGACAAAGCGCAGTTTTCGAAGCAACTCAGTGTTTATAACTTCATTTCTTCTGAACTATGCATGATACCATGAAATAATTTTGTAGGTGCATATAGTATGTGGATACTATCTGCGAAATTTATTGTTAATAGAGGTAGTACCATAGACATAATAAATTTAAACTTCATGCATAATGCGGCAGTTTTTAACGCATCTCATTGCTATGACGTAGGTAGGTGGTTCTTACCCCAACAGCAGTTATTGTCTGACAGTAAGGGATATATGAGACATTGCTATCCTGAGTGAAAGTGAAGAAGAATTAAATGATCTGCTGAACGGAAAGAACAGTCTAATGAGTACACAGTATGGTTTGAGAGTAAATCGGAGAAAGACGAAGGTAATGAGAAGTAGTAGAAATGAGAACAGCGAGAAACTTAACATCAGGATTGATGGTCACGAATTCAATGAAGTTAAGGAATTCTGCTACCTAGGCAGTAAAATAACTAATGACGGACGGAGCAAGGAGGACATCAAAAGCAGACTCGCTATGGCAAAAAAGGCATTTCTGGCCAAGAGAAGTCTACTAATATCAAATACCGGCCTTAATTTGAGGAAGAAATTTCTGAGGATGTACGTCTGGAGTACAGCGTTGTATGGTAGTGAAACATGGACTGTGGGAAAACCGGAACAGAAGAGAATCGAAGCATTTGAGATGTGGTGCTCTAGACGAATGTTGGAAATTAGGTGGACTGATAAGGTAAGGAATGAGGAGGTTCTACGCAGAATCGGAGAGGAAAGGAATATGTGGAAAACACTGATAAGGAGAAGGGACAGGATGATAGGACTTCTGCTAAGACATGGGGGAATGACTTCCATGGTACTAGAGGGAGCTGTAGAGGGCAAAAACTGTAGAGGAAGACAGAGATTGGAATACGTCAAGCAAATAATTGAGGACGTAGGTTGCAAGTGCTACTCTGAGATGAAGAGGTTAGCACAGGAAAGGAATTCGTGGTGGGCCGCATCAAACCAGTCAGTAGACTGATGACCAAAAAAAAAAAAAGGGATATGTATACCAAGTTTCGTTAGTAGTGGGGTAAGGACGGCACTGGTGTAATTCTGATATCAAGTTGATATGCAAATTAATTAAATAGATCAGTTAATTACCCCTCCCCCCCAATCCGCATGTAACTTCATATCTTTTACCCAGTCTCAACAAGGGTCTTCTCCCTCCCCCCCCCCCCCCTCTCGTCCACCTGCTCTGTTGGTGGGAATTCTGAATTTTCGCCACAAGATCGAATTTTCATTGTAAAACTCGACTGTCAATTCCGAGGACGTAATATAACGCAAATTTTTGATGTAAATAGTTTTAAAAAATGGGATAGGTGGTAGAAATAAAAAAAATCAGAGGACAGGAAATCGGGGAATTATGCACTTCACAGGACATAATTTGCATTTTGTAGGGCGGGGATACTCTTATTTATCTTCTGTTTGCATCGTATATTGCAGTCGCTTCGCTGGGTAATGCACGGCACGCTTGTAACCGCGCAGTGCGCCGTAGAGAGGAAAACTGGAAATTTGTGGTAATGTCTTACGGGACCAAAGTGCCAAGGTCATGGGTCCCTAAGCTTACGCACTACTTAATCTAACTTAAACTAACTTATGCTAAGGACAACACACACACACACACCCATGCCCGAGGGAGGACTCGAACCTCCGATGGGGGCTGCCGCACAGGCCATAGAGAGGGTTGCTGTTTTGTTTTAGGGGGCAAAAACAACTAGCGTCATATGTGCCTCCATGGAGGGGGCTTATCTGGCAGCTCCTAGCGGAACCATGGGGACTGTCCCCAGCTAGACCACAACTGCCGCATATGACATTATTGAACCACCCACACTGGGCCCTGCCCCCGTCTGCCAGCACTATATGGCCTTGTTGCAGTCCGCTACCACTCAGCAGCGCAGGGGGGCTGTAGATGCCCAGCAGCCAGCCAGCAGTGAAAGAGAAATCGGCAGGCGATTGTAATGTGAGCCGCCTTGTTTTCGAAGGTTAGAGGGTGCTGCATGGGTCTACAGATGTTCAGGGGCCAGCCAATGGTCAAAGAGAAATCAGCAGATGATTGTATTGTCAGCTACCGTTCCCAAGGTGCGCGGCGGTGGGAAGGTTAGCTTCTTCCTCTCATGGCTGTGCCCTAAAGAACAACATGTGTTTCAATGGACACGTCAGAAGTGCCAGGCTATCTGTTTGTCTCAGAATGAACAATGGGTATTTTGCTAAAGATCACAGCTGCGTCCAGTTTTCCAACCACATGCAGTCAAAAAAAAAAAAAAAAAAAAAAAAAAAAAAAAAAAAAAAAAAAAAAAAAAAAAGGCTCTGAGCACTATGGGACTTAACATCTGTGGTCATCAGTCCCCTAGAACTTAGAACTACTTAAACCTAACTAACCTAAGGACATCACACACATCCATGCCCGAGGCAGGATTTGAACCTGCGACAATAGCGGTCACGCGGTTCGAGAATGAAGCGCCTAGAACCGCACGGCCACACCGGCCGGCCACATGCAGTCACTTGCCAGCGCACAAAGGATGTTTTCGAAAGTTCCCTCTATCTGTTTGTCCCAGAATTTTCTCGCTCTCTCAGCCACCTGCACCAAGCCTGCTTCATCCTGCTTGAAGGAAAAAGAAGACAAGTTATAACTTGCTGGTATGGCATTGTGAGTTCCTATTGGTCCTCTGCAAAATAGAGGGCGGAGTCTGAAGGTACATAAAGCCCCTCCCCCTCTTCCCCCCCCCCCCCCCACACAACCATCATCAGTCTTTGACAGTGCCCAGTCTATGTCCATTGTGATTCTTGCAATATGAAGCGGCCAGCCATTAGTGATATCAATGGCAGTGGTGATGGGAAACGGCCAATTTTGGGGCAATTGCCATGTAATTTTTATAAGAAAAATTTGTGTTCAAATTGTGGCAGTTATCAAATTTCATAGCAAAGTATTCACATTTTTTGAGATTGTGATACATTTTCATAAAAAGCGGTTATAAAAGTTCTTTTTTTCCTGTTATTGCTGCATTCATTCCCGGAATGCTGACTGAATTAGAGCGTTAGCTGGAAGATGAAACTAGACAGCAGCAGCAAGCCGAAAGGGTTATGCTACCATGATATAAGTAAATCTCAAAATTCTGTGTGTGATAGTTTAAATGTTCAGAGAACACCTCTTACAGTATAGAAATTGTAACAAGTTCTTAGAATATTTCTACTGTTGTTCTAGCATTAGAGCAGCATTTGCATTGTGAAATACTACAGGAGGAGCAAGTCAAAGAGATTATGCTACCATCATTTACGTATGTCTACAAATACTGTGCGATAGTTTACATGGTCATAAAACAGTTGTTGATGTATTCAAATCGTAACAAATGTTTATACAATTTTTGATCTCGATGTTGCACCATTAGAGAGGCAGCCGACCGATTTCGAGCAGCTGTTGGAGGTCGAAATGCAGAAAGAACACAAGTACATTTGTAATATATTGCTGTTAGATATTTCCTTTTTTCCCTTTGTACACAGTTGTGTGAGGCATATATTCTTCATTGTTGTAGATGTTGATATGGAGCAAGAGGAGGATGACAACCTAGCAGGGGTATGCATCAGGGATGATGACCAGGAGTAATCACTTCCATCTGGTATGAAGTTTTTATTTTTTTTCACAGTTTTGTATAATCAACATCTAGCTGTAGGCAAATTCAGTACCGTTTTTTTTTGTTGTTGTTTCTTGTAATCAGTATCTTCTTGTAGATGACTTCTGTGAGATGGATCAATGGCTCCAAAACAACAATTCTGGCGAGGGTGAAAAACGGGAGTGAGTGCTTGAGACGGCAGCTGCTGAAAGGCAAAGCCATATTGCCCTTTTGGATCAGGTGTAGGAATCATTTGACTGGGTGGGAGAACTAGCACAAAGATCGACTGAATTGCTCAATCCTGGGACCCAGAGTGTAGAAGGTGATTATAATATATCTGTCATCATTACAACATATAATTATTGCTCCGGAATGCTGATGTACTTAACTGTTGTTATTTCTTAACAGAATATATTTTAAAAAGTCTTGAGTATTGTATTTAATTTTCTTTCGTTATTCATATGTTACAGCGGTGCCACCAACACCGCCACCACAGCAGCTCGCCGTGACACGTGCACCAGAGTGATGGTTATGGCGATAGGTACGGAACACGCCGCAAGCGATGTACACCGTCATGCCATGCCACTTGAGAGGCAGCACTGGAAGCAGCACCATCGCATTCGCTCTGGCATCTGTGGATGCTTCAGTCAGAGTAACCATCTCCCACCCCCCAAGCTGGCGATGGTGAAGGCTCCAGTATGCAGCAGCAGCAATGAGCCCCCTCTCCACGGCCTGAGTGCTCCCTTAGGAGCTCACTGCCACCACCTCTTTCTCTGGCTCCGACTCCTTGCCTCCCTAGCGGCAAAAAGTATGAGTGTCTATGCGCTTACCTCTCACCCCAGAAGGCACCTTCTCCCAAACACCATCATCAACGAGGTGGACACAGACTTCTCTTAGTTTTAGTGTTAATGCTAATGAACTTACGGCCATCAGTAGTGTTATATCCTGTCCTGATTGCGAAGGACATCAGATTAGAGGCATCATAGCCCCTCTAGAATACTCAGTGATTGCTGTGCCATTTGAGGAGTGTATCTCATTCACTAGAATTGAGAATATGGCTGGGTAGGGGGGGGGGGGGGTAATCGCGATCCTGTCAGGTTTCCAGAACATGCCTCCCGCTGCTGGAGACAGAATTCCGCAAAGCCCTAGATCCGAGATTTAATGTAATTAAAAGTAATGCAGTACTCTGCTGCAAGATGACTCAACCTCGCAAACAGCAGGACGCTACTGAGGAGAAAAGCACTACATCTGGGGTGATATTTGCGTTATATCTCGGAGTGCAGGTCAGCTAAAGCACTCGGCCAAATACCACACTTCGACATCCATAGTCATGTTTACGATCTGTTAAATGGAGGATCCAATTACATCAAACTCTCTAAGGTTATAGCTGATAAGAAGGCATCTATTAACGCCCAAAATGAAAAGGATAATGCTTGTTTTGCAAGGTCAGTCCTGGCTTCCGAAAGAACAATCAAACAGAATCCCGAGCGCATATATCGATATGGAATACGTCTAAACATTCATGGATGTTATAATTTTGATGGTATCGACTTCCCCATAAAGATTCAAGACATACCGAAATTTGACTCACAAAATCTCAGAATATCGTTTCACGCTTATGGCCTGAAGAAGCAGAAAAGCAAGCCAGATGAGTAAGACAAGCATACTGTAGTTGGACCAATCCATTTTTCGAAATATGCAGGTGAGCGTGATGTTCATGTAAACATGCTGTTCTTTTTTGAAGGTGATAATCAGCGTTACGTATGGATCAAAGACATGTCGCAGCTCCTTTACAGGCAACTGTCAAAAAAAGAACATAAAAAAACACATTTGTTTCAGGTGTCTAAATATCTTTCCAGAAGAAAGGTATTTAAAAATGTATCTGGAGGACTGTGAATCCAAGGAACAGGTACATGCTGTTATGCCTATAGAAGAAAGCAAGTTCATTAAATTCAGGAACGCTAACCACCAGGAGCGATGTCTGTTTGTTGTATACACTGCCTTCGAATGTCTCCTGGCCCTTATCACCCAGTGCGAAGGAAACCCCTTAGCCTCACATACCACCTTCACAAAAAAACACGTACTGTATGCGGCAGCGTACCAACTTGCATGCTCGTATGATTCAATTCTTAATCGCTAAGAATCTTATGTCAGGGTCAATCCTGCGATTTGGTTGCTCACTGAGCTTGAAAAACTCTCATGGGACGTTGACATACTTTACAGCACCAACATCCGCATGGCCGGATCGTAGGAGGATAAAAAATTATACAGTGATGCGATTAATTGTCCTATTTGTGGGCTGCTATTAGATAGAAAAACTGAAACTCCGCTTAGAGATCATTATCATCTTACGGGGAAATTCCACAGTGCAGCTTACAATGCATGCAACTTAAAATATAAGTTACCACGACACATACTCGTTTTCTCCCATAATTTAAGTGGGTATGACGCTCACTTTCCGGTTGAGTAATTGTTTAATTTCGGTTTAGATCAGTGTCTTGCCTGAGAATGTAAGGAAGAAACGAATGACGCCAAAAATTACGTTCTGCTTCCTTGACTCTTTTCGTTTCATGCAGACTACACTCCAGAAACTTGTTGAGACTCTACCTGAGGAGAATATGCACATTAACCTATCTGCATACCCCGACGAGCAAAAGTTTCAGCTTGTGACTAAGTAAGGAGTTTTCCCTTTCGAATATCTGGATAGTAAGGCAAAACTCTATGAGTCCAGGCTACCTAACATGTCTCCATTTACCAGTACTCTCACAGGCGCTGCCGCAACTGTTGAAGATTATAAGCATGCCATGAACGGTTGGCGGGAATTCAACATTCCCAATTTGGGTGAATATGCGAGACTGTATGTGGATACTGATTTACGCTTGCTTGCGGATGTTTTTGAAAAGTTCTGGAGTGTATGCATGGCCATGTATTCTATGGACCCTGCCTTTTATTACACAGCTGCTGGGTTGTCATGGGACGCAATGCTCAAGCAAGGCGCTGCATCGAACTTTTGACTGATGCTGATATGCTTCTTTTCTTTGAGCGCGGGATCCATGGCAGCCTTTGCTAGTGTATCTGTAGACACGCCAAGGCCAATAATTCACATATAGGCGCGGGATTCGACGCATCCATCGATTCAAGTTATGTTCTATATTTGGGTGTAAGTAACTTAAACAAGAACGCCATAATGCAGCCACTGCCGATTGGTGGGTTTCAAAGGGTGTCCAAAAATGAATTAGAGGAATTAGATGGAAAAGTAATAGGTCTGGCGGCTGATACTGATGTAGGGTATGTTGCGGAGGCAGACCTCATACACCGTGTTACTATGCATGAAATGACAAGCAGCTAGCCGTTAAGTCCAGAGCAATAAGTTCTGCGAGGAAGCACTGTCTCTAAATTGATGACCACTGTTGGGCACAAGCAGAGGTACTGTAATCTCCAGCAGTGCCTCAGCTTAGAGATGGGGCTCCTTCAATCAGTCCCCTTAATTTAAGGAGTATCTTGAATTAAATAGCGAAAAGAAGGTGGGTGCAACTAGTGATTTCGAAAAAAAATTTATAAATTAATGAATAATTCCATTTTCCGTAAAACCATGAAGAATGTTAGAAATGAACACGACATTTTGATTAGGAGTGAATGGGAAGGGCGTTGATGCATAAGAAAGTGCATCGCCAGACCAAATTTTAAGCACGTCATTGTTTCCATTGAGAAGCTAAAATTCATTTTGTGGAACCAAAGTTACTTTATATGGATACAGATAGCTTCATGTAATGGGTGAGGAACTGCGATCCTTATGAAGCTGTTAGGTGTTATGGTAATGAATTCGACACTCCAGGGTAAACAGCCGATAATCCTTGAGGTATTGTTCCTTAGAACAAGAAGGTTATTGGTTTAACGAAAGATAAGATGGATGGCTTGTTGATTGTGGACTTTGTGGGTCTAAGATCCAAAATTTATGCTTATCATACAATAGATGGAGCCACCCAGAGGCGGTCTAAGGGTGTACGACATGCAGCATCACGTGTCCTCACAGGAAAAGACTACTTGCAGTGTCTGTACGTAGGTATTTGCAATGCTCCGCGCGACCTCTGCAAATTAGTATTCGATCGCAAGGTGACGAGGTGTATACTGTGCTCTGACCGTGTGATTGAGAGAGTGACTGGCTGAGCGAGAGCTCGTGCCGAATAGTATGGTTCTTTTATCATTGTGTAAATATTTAGTGTGTGTGAGTATGGTGTGCCTGCATGTGTGGTTCCTTATGTGTCTGTGTGTATGCCTGTGCAAATATGCACGCCTGTGCGTAAATAAATTATGTTTATGTTTTTTCTTAATAAGTGACGTACTATGTAGTAGTATGTACCATGTGCACCATAAGCACCATGTGCTGGGAAAAAATTTGCGTCTGTGATTGTGAGTGCATGTGTAAATAGAATAGTTTTTAAGTTTCACCTACCACTAGCTATCCAAGTCATACTAGTTGTAACTGTGAGTTTCTCCCTGTTCATTTTAGTGCACCTGTTTGGGATGAACATTTTAGGGCTATTCTCTTCCTTGAATTGTTAAATTATTTCAGCTGCTTGATGTGAAAAAATCTTTCGAGCCACCCAGTTTAAAACATAAATTAAGTCTTTTGTTTCAGTGAAATTTCACTAGCAGTAGTAATAGTATTAGTGTAAGAGAAACTGTCCTCTTGTACCTCTGCAATAGCTGTAATCAGTACTGCGATGTTAAGTAAAAATTGTTTTCAGCTAGTACTATTATTTGTAAAACCAAGAACAGTGAACAAAAAAATTTCAAGCAGTAACAAGAACTGTGAATTTAAAATCAGTATTACTTCGTGTATTTTAAAAACAATAAGATTTGTAAATTTACAGCTGCATTAGTAATGTGAATATTTATGACTGAATAAAAAAATTGTTATTCATTACCATACATATTTATTGTTATCTGACAAATCCCTACCCATACAAATGTATATAAAGGCTGTGCAAGATGCACAAGGTATTAGTTTGAAGCATGAGGAAGACAACGTTTAAGGTGGAGGAAAACAAAATATATTTAATCATTGCATGGGATTTCGCCTATCATACTGCATGACAGGTTTCTGGGAAGAGGCGGCACGTGATCGTGTCTGCTTCGAAAGCTATACAGCAAACAGTCTGAAGTTAAATCACCTGTGCTTAAAAAAAACCCAAGACGTAGATCCGGAAAAAGCTACATACTATCAAAGTAGGAGCTAGGTAGGAAGAAAGAAATACAAGAATATGAGGTAAAAAATTCATTTATTTTCATTAACACAACTTAAAAGTAGTTTTACATTTTCATAAGCAAACAAAAAACTATTTTCACACATCTTCTTGAGCTGACGGATAGCAGGGCACCCGTAGAATTGCACTTCTTGAATAGATGCAAACTTGAAGATTTATCGCATCCATGTGATCTTCTCCTCGCCTTTGACATAGATGGTGGTGTCAGAATAGACAAATATTCGAAATGACTTGATCATATCTTAATAAGATATACCAGGATCATCCCAGTGGAGTCCATGAAAGAAACATGTTAACCATTTTGCACTCCCCATGTGTTACCATAATTCACATGCTTGAAAGGATTTGGTGATGCAATGGTTGCACACAGAGTATCTCTATTATACCAGCATCTTCTGTGTATGCCATGAATACAACATACTTAAATATGAAATGTCTACACTCATCATCATAGAACCTTGAATGTCAGCAACGACGTTGACACTCCAAGTTGTCATTGTTGAATGCTCTGGGTATGACACAGTACTTGGTCGTTTATACAGCATGCTGCACAGCGCCAGTTGGTGGGCATTAGTTAATCACACAGTCATGTAGAACCAGAGGATACGCAGAAGGGTGTTCCGTGAAATTTGATGAGGATTCAAGTTCGATTCGTTCATCTATTGTTTCTGATTTAATTATCTCATTCTCCTTAGAACAGTTATTACGATGATTGGTGCCAGCTGTTTGAATTTCCGTGGACTGAGTAGGCATCCTTCCTCTTCAACGCCTTCATAGTAAAAAGCACGGAAAGTTGCATACATGTCAAATGCTACAGTGTATACATTCTGGTCCCACTGTAGCAGTAAATTGTCATACAGACAGACTTCTGAACTGAAGTAGACTCTGGCATTAGTTAAATTACAGTCGTCAAATACTGTGGAATCTTTTGCTAAATCACCCCTTCTATTTGTCTTAACTGCAAGTATGATGAATTTCGTATTTCCAGCTGCACGGAGGTTTTAATAGCCCATGTTTCTCTGCTCACTGTCGGTAGCATTGAATACTCAAAAATCTCCCATGAGCGGAAAGTTAATGGCAGGTATGTACCGGTATTCAGAACTTTTAAAAGCTTCAAACGCTCCTCTCCTTCCACAGTGATGTGTGGTATTTCCCATATAATTTTATTGATGATGCTCTGATTCTCCTCTTGAGATCCTTGAATGTATGAGTTCCTATCCGTTGCACTCTGTACCAGAATAATTCTTGTTTTTCATTCATAATAATTCGCTGCGTGTCCTCAACGTATCCCATAAGCATTTTTAGAGGTATGCATGCAGTAAATCGACGGTTCTCTTCTGCCGTTCTGCTCACAGGCTCGTCTATGAACCATCCTGCATTTTCTAAACCATTAATATCCGAGGGTGGTGATGAGATATATGTTTTAAAGGTTGATGCTATGCTGGCATTACCTGTACGCTCAGTCTCTACCCCATTAAGGTCATATCGTATTTCCTGGAACAGGAACACCAAAGCACTACGTATAAGCTTTGATCCCACTGTATGACTACCGTTCTATTTTCTTAAATGATCCATCAAATACATGAAACTCTTGCATGGAAGAGGTAAAGCTTTTTGGTGCTGGATGACAATCCAAATTCCATCGTTCTTGTTAAATGTCGTTGAAGCATAAGGTTATGCGGGAAGTATTCCTGGCGTATATGTTGAGCGACGACGACATTGGGAGGTTTACAGCCTGCTGATTTAAGAAACTCGTAGTTCGCACTTGTTATCACCTTGCGTTTCTGCTGCGAAGTTCTGTGCTATGTGCTGTGTGCGCTGGCTTTACACCTGTCTTAGATGTAGTCGCACAATGACTTTCTCACCACGAAAGTCAACAAAGTGCTTATTCTGGTCCACAATCTGCATCTCCAGGTAGTCCAATGCCTGAACTGTCACTGGAAGATATATAGCGTTGGTAGGAGTCTCAACAATCTTATACCCTGTTCCAACTGATGGTAAGAATTCTCAAATTGAATGAATCACTCTATCGTTGAGATATGAGTTCGTTTTAATGTTACACTCAACACAGATTGTACTGAAAGGGAGAATATCCACTGACTGATCAGATATGTAAAATTTACTGGGATTCATCTACAAAACCTGTTCCTTTGTGAAACTCAGTAGTGGGCCTATTGAACCTTTCCGCTTAAAGTCAATCGATGCATTCACCGTCTTTACTTCATATTTAATTGTACCGATGTATGCATGGAGCTCAGTACCTTTTCCAGACTGTTTCGAAACTTTGTTTAAATCGTCATTATCGTATGCACCAGGTTCAGTTTCCACAATTTCGTTCCTACCATTAATTTCCAGACGCAGTTTATTTTTAGCCTCTGTGATATATGGGTTGGTGTTGTATGTCTCCAGTCCAATCAGCGCAATACTACAGTCTCTTAAATCAATTGGTGGTAAGTAATTCGCATGTAATACAGCCGATCGTTCGCTTAAAGTCAGTGTGTATGACATTGCATCTAAACATCAACTGGTGAGTGGATGCTTCATACCCATCCTTATATATCATTCGTAAACGTCAGGAGGAACGTGATGCACAGATGGCTACACAGGAATGTATTAAAGGCTTGATATAATCGAAAAGTCTTCTGCCTGTGAAATATAGTTGTAATTCTTCTGGACGTTGCAGGTTGCCGAATGAATCGAATGCTAGGTCCAGATTCTCAATTCCTTATTCTCCTGATTTCCACATAGTCTTCCGTAATGTATTCGGTATAAACACGCTTCGAAATCTCGGAATGTTGACTTTCTTGTTAACAAACTTAAGGAGCTCTGTATTTATAAGCGACCTGTCTGGTAGGGCTTATCTTTTTTTATGAAGAGACCTAGTCCTTTCCTGTGTGCTTTTCAGATGTCTGCTACCTCCGTCATGCGGTTGCTCCTGAGAGCTTTGTGCATTCTTGTCTGGTCTGGCAATAGCTGCAGCACCACCAGGCAGTGAACCCATCGCTGAGGCACCGTCTAGGGCAGGATGAAGAAGGGAATAATTCCACCCAACGTCTTGGGTACTGGTAGAACTCTAGGTGGCTTAATCGATCTCCTTTTTCTCTCTTCTGTCCGCTTCAGGGCGCTTTTAGCTGCATAGAATACTTTCACGATACAGTTTTTCATGCACTCTTTGGTTGTCATCTTCTTCCTTAGCGCTCATAACGTATCTGAACTTCTTCACACCCAAGCCCAACGTTACTTTACCACAAATAGTTTTTCCAGCTGCAAATGCTGCAATGCTTTGACATGTACCAATATCCGTTCTCACCCACATTGTCTTACCTTTAGCAGCTAAAATTCGATCGATGGTGTGACAATCTTTATTTGCTGCGTGTGCGATGTGTGTTCCATACATGCTTTTTCGAGCAGGTTTATCACATTCTGCCAGTCGATTATGAAGTTTCATTCGAGGACCCAATTAGTTATACCAAGGAATGTGTAATTCGACTGGTAGTTTGTCGAGAATACTGCCTCCTCCTCTAATGGACCTCCTATCACACATGTTATGCTACTGGTGTGGTTGTGATCTGCGCATCCCATATGAGCATCCCATATGTGCATCCCATATATAGCAAATCATCAGCGCCTATCCAGCTGTTTTGTGATGCGGGAAAATCAAGTCATTTAACTAATGCTCTATTCCCTCGACGCCGTATGACCCTCTCCATGAGATGCACATCTGGCTCTGAGCTCTTCTGTAACTCTTGTGTGTGAAAGCGTCCTGCAGTTTCAGTACCACTGCTGTCCTTTAAGAGGTAGGTTCTAGGATTCGTTCTCTCTTCTCTGGAAACTGTAAATATCTCGGTTGCCCAGTTTAACACGAATGACTTCTCAAATGCCGTCTAGTCTGTTGACGGCATCACATACATTAAATTGCTGTTTGCGTGGATCTAGCATTTAAATACTATTGTATACTGTATCTACAAGTCTATTATCACAAACATCGATTGGTCTCCTGTTTTCTGTGTGATGTTTCGCTCGATTGTACTGCGCAATTCTTTGGGGAAGGATATCGGTCCATTTGTGTGAGCCACGGAGATTGAGTCACATCCACATTTCGGCTTTCACTGTTCTGTGAAGGTGTTCCACGATACTCGTCTTCAGTTGGGTGAATGTCGAGTAGTGATGAATTCCATACTAGCCGGCCGGAGTGGCCGAGCGGTTAAAGGCGCTACAGTCTGGAACCGCACGACCGCTACGGTCGCAGGTTCGAATCCTGCCTCGGGCATGGATGTGTGTGATGTCCTTAGGTTAGTTAGGTTTAAGTAGATCTAAGTTCTAGGGGACTTATGACCACAGCAGTTGAGTCCCATAGTGCTCAGAGCCATTTGAACCATTTTTGAATTCCATACTGCTTCTTCGCTGTCTTGAAATATCTATTGTAAAACTCGCCGCCGTGATCTGTTTGAAGGTTGTCTGGGCTTCAATTTGTCCCTGTCGGCGTCTGCCCCCGTTATCTGACTGGTCAGCGTGTAACAACAACAACTGTACATATAATAAATTTTTTCTTCTGATTTTCGATAAATTAGTGTAAGCAATAATTTGATTTCATTTCCTTTTCTTTTCATGTCATTATGTTAAAGAAACTGTAAGCAACTTTCGATGTGAATATTAATATTTATGTCAGATTTCAAGCGATGCTATAACAGAATTGAAGTGTAACCCATGTTGAATCTATTGTAACATGTTTAAAATTGTAATTGTGCGCCTGGTCCATACGTAGGCAATGTATTAGGATATGTGGAATGTAAAACCTTTGGTGAATACCCTGTCTGTAGGGGAGCGGTAAAAGGTGGATGGCAGGCGAGCGCGGGAAAATGCACACGGGCGCGGCACGGCATAACGGGTTCAGCAGTAATAGTCGGAGTTGGGCATCGGTCTGAAAAACACTCTCTGGATCGAGGAGGCTCTCCTGGAAAACGTGATTTCATTGAGCCTCGGATGTGCCGTTTCCGACGACTACACAGCATGGCTATATTCTATAGGCACTAAACGGAAAAGGATTGCGACGCTAAGAAGAAGCAAAGTGCCGATACACCAAGAGCCATAGCTGTGATTGTATGTGTGCTGTGCGCCTCGCCATCTCGCTGCCCGCCAACCGCCGCATCGACACGAACAAGTTGAATCTTTAGAATTGTATTCGTGTGGACCAGTGTTAATTTTGTTCCTGACTGTTCAATAACAACTTAACTTTTACCAGAATTGTCCTATCAATTAATTATCCTCGTCACTAACCTAGACAGGGTCCTTTCCACATGTTGTGCAATCCGAGTGTCCCGAAATGAAGATTTAAAGTTTATGTTAATAAGAATTACCTGCAGACCTATCTATGCTAGAAAGATGTTTAAGGAGCTTTATTGTTAATGAAAATATAAGCAAAGAACAAAGGTCTGATAAAGTTGGAAAATAATTTTGGAATTGGTTTAGTAATGAAGCTTAATTAATTTGAGACAAAATGAATGGTAGTTAAATGAGGAAGTAATAAGACAAAAAGAGTAGTAACTCATATATTGTAAATCTTGAGTGCTTAATGCTTCCAATAGTTAATAGTTTCAACACAGTGATCATAACAGTTTCAGGGTCCCCCCTCCACTCTTTTCTTTTCTATTCATTTAAATTCTGAAGTGTACTGAACTGATTTGACCAGCAAAGTTAAAGTCAATACAAAACCTAAATTTATCAGTGTTTTACCCTTATTAAAATTGACATTGTATGTGTGTTTCAAAAGTGCTATTTCTAGGGTAATCTATGCCCGATTTCAGTTGGATCAATAGACAAAACGCAGTTTGTAGTAATCATTGTAGTGTAATGTTGTGTGTTTATAGCTTGTCCAAATTAGTACAGAAAGGGAAAATATTAGTTCAGTAGATTTTTCTGGTTCTAAAATTTACCATATAATGCAGTATTACTACGTGTTGTTATGCTTGTACGTACATCCACTTGTACAAGGAAAAAACTCACTTAATGCCTAATTAGGCTGGCGACCGTATTATTAACAATTAGTAGCATCTGCTGTGTATGTTTCTTGCCCGTCCTAACGTGTAGTTGCACGTTAGACTTGCTTGACGTATCATTGTTGTTACTGAGTGGGTGTAAGTCTGATTTTGCCTCCATTCAGGTACACGCGGTCAACATATTTAATAAAATCCTTTCTTATAAGGTGAAGCCCGTCAACTTACCATAGTACAGGCTTTAAAGAGTTAACGTGGCCGAGCGTAGACGTTACAAGCGCGGCGGATTGGTACGCCAAGGGGCCCGTTCGATTCCCTGTGCGGGAGAAGATTTTCTCCTCTCGGGGGCTGGGTGTTGTGCTACACTCATCATTTCATCCCCATCTCCAACGCGCAAGTCGCCCTATGTGGAGCGTGGAATGTAATAAGTACTTCCCCTTGGCGGCCGAACTTCCCCGAATGGGGGACTACCGGCCTACAATGCCGTACTTTCATTTCCATTTCCATGTCACTGTCGGCACCAATCGCTCAAACACGTGTGCGACATGCTTCTCTATTTTCACTTTCACGGATAATGCCCAGGCAAATTTAGAATAAGTATCAATGACCATTAAAATATATCTGTTATTCACACTTGAATATCCCTTCGTATCAACAAGATCTGCCTGCCACAAGCCGTCCAAACCTTTAATCATAACATATCTACAAGGGTATGTTTTGCATGCTGGTTTGTGTAGTTGTCGAATTACAGTCTCTATACTTATTCGATGATACCTCCCTCTCTAAGCTCAGAAATTACTGAAACGTCTTCATTAGAATGAGCTGTATTACCAGCAGCAACTGATGTCATGAGCAGTCGTAGCTGATCTATTAGTTCACTGAGGTCGTCGTAATATATATATATATATATATTGTGGGAGTCGATTGCTCACTCTTTTAAGCTGAATGTCAATACCATCATCACTGCTGTTTTTTCACAATCCAGGGTAGGTCTTGCAGTGAATTTGTACTTCACATTGCTTCAGATTTTTGCATTCTTATGCAGATCAGTCAAATGCAATATTTCACGATACATTTTCAGATCTTTAGGCGAATAATTTACAGTTTTTGTGTGTTTTAGGAAAATAGGGTTCAGCAGACCAGGTGTTCTTTGAAATTCCCTATCCTCTATATATAATGTTTTTTTCGTTTAGAGGTATTGGCTGCGTGCCCAACCTGTATGGTTTTTCACCACCGACACTGACTGTTTTATCTATCCTATAGTCGGTGTGACGGTTAATGAAACCGGCAATAGCTTCATTGCTGTTATTGTGAAATTTCGCTGGGAGTTCATCGAGAGATTCAGTAACTGGTTCAAAGGTTTCTCGCAGTGTCTGCTCCCGCTTCAAATGCCCTAACCTCATCAGCTGTAACTTCTCTCGAACGGCCTTCGATGATGACTTTATGCTTAGTCGACATCTCGTTGTATACTAATTGGACTTCTGTGCAGCGTGAGGTTTTACGAGGTGTGATTGGAAAGCCTTAAGAATGGATCCGCTACTGCTTACTGTTTTGCAGGCAGGTACACGGAGGGTGGGTAGTGAGTCATTGGCTTGTCCTTGAACGCCCTCTGACAGGAAACTGTGTTTCCTTTTTTTAGTTTGTTGTGGCAGCTGGTTGAGTGTGGGTTCTGTTAGGGCTTGTTGCCGAATTCTGTCTGTATGAAAATTGACGTAATAAAGGAGCAACGAGTTTGTGTGAAATTTTGTGTTAAAACCAGGAAATCAGCTTCTGAGACTTACGAACTAATAATAACAGCTTTTGGAGATAAGTGTTTTTCTCTGTTTCAACACATTTAAAAACGGCCGCGAAATATTTGAAGATGAACAAAAAAATGTTATGAATGTTCGCGACTTAATGCGCTCTAATCGTACACTTACAATTAGGGAGATGGCTGATGAACTTAATTTAAGTTTCTATGCAGTTCAGTCAATTTTAACTGAAGATCAGAACTTTCTTCGAGTGTCCGCAAAATTCATTCCAAAAGTGTTGTCAAGTGGCCAAAGAGAATACCAACCTGCAGTGTGCCAATAAATAATTAATCGGACTAAAAATGAACCAGATTTGTTAAATAGGGTAATTACAGGTGACGAATCATTGGTATATGGATATGAACCTGAAACCAAAGTGCAGTCTTCGTAGTGGAAGATTCCAGGTTCACCACAACCGAAAAAAGCACAGCAAAGTCGGTCAGACGTGAAGACAATGTTGATGATTTTCTTCGATTCTACCAGTATTGTGTATCATGAACTTGCCGCTGGAGGACAGACAATTAACCAGCAATACTACAAATGTGTCCTTGAGAGTTTTGCGCGAAAAGGTACGCATAAAAAAGGCGTGCAGTGTGGAAAGACAGGAATTGGGTGCTACACCATGACAATGCTCCAGCTCATCGTGCCTTCTCCATCGTTGAATTTCTGACCAAATTCAAAATTCCCGCGGTTCCACAACCGCCACATTCCCCTGATTTGGCCCCTACCTGTTTCCTAAACTGAAATTTTCACTGAAATGGAAGCGATTTGACGCGATTGAAGATATCCAGGCAAATACGGAGAGCGTCCTTAAAACACTTCAGGAAAAAATTTCCAGGAATACTTCCAAAAGTGGACACACGGATGAAGTCGGTGTGTTCAGTCACAAGGGGACTAATCTAAAGGAGATGCATCACAGTAGCATATGAGTATCACTATTGCACAATTACAAGCCCATTCTTAGAACATTCCAATCTCGCCTCGTATATATCCGGTCTTCTTCTTCTTATGCTGCTGCCCCTTCTCAGTAACAGCTACTTTCCATTCATTTAAGTCGCCTACTTTCTTTTCAATTGCATTAATCCGTTCATACAATGACACCTTTTCCAAAACAACTATTTCCCCTTCAGTTAAGTCGTTTACTTTCTTTTCAATTGCATTAATCCGATCATTCGGGGAATTGTTCACTCTCAGAAGGGTACGGCAATACATGTGTAATTCCTTGCGTACACCTCCAAATTTACGTTCAAGTATTTTCGAGTCCATGAACAAGCGAATGTTTTGTCTATGCACACCCATACTATCAGACTGAGCTCCCGGCATGGATGCGAATTTATCCATGGTGATGTATACGCTGATGTATTCACCTCTTTCCATGGATATATATATATATATAAACTCCTGGAAGTTCTTTCTATACCTGCCATCATTCAGTTCAGTTGTTTTATCAGTTACAAGAAACCCAGACTGTGAGTGATTCCAGCAATCTGCACATATCTTACAAAATCATGGAACGACATAAGCCTGGTAAAAGTGTTTTAAATGCAGACTGTCCTCTTTGAATGCCATAATTAGGTTTGCATTATCCCTCACCAGATGTTTTGGGATTCTGGAACATGACTGACTCAGGTAAAATACGTCAACAGTCATAAGGCGACCAAAACAGAAATATCGTCGAATTTTATCTTGGTTTTGCACAACAACATCCTCAAATATGAACATTGTGTTTGGCTTTACTTTCTCCAGTGGAGGGATTTCTCTGCTCTCACTGAATGTCGTGTATGTCACACCATCTACACCCTGCAATATCTCCTATAATAGTTGGTATTAGGGCTGGAACAGTGTTTTTGAAAATACACATACTTGCTCAAAGTGGACCCTATCCGGATGTGTTAGCAGCACCATGAGAACATTTTGTCTTGCCACAGTTCGATGGACCCCCAATTATTGCACATATGTTGTCAGGTAGGAGTACGCCATTCTTCTTCTGGTCTTCTTGCACACCATCACAGTTCCAGTCACTTACAACAAAGTCTTGATACTTCACCATCCCTGCCATGAAATCTATTACGTCAGGTAATGGCGTGCAGTGGGTTTTTATAAAAAATAATGAACACTATGCCCTACCAAGATACTGTGTAGTGTTCAAATGGCTCTGAGCACTATGGGACTTAACTTCTGAGGTTATCAGTCCCCTAGAACTTAGAACTATTTAAGCCTAACTAACCTAAGGATATCAGACACATCCATGCCCGAGGTAGGATTCGAACCTGCCACCGTAGAGGTCGCGCGGTTCCAGACTGAAGCGCCTAGAACCACTCGACCAGACAGTCCGGCGATACTGTGTACGTCCGGTACCGGCGCGCAATGGTCTTTCACAGAGAACTTAGTTAAATGACACTATATTTTGCTGTTGGATGTTTGCAGTGAAAATACTGGTAGCAATAGGTTTAATACTTGCAATATAATGAGAGGTGATAAATAAAACACATACATGATTGTAAACATTTTTACTCAGTAATCACACACAGAATGCACTACATCAACAGATTCTTTCTTTATCTTAAGAACATAAAAAATGAAGCCTTCTTATAAGCACAGAATTCAGCATGTATTTCTCTCAAAATTATTGGTAGTACATTAGTTTCCTTTGGCACCATATTGACCCCCTGTTCGAAGTCATCTACATGCACATTGTTCGTTCGGAGCTACTTTGCAATGTCCCTGTACACAACTTTAACACATAGCAGGCATGTGTTCAGTCTTTCCAACATAACGGGTAGCACCATCTGTAAATCGAAAAAGTTTGTAATGGTGAAGTGCTGTAGATAAATGGATGTGTCACCCAACTGCACAAGGAGTGTTGAGTCAGGCTACACTGTTGTAATGGACAGAGCTAGAGCAACACAATAAGTGTCCGGAGGAGGACAGCTCAGATGATGCTCGGAGGTCAATTGCTGCTTCATGTAGGCTTTTGCACGACACTGTTGATCCCATTCCACCTCTGTAAACCGCACCTTAACAGTTTTAGGTAAATTCTCGATTAATTTGCGTACCAATTTGATATCAAAATTGCACCACTAATTTGGTTGAAATCGGTCCACTTGTTTAGGAGCAATGTGACTAATAATCGTTGAGTAAAAAATTCGTTACGTTGCTCCAGTACCGAGCAAATTCAAGTGGCACACCGGATACAATTAGTATCAGTTTTTCTCATAGCGTAAATGATAGCGCACGAGACTGTCCAACCTTTGGCTCATGTTCTATCGTTACTATCGGCTCATGTCCAAATTCTGTATCGCTCTCTTGATCGGTTGTACGAAACCAAACGAAAGACTCATTTGGCGACACAGTCTATGTGGATCTGCTTGATTTTGCTCACACAGCGGCCTAATCAGCTAACTTCAATGTTAATTAATTCGGAAACGACTCAACGTAACGAATGTTTTGCTTAACAGTCATCTCTCAGCGCAGCCTACCTAGCAACGCCATTGCAAGCTTTTCAGTCTCTGACAGAATTGCTAGATATAGCGCTGAATGCAGTGTATCTTCAAGTTTTATGTACAAATGTTCATTGTGGCTACCTTTTTTACTACAACGAATTTCCCATCCGTAATCACTTTCCTGCTAAATCCTGTCAAGCAAGTGTTGATGTACGGTAGCATCTGCTTGTGTTATCCTTGTGGCAACTCGTCGACGTTTCCCGAAAGCGAAGGAACAAACACTCTGTATTTAACTTTAAACCCATAAACAGAAGTTCATTGGCGTTAAATCAGGTAATAGTGGCCAGGACATTTGTTCCACTAAGTCCAATCCAAGTCGGTACATTCCTACAGAGATGTGCTACGACTTCACTATGATAATGTGGTGGTGTGCCACCTTGCTGGAAAATAAATTGTGTGCCAAATCCTGTTGTAATGGAGGCATTTGATAATGTTCAAGCATCTCGAGGTACGATATTCCTGTCAGAGTTGACTCACCAAAAAAGAAAGGACCATAAACCTTGTTACAGCGCACAGTATAAAAACATTTACCTTCGGCGAGTCCCGTACATGTTTCATTATGTGACGTGGTTTCTGCTCATCCCATATCAGAATATTATACCGATTTACTTTACCACTGGTATGGAAGGTGGCTTCGTCACCGAACTCAATTTTATCAAGAAAATCATCTTTAATCTGAATTTTGTTTAACATTTCTATACAAAACTGAGCTAGTTTTTCTTTGTCAGTTTCTGTTTCGGTAATACCTTCCATAATGTAACACCAGGCAAATTCAATTCTAGGCTGACACGTCTGGTTGATTTACCTGGATTATGAATGTAAGACTGTCGAATTTGCTCAGTTGCTGTGTCAGAAACTGCTGGCCGACGCTAAGCCGGCGTCCTATGTAATACACAGCCAGCTTCGGAGAAACGATTGCAGCAATTAACAACAGTTCGTCTTTGAGGTGATCGCTTGCGATGTTTAGTCCTGACTTGTCTCTGAACTGCAGTAGCAGATTTGGATTCCTAAAACCATAAACAACACTGCACATGCTCTGCACCGTTATACGACTCCACGATGACTGTTGGAATAACTCGCTCGCGCACGCAGCCTAGTTGGAACGTTGGAAACTAACAGTGTTAGGCGGGAATAAAACTTGAAAATATACTGCATTCAGTGACGTATGAGAAATTTCTGCAGGTTATTTATGCTTTTAACAATTAAGGTTACTTTTGTAGTAACACAGAGAATAAATACCTAAAAGTAGATGTGTGTGTGTGTCTGTTTTCAGCAACAGAAGTCACAGCCCAACTGCGTTGCGCACTTGTTTTGTTTATTGCGCCTGCGCTGCAGACGTCTGGCAAGCGAACCGACGCAAAACTCTTTACTATCGCACACTTGTTTGTAACCCACTGCAAGGCACTGTGCAGACGTCCATTGTCTATTGATCGAACCTGTTGCAAACATTCCTCTTAACGTCGGAGTGAGATACGACGCAAGCAGAATTGTCTACATTCTAAGGTGATATTGTCGCAGCTGGTATTATTATATAAAGGGAAATCGCGATACCAGAAAACTGCAGTGAAATGCAAAAAGATCTGCAGAAGATGGATACTTGGTGCAGGGATTGGCATTTGACTCTCAGCTTAACCAAATGTAACATATTGCGCATAAATAGGAGAAAAGGCCCATTATTGAATGATACACGAGTCTAGTCGGCCGGAGTGGCCGAGCAGGTCTAGGCGCTACAGTCTGGAACCGCGCGACTGCTACGGTCGCAGGTTCGAATCCTGCCTCGGGCATGGGTGTGTGTGATGGCCTTAGGCTAGTTAGGTTTAAGTAGTTCTAAGTTCTAGGGAACTGATGACCTCAGAAGTTAAGTCCCATAGTGCTCAGAACCATTTGAACCATTTGAACACGAGTCTAGTCACAGGAATAAGTCACACCCGTTAAATATCTGAGGGTATGCGTATAGAGCGATTTAAAGTGGAATAACCAAATAAAACTAATATCCGTGACACTCTCTACACTATTTCGCTCTATTACAAAACGAGCAGCCGTTTTTGTGAACATTTACGGTGTCCTCCGTTATTCCTGTCTGGTACAGGTCCTCCAGAAGAGGATGGAGAAGCGTACTGTGGGCAGGCAGTATCTTTAGTAGTCCTGTTGCATCTTTCGAGCTTTCTGCCAATAGAAAATAGTCTTCGCTTCGTCTTTCCCACAACATTTTCTGTGCAATAGTTCCAATTTAAGTTTTTAACTGTAATCTCTGGGCATTCGGTTGAATTGACAGCCTTTAGCCATGTGTGATCGATCGTGTAATAGAAATTTAACAGATTACATTTAGTACTCATGTGGACGACTTTTCATTATTTACTGTCAGTTGCTGCTTTTGGCACCTGAAAGCATAATCTGCAAACAATCTAAAGGGACTACTCAGACATTCTCGTAAATTGTATATGTAAACTAGTAACAGCAAAGGGCCTGTAACAGTTCCATGAACCCCGGATATCAGTTCTGTTTTAGTCGATGACTTTCCGTCAGTTACTACGAACTGTGACCTTCCTGACAGAAAATCACGAATCCAGGCGCATAATTGACAATGTACTGAATAGGCACTCAATTTCATTAAAAGTAGCTTGTGAGGAAGGAAATTCTAACAAGGAACCCCTTGAGTGAAAGGTTGCAAAAGGTCGATGATGTTTGCGGCATTCGATACCCCACATATTGTCTACCATACAACCACAATATTGGCTGCTAATGGTAACGGACAATATGTGGGGTGTCGAATGCCGCAAACATCATCGACCTTTTGCAACCTTGCACTCAAGGGGTTCCTTGTTAGAATTTCGGATGCTGCAGACAAGAAATAGGAGCTCGGCGACAACACTGTTACGTTACTCCAAATTATAATGTGCCTGCTCCAGACGTTTATACTCCTTTTAGTTGCTTTGGTCAAACAGTACTCTTCCTGTTATTGCTCTTGCAGCATCACTGCAAGTAACCAACGTAGTGTGGCTCTTGGAACTTACACGCGTGTCTCGATGCCACGAGAAATTTCTGCAGACATACTCGTTACGCCAGAACCACTCACGTCTGCGTTCTTACTTGAATCTACAGCACTTCTCTCCTATGGTTTTTCGTTATAAAAGACCGTCCACCTCGTAAGATTCGGTTTTAACTACTCAGACAATTTAGTGTTTTACTACTATAAAAAGTCTCTGACATTGCGAATGTGTCAACTGTACAGACCTCACAAAATAGTTTTCAATTGTTTCAGACAATTTTTCATGTATGAGAAGTAGTTGAACTGCTTAGTCTACGAGTAAATCATAACGGTGCTAGAGCGCCAGTAGCGTTGATACGAAGCAGAGCAATGATGAACAAAGCAAGAAATGTCAAACAGTGAGAAAGAAGTGACAGATGATATATTAGCGTTTCTGCAAGGTGAGGCAGTGAATGTGCGGTGTCGTACACGCTAGATTGTATGGACAATGTTCATGAGGAGTAAATTAAAGATGATATGTCCTTAATAACTGCAAATGTTATTGAAACAGGTGTCGAGCCATGTGCGATAGTTCATCATTGTTGTCGGACAGGAACCGTCTGCAGTGAAACATAGTAAAGAACAATCGCTGTCCAAGGAGCGCATACTAAACATAATTATGTACACAAAACATCATCTACAACATAGTAGAAAGTAGTCATGAACAGATTTCGAATAAGTCTGCAACAATATGACCGTGTAGTTCATAATAAAAACTACGGATATTCCAGGAAGGACAAGGCGCACTTGTTACGAAAACTGGTGTTTGCACGTTTCAAGGACGCTCGATACAATTTACAGGATGTGCATTATAGTGACCTACTACGTTCTCCACACCAAACTGCGCGCAACATTAGAATGATTTCAAGGCAAGCAGTGAGTGGTTGCGTAGCTTCAAACAGTGCTGCAGGATTGGAAGATGTAAGATAATGAAATTTCAAACAGTAAATGTTCTCAAAAATTGTTCAGTTAGGAATTTGTTCTCAACTCCACCCAATTGGAATTTGAGGAAGAAATACGTATGAAAGGAACCCTGGAAGTTAGAGGTATCAAGAGAGTTTGAATGAAGATCAAGTATTTCTCGTGTGCGTGATCTCGCTAGGGCGGTAGGGAATATTTATGTCACAGCAGCCAAGGAGAGAAAATGTGCGTAAGAGAACTAAACCACAATATGGTACCAGCACTGCTTTTGGCCAATAGCTTGTCAAAATAACTTGCTTTTGCTTGATTCCTGATCCGTGCATAAAAATCATACTCATTTAGAGCAAGCAATCTCTCCTGAATAGTATATGACATTGCAATTCATACCACAAGGAACCACTGGACAAATTCAGCCTCTAGATGTTTGTTTCTTTCCGTGCCTATAAAACATGTTATCGCACTATCTGCAGCTACGCCTTAAAAGATAGCCCATTTCACGATTACCTCCGCAACAGACTCTTTTGCATTCGGATGCATGCCATCGCATTCCATCAGTTCTCATCACCACGTCACACTAACATATTTCTATAGGCATTATTTCAGTTTGGATACCTATCTGAACGTCCCGCGCGGTTCGTAGCTCCCAAGGAGTTCGCCTACGATCTTGGTGGTGCCAAACTTTGTTATCACTGCGACGCGCCATTTTTCATTCGGTGTTCATGGTGCGCCTTAATGGTTTGTTTTGAACATTTCTTGAATGTTGACAATGTCCATTTTCTGAAGTGTAATACATACATCGAATAGAAAGTTGATCTCTGCACCTTCCGGACAGTTATTTGCTGTCAGCTTCTTATGCACATGGTGACGCATTAGCAACTAATATTTTTCCCTTCATAATTGTTAACAAAGTTTCAAATGAGCGTTACTGAAGACTGAACTCGCGACCTCCCACACAACTGGTTCCTTGTAAGACACAACCTTTTCAGACTTTTAGCTTTATGAGAGGTTTCCGAGTGTTTTGAGTGATTTAGTCAATATAATTTTTCAAGATTCTTGTAGCGGTCATTTTCCTAGCAGCTGTATGTAGAACGCAGTAGTTTAAAAGAAATACGTCTTCTGCATGCAGCATATTAATATTTTTTATTTTTATTTTACTTTCGCATCCAAACGAATTTCCCCTTGATTAGATAGCATCTTCACTGGGTATCCAGAAATATTACAAGAGCCTTTTGTTTGCACATACAGGTGAGAAATTTAAAACAGCTTGTGGCAACTTTTATTATAAAATGAAAAGGTACTTACATATTAGTGTCTAAGTTCATTACTTGTAAGCGAACAGCTTTCACTTATGTGGAAAATCAGTTGGAATCTTGAAGTTTTTCTTGTTTTCGCACTGTTTTCGAAACATGGCACTGTAACTGCCATTTCATGCGTCTAGAGCTTCATTCGTTTTTGCGTTATCAACTTTCTCAATTTTTGCTTTCCATTGTTTTCAGTTTGACTGTATGTGTGTAGTAAGCTATGCGTGTGTAAGTGTGTGTCTATAGTATTTTATTTTTTATTTTTATTATTATTTGGTTTATTTTAATGTGTAAAATAATAAAATGATTAAATCTATAACATAAGTAAACAAGAAATAAAAATAAAAACTGAATTAACCAAATGAATTTAATTAAGCAGTAACAGACTGAAGCGCCTAGAACCGCTCGGCCACACCGGCCGGCTAGTAAAAATAAAAAATAAATAAAAATAAAAAGAGTATAGACGCACACACAGACGCACTAAACTTACATCAACACATATGCAGTCAAAGAAAACACAGTCAAAAGTAAAAACTGAGAAAGAAGGCAACAATTAAAAAAATCCAATGACGGTCTAGAAATAGGAAATCGCAGTTACGTGCCATATTTGAAAACAGACCTACCAAAAGAAAAATTGCAAGCTTTTAACCAGTATTCCACATAATAGAAGCTATTTTGCTTACAAATAATGTATTAGGCGCCGATCAGAAAGTAAGTTTCTATTTTATTATAAAAACCTCCATAAATTATTTTAAATCTGTTACCAGTAGGTAGAAATGAAGAAAACATCTAATGTTTCAGGACACCCACTGAAGATTCTGGGTACATAAGTAAAATAAACAAATTAATGTGCAGCACGCAAAAGGCGTTTTTCTTTTATTTAAACTACTGCAATTAAAAACTTTAAATATAATGTCATGGTCATCATTATCCCAAGTGTAGTACCCAGGGGAAGATCCATGTCCTGTACTCCTAATATCCGAATGTGAAATGCAATGTCGATGGTTTTTCGATGTGGTGTCAATGTTATACTCCCTGTCTGCGATCTACCCTGAAGCGCCAAAGAAAACGATACAGGCATGCGTACTCAAATACAGAGATACGTAAACAGGCAGAATACAGCGCTGCGACATGTAACGCCCATATAAGAAAACAAGGAGGACAAGGTTCTGGCGCAGTTGTTAGGTCGGTTACTGCTGCTACAATGGCAGGTTATCAAGATTTAAGTGAGTTTGAACGTAGCGTTATAATCGGCGCACGACCTGTGGTGTATTTCTTTTTTAAAAAAGATATTTATATTTTGATTAGATTATTATTCTCTTGTGAAGATTCAGAAATCTGTTGTGAGTTTTGCACCACTTCTTGGCGGGAAGAGCAAAGACTTTTCAAAAAACTTAAGTACTATATGTCTTATTTTATATGTCACCTGAAATCGTTTGCAGAAGGCGTAGCGTTCCCAAGATCAAGAACAGAGTTCGCATTGCCACTTAATTTATTTGTGTCGTAATCATGTTCGATCAAGACCGGATATGAGACTTAGCAACTACGAACAGAGAAACCTAAGGGACCAGACAGACCTGGAAATTTTCTTGGCTATACTACACCACACATTAAAAGAAGCAGGATTTAAATCACAAACAAGGTAAATAGCAATGCGCCTTCTGCATTAACTACGACGTTTGCCGACATGCAGTCGGTCCCTGGTAGCTGTATGAAAACTATAAATACACCGTTATTTCTGTTGCTATTAACAGGAGATGGAGAGCATAGAAATACTTTACGTAACAAGCAGGCACTACTGCATCTGAGAGCACAATAACTTATTTAATTACCTTAGTCAGTATTGCTAACGATAAGTTCCGTACAATTTCAATTTTCTATCTTTCTGGCTGTTTCCTTAAATAAAGTCCTTTAAGATCTTCGATATTTCATCTTAGATGCACACATAAATTCTTACATAGCACTGAACAATAGTAATATTTTATAATAATTAATTAGTGATTGCGGACCACACCATATACGCGTCCGCCGTCTTTAAAAAATATCACGACTGTCTTAACAGAAGAGGATTACAATTCTTCAGCTGTAAAAAAATAAGAAACACAAAATATCTCTATCGATACAAACTATGGACAATTCGTATTCCACGCCGTGGCGCGTAAGGTATTCTTTGAAATATCAGGTGGTCGCTGCTCAGCGACGATCTAAGAAATTTTTTACACAGATGGGTTTTTTTTAACCTGCATGGTTAGATTATCGAATGTTTTTTTTAAGTTATCGAAACAGATACTAATATTACAGACCAATGGGACATAGCATCTCCGAAGTAGCAGTGAAGTGGGGAGTTTCCCGTTTGACCATTTAGTGAGTATACCGTGAATATTAGGAAGCCGGTAAAACATCAAATCTCCGACATCGCTACGGCTGGAAAAAGATCCTGCAAGAGCAGGACCCACGACGATAGAAGAGAATCATTCAACGTGACAGAAGTGCAACCCTTCCACAAACTGCTGCAGATTTCAATGCTGGGCCATCAAAAAGTGTCAGTGTGCGAAACATTCAACGAAACATCATCGATATGGGCTTTCGGAGCCGAAAATCCACTCGTGTACCCTTGATGACTGCACGACACAAAACTTTACTCCTCGCCTGGGCCCATTAACACCGACATTGGATTGTTGATGACTGGAAACATGTTGCCTGGTCGGACGAGTCTCGTACCAAATTGTATCGAGCGGATGGACGTGTATGGGTATGGAGACAATCTCATGAATCCATGGACCCTGCATGTCAACAGGGGACTGTTCAAGCTGGTGGAGGCTCTGTAATGGTATGAGGCGTGTGCAGTTGGAATGATATGGGACCCCTGATACGTCTAAATACGACACTGACAGGTCCACGTACGTGAGCATCCCGTCTGTTCATCTGTATCCATTCACGTCCATTGTGCATTCCAGCGGACTTGGGCAATGCCAGCAGGACAATGCGACACCCCACATGTGCAGAATTGTTACAGAGTGGCTCCAGGAACACTCTTCTGAACTTAAACACTTCCGCTCGCCACCAAACTCCGCAGACATGAACATTATTGTGCGTATCTGGGATGTCTTCCAACGTGCTGTTCAGAAGTAATCTCCATCCCCTCGAACTCTTATGGATTTATGGGCAGCTCTGCAGGATTCATGGTGTCAGTTCTCTCGAGCACTACTTCAGACATTACTCGAATCCATGCCACATCGTGTTGCGACACTTCTGCGTGCACACTGGGTCCCTACACGATATTAGGCCTATGTACCAGTTTCTTTGGCTCTTCAGTGTGTAACTCTTTGATGTCTAACGTTAGTAGATTAAATTTCTCTTGGTCGCGTTTCTTGGTGTTTTCTGAGGTAGTCCTGCTAATCAGGACTCACCAAATCTAGTAAGCCATAAGAACATATATACTTGTGGAAAATCGAGGCAGCAGCAGCAGGAGAAATCAGCTCCATACACAGGTCAACTCTCCGTTGCAACTCCCTACATAGTAGTAAGAATCAAGTCAACGTGCTGAACTGTTTTCGGACTTCGAGTTTCAATCAACTGAACCACTAGATGAGTCTGCTGACACGGTCTCTGATGCATCATAGTACGACAGCGAACTGTTGCCAGACTTCGATTTTCCACTACATCCTTAGCATGCAGCGCTCGTCGAGCCTCATATAGCCGGCCAGTGTGGCCGAGCGGTTCTAGGCGCTTCAGTCTGGAACCGCGCGACCGCTACGGTCGCAGGTTCGAATCCTGCCTCGGGCATGGATGTGTGTGATGTTCTTAGGTTACTTAGGTTTAAGTAGTTCTAAGTTCTAGGGGACTGATGACCTCAGATGTTTAGTCCCATAGTGCTCAGAGCCATTTAAACCATTTTTTTTTTGAGTCTCATATAGCTACAAAACAAGGATTACTTTCACGCTTGTCCCACCCGAAATGCATACATGTAGATCATCAGAAGAAGTCTCAGGGTCTTTTAGTAGGTAGACGAAAATTATCCATATAAAATCTGGTTATATGCATATGAGCATATGCATATCGAAAAAATGTGGGAAAGTGGCATAAAATCGGCAGAATTACGAAAATTGACGGGAAATACGTATAAATTGAGGAAGAATATGATAAAATATGGGAAACTGAGGGAGAGTGAGAGAGTATGTACTTACGTGTCTGTTTGGCGCAAGAAAATTCTTTTACATGGAAACAAGTGTGTGGCAGCAAGAGGAACACGACAAAAGTTGACATGGAAGTACTGGGAACCATGGAAACAGTATTTGATCGTGGACAGCGACCATAATAGACTATTTAACACGGATGACCACTAAATATTGAGTAATAAATTTATGTATGTCGTATCACAAGTCCAGATGTGACCCCAAATTTATCAGCAGCTACCTTATAAATTTTTATAAAGTGTCTGAACATGTGACAAACTTTATGTCCTTAGTTACAGAGCATTGTGTTACCATCTTGGGGGCTGCAACATACAACTGCAGATGGATCACGTGTTTGACCTGTGAAGACTGTGTTTTAAACTCTAACAAACATTATTTACAGTGTGCTTCTCTGTACTCTCTACCAATGACAACCACATGGTTTCAGCTAGCAAATACAAAAAAGTTGCTGCATAGTTTTTAACAACATTTAGAAGTATGTCTTTGAGGTAATATGGATAAATACAGGTTGACTGCTGTCTTTGATGCTTTCCTGGAAAAGAGTACCATCTCCCTCTAAATTGACATGGATCTGAGTTAAAGGATGGTAGAAAGTACATGGAGTAATCGGTTGAGATGAGTTGTAATGAGGTGACTGATGTGCATTATAAAGAGAGGGATATGTGGTAGGTCATTTATCGCACATCTAATTTTTTTTCCGTTGTTCGTTCGTGGTGTATCAGTGATGTGCAGTATAACCTGCATACGACTAACATATCACTGCGATCGTTAAAAACAAACCTCCCCATACCACAGCTGGCAGAGGACTTCCAGCGCATATGATATGGATCATAGCGGTGGAAAACTTATTTCGTCACCCTCCTGTGGACAAGTAAAGATGCATGCGAAGTACACTATTTTTCCGCTACATCCTGGACATAAATCGAGTCTTCAGTTTCATAACTGCAGTGATTCTAAGTTAATAAGAGGGCTTTGGGAGGTACTGCCATCCGTGTGTATACATCTGCTGACAATTGTTGTGTGTGTGTGGAAGAGACTGTGTTCTGTTGATGGAGTTAGCGCAGCATGGCATGTAATTTCACATGTCAAACATTGCTGCCATGCATTTGTCTATTTCCTGATAAGATGCTGATTTTTCAAGCATTTCCAGTTGCTGACGATCATTTTACAGGACTGATGCGAGAATACCATAATTTCCGAACCGTAATCAGACGTGAACAGCGATGAGACGATTTGTTAACGTGATGAGTCGTCGAGAGCAGTGATCTGGAACTCGGAGTAATTGTGTAAAATAAGTTGAAATTACAGAAAACCTGGTAAAATTGCGACAGTTGATGTAAAATACGTAAACTGAGGAAAATGCGACAGTAATGATTGTTATAGATCTCACACATCCGCAGTTTTACTCGCCTGGAAGTTACGAAACAACTAGGGGGCAGGGGTTGCGAATTGTGTCTTGCTGCCAGGTGTAAAAATTACTGTTTTTTCTGACTTGTGAGTAGGTAGCGTGAAAGCCGCTGTTATGTATTGATATATGGTACATGTTTCTGGCATGTATTTGATACCCACATGCATGACAATTTATTTACAAGACCTCCACAGACACTAATTTTGCCTGCTCAGATGTTAGGAGAGCGCCGGTCGCTTTGACCGAGCGGTTCTAGGCGCTTCAGTCCGGTACCACGCGGCTGCTACGGTCGCAGGTTCGAATCCTGCCTCGGGCATGGATGTGTGTGATTTTCTTAGGTTAGTTAGGTTTACGTAGTTCTATGTCCAGGGGACTGATGATATCAGATGTTAAGTCCCATAGTGCTTAGAGCCTTTTGAACCATTTTTGTTAGGAGAGCGTACAGACTACTGGAAGCTGCTGGAAGCGTTCGAGGGCAGTGGAGTGGCGAGTGAAGCCCATTGAGCTGTCTCTTCCCACTGCGAGACGCAGCCAAGAGACATAGCATGCTGTTGGCCACTCAGTGACGAATATTCAAGCATTTTTCTATTTAATTTTATCCATTTTTTGCAGCTTCAAACGTTACTGTATTCAATACACTGGAGGTATGAATTTAAAAACGCATTCAGTCACAACTTTTCGTGTTTTATTAAATACACATGTGTGTGCAGATGTGCCTCTTGAATGAAGTGACATGCACGAAAAAGACGGCGAAAAGAATGTTTGCTGGTGATAAAACGGTTGAAAACGCTTTTCTTGGATTAAGTGGTAAGTCAACACTGTTCATCTTATCCACTATTTTACACATATTTTCGGCGTTCGACTTGCGAAATTCATAACTTAACATTAAACCTTCCGTGACAGGAATATGCATTTCACCTCATTCAAGAGGAGAAATAAACATGTATTAAGACAAATTACATCTGACGATGGACCCATAGGGTCCGAAATGCATTGTGTATTTAATAAAACAAGAAAAGTTGTGACTGAAGGCGTTTTTTAGTTCATACCTCCAGTGTATTGAATAGTCACGATTGAAGCAGCAAAATATAGATAAAATTAAATTGAATTTGCCCAGCCAGGCACTGAAGGCAGTATACTCATACAGGAATTACAAAACAAAACTCATGAAAACCATTGCTAGTATTAAGTTCACCAAAGAATGCCTAGCTTGTGATTTTCGTCCTAATTATGTCAAAGTGGATTGCGGAAAGAAAATGTGAGATAATGTGGATGAAGTCAGTAGTAAAATCTCAATATAAGAAGAAAGAAGATATTATTAAGTGCTGTTATAGCACATATTTACACTTAGCTAAAACACTACAGCCGTTAGAACTAAAAGTTGCTGAAGAGTATGTTGAAAGTATTGTAAACAAAATGCAAACTGAAATCATACACAGGCACCAAAAGAAATCAGAAACTATGCAACTAAAATTGCATCAGCAACAGATCGATCAACCATCCAACAAAACACAGTTTTATGAAAGACTTGTAAATTATAGATTGCAACGATCAGTCGTCCTTTTCAAATTTTATTGTGCAGATCTAGATTTCAGCTAGAAGCTAGCCAGTCTCAATACACTATTATTTTCGCTCAATGCTTGTAATGCCTGTCGGTCGGGCTTCATCCACAGTTCATTGACCAAACTGACATCACCTTCAGTGAAAAAAGAGCAACATCTACTCAGGAAAGGGCTAAAACACTATGTAAAACCCAGATTAAGTAACAATAACCTGAAAAACCTCATCATACACACTAAAAAATCAGCTGATTTAGCTGACCTAAATAACACTGAACAGACTGTCTTAACATACAGAATCAATAAAATTATTCAGAAAAGCCCAAGTAACATAATGAAACCTTGAAAGCAGTTTATAAAGGGAGAAAGCTAGTAAAGAGCATAAAAATGAAATCAATAGAACAGTGCCATGATTCTGAAAGCTGACAAAAGCAATTCTGTAGTAATTATGAATAAAGACGAATACATCACTAAAACGCTGACTTTCTTTTCTGAAAACAACATAATAGAGCTCAAACAAGATCCAACGATAAAATTCCAAAACAAAATCAGAAAAATGGTCAATAAGTGCAATTTCCTTTTCACAGAAAAACAAGAAAAAACATGCATTTTAAGGAGCCCCACAGCCCCAAGACTAAGAGCTCAACCTAAGACCCATAAAACCCATGTTCTTTTGAGGCCCATTGTTAAATCTAAAAATAACCTGCCTCCAAAGTCTCACAGTTACTGAATGAAATTCTGAAACAGTACTATACGTTTGATAGATCATACTGTTAAGAACATAAATGAATTAGCAACTAAAATTAAGGATATAAATATTCCTGCAGGTGCCAGGTTTCACTCTTTTGATGTAACTAACCTATTTACAAATGTACCGACTGAAAAAACAATAGACAATCTTTGAAAACTTTTTAAACATAAAAAATTGTCAATTGCAGAAATATCAGAAGTCAAGGACATGTTACAACTAATATTCTCTCACAGTTCCTTTACATTTAATGGGAAAGTTACCAACTCAATGAGGGTCTTGCCATGGGCAGTAGCATATCAAGTTTTCTGGTAGACATATTTCTCCAGGAGCTGGAAAGTAAGTTCTTTAATGAAGACAGTAGAATAAAAAGTTAAATAATATATTACTGGAGATACGTTGATGACACCTTGGTGCTATTTGATGGAACAAAAGATGAGATCGAAGAACTACTAGCAATATTAAACTCTTTCCACAAAAACATAAAATTCACAATAGAATATGATGGCAACAAAAGCATAAATTTCCTGGATCTTAAAATCACCAACCACCAATAAAAACACAAGTTCAGCATACACAGAAAACGAACATACACAGACATAACACTGGACAACTCATCATGCCATTCCACCACACAGAAACATGCTGCATTTAAGTCCATGCAACAGAGTACACTCTCTTGATTTAGAAGAAAACATCATCAAGAATTAGATTGATATCATAAATAGCATTGCCATAAGCAATGGCTACACATCCAAAACAATTGACAATTTAAGTAGACACATACACAAAACCAAGACAACGAATGGACACACAGTGAAAGAGGAGGAAATATTCACTAGTATCCGATACCTGGGCCCATATCGCAAAAATTGCTGACCTTTTCAGAAATACAAATGTAGCAGTTGCATTCTCAACTAAGAATGAGTTAGGAAACTTACACATCCATAACGTAAAATCAAATACGCAAACATACAACAGCGGAGTGTACAAAGTATCATGCCTCGGTTGACCTGCCTACTATGCAGGGAAAAAAGGCAGAAACTTCAACCCTATTTTAAAAAACACATAAACGCTTTCAGGCTCAACCATTTCGATTCAAATGGTTCAAATGGCTCTAAGTACTATGGGACTTAACATCTGAGGTCATCAGTCCCATAGACTTAGAACTACTTAAACTTAACTAACCCAATGACATCACACACATCCATGCCCGAGGCAGGTTTCGAACCTGCGACCGTAGCAGCAGCGCGGTTCCGGACTGAAGCGCCTAGAACCGCTCGGTTACAAACCATTTCGAAAAATCAGTCACTGCACAACATATGCTGGAAACGAAACATGTCATCAACAGTCTAGAAAACAATTTGGTAGTACTACATACCGAAGCCAATGATAAGACCCTAAGTCTGCTAGAATAAATGGAGATATACCTCCACAAAATAAGAAAAAAACACAATCTATGTTAAATGAACAAACAGACTTCGCAAGCCATAGTTATTTCAATAATTATAAAGACCTATTCTAAAGTTATTTGCTGCATGTGTCAATTGTTTAATAGTTACGTCTTTAGCACTACGAATAAGTTTTGGCAACACCATGTAAAAAAACAACTGTGAAGTGTTTATAAACATGTGTGTGCAAATGTGCCTGTTGAGTGAAGTGACACGTACGAAAACAATGGAAAAAGGAATGTTTGCTGGTGCTGAAACGTTAAAAACGCTTTTCGTGAATTATGTGGTAAGTTTATACTGTTCATCTTTCCCATGTTTTGCACATATTTTCCGCTTTCGACTTGCGAAATTCATAACCTAACGTTAAACCTTTTCGTGAAAGGAATATGAGTTTCACCTCATTCAAGGTAAGAAATAAAACATGTATTAAGACAAATTACATCTGATAATGGACTCATAGGGTCCGAAATGCATCGTGCATTTAATAAAACACGAAAAGTTGTGACTGAAGGCGTTTTTTAATTCATACCTCCAGTGTATTTTGCTATTGTTCCAGGGGTCGGCGTTTCTTAGAAATACGTTTTATTTCTGCAGATCTGAAATGTATGTCATTGTCAGCCCAACCCCAAACAAAGCAGAGCATCGCCATCATTTGGATCCCTATATGCATCGTCAGTGAGAGGATAGAACAGGTCTCGGAAAACAGAACCACTGCCTATGGGAGGTTGCAGCTGCAGACTAGAAACAGTATATCATTGTCAACAATGACCAAAGCAGAGGACCAGTAGGTTAGAACAGGCCTGGAAAACCAATATCTCTACCTACAAGGCGGGTGGGGGAGAGGGAGGAAGGGAGAGAGCAGAGTAGGTAGGATAGATAGGTGGGAAGAAAGAGTGGTTCTAAGCTGCTTTAGTCCGTATCCACTCATTGAGGTGAAGACACTAGCAATGTTCTCGTGGAAGGTTTTATTTTTTTCCGATAGTTTTGTGATGTTATTACAGAACTGTGTCTTCCTGCAATCACGGCTGGGAGGCACTCAAAGCATAACATAATCGTTGCTAATATGTGTTTTTTTTAATAGTAGCTTGCTTATAAGAGGATTACATCTCTCTCCTCCTAAGATACACTGGTACCACTAACAAGAAAAACATATCTATCCATCCTAGAATGTTCACTCAGTATTGGTTATCATATTCTTGTTTGGCCCTGCCAGCATTATCTTATTGGTGAAACTTTCAACTCACTACACTGTGTGGCACATGACATCTGAATGTAATGCTCAAAGACTGTTGAATGGTGTTAAGTGCTAATTTTGTGGTGCAGTATATTCAATGTTAGATTTAATGTTCTCAGTTCAATATTAATTGTAGCAAACGTAAGTTCATTCCAAAAGTGTTAGTTTACAATTATTTAGCTGGAGATTTCACTGATTTTGGTATTACATCCACTATTTACATTATTGCTGTCACAGTATTCGTTTCAAAGACATAAGAATACAACATCTACACGATGTGAGACGAGATCTATCGGTACAATAACCGTTGAAGCAAGCATAAGAATGACACCTGTAGGATGCACAATGATAATACAGGATGTCCATAAAGTCCCTTTACAACTTCAAAATTTTATTACAACGGCAGTTGTTGAAATACTTTAACAAAATTTCTTTTATTGTAATCACTGTTTATTAAAGTTTTTATATATACTAAGGGGAGCAAGGAAGGTGCCTCCACGTGTGCATTTTACTTACATGCTACATAGAAGAAAGTAAAATGCCGGCGCTCCCCGGAAACGTTGCCCAATGGGACAATGGCCAAACCTTCCACCACCGGAAACCAATGCAATCAAAAGCCAAAAACAAAAACAGGTCCTCTTCAGGGCCAACCCTGACGATCGTCAGCCTGAACGTCGAGGGAATCACCAAGAATAAGGAGGATGTAATATCGAAACTATGCCGATCAGAAAAGTGGGACGTACTGTGCCTGCAGGAAACGCATAGAGATGAAACAGCAAACAGACCCAATATCAAAGGAATGCGCTTGGCAGTAGAAGCACCTCACAGAAGGTATGGGAGCGCAATATTTACCAGACCCGAGATGCTGCTCTCTTCCACGAGTAAGACAACCACCAACAACATTGAAGTGTTAGCGATAGAGAGTGGATCATTTACAATATGCTCCGTATATAAACCCCCCAGCCAGAACTTACACATTTCAACGCCAGAAAGCTTCAACAACCAAAGGACACACTTCGTTGTGGGCGACTTTAACAGCCACAGCACCACCTGGGGCTACAATGAGACAGACACCAATGGTCAGCTGCTAGAACAATGGGCTGAGGCAAATAACCTCTCACTTCTCCACGACCCCAAGCTCCCCTGCTCCTTCAACAGCAAAATTTGGAAGCGAGGTTACGACCCCGATATTTACTTCGTCAGCCGGAACATCTACGACACCTGCTGCAAAAGACTATATGATGCAATCCCAAAGACACAACATCGACCTATTGGAATCCAAGTCTACTCAACAATCAAAACAACCAAAATACCTTTCCGTAGGAGATTCAACTTTAAAAAGGCTAGGTGGTCAGAATATTCCCAAGCGCTGGATGAGGAATTAGCCAGTCTGACCCCAACACCAAATAATTACCTTACCTTTGTTGAGACTCTGCGAAAGGTATCTAGACAATATATTCCTAGGGGTTGCAGACAACACTATATCCCAGGGCTCTCAAATGCCTCAAAGGACATCCTGGAGAAGTATCAAGTATTGTTCGCGGAAGACCCATTCAGCGACGAAACCATCACCTGTGGCACAGCTTTAATGTCAGCCCTCAGCGAGGCACGCGAGAAGAAGTGGATAGCAACCCTAGAAAGAATGGATATGTGCCGAAGTAGCAAAATAGCCTGGAACCTGATTAAGAAACTGGATGGTGACCCAAGGCTAAGCAAGGCCCCGGCCAACGTAACTCCAAACCAGGTGGCCAACCAACTCCTTCTAAACGGCAAGCTCAACTCCAAACGTCAGAAAACTAAAATCACACGCCTACTGACAACGGAAAACACCAACTTCCAGAAACCATTTAGCATGAGAGAGTTGAACAATGGCATAAATACCATGAAGAATGGGAAAGCCGCTGGGTTTGATGATATTTGCGTGGAACAGATTAAAAACTTCGGCCTTGGCGCCAGGGACTGGATACTTGGACTTTTTAACGTGTACCGTGAAACCTTTCAAATCCCGAAACTGTGGAGGAAGTCAAAAGTGGTGGCTCTCCTTAAACCTGGGAAGGACCCAGAGTCTCCGAAGAGCTATCGACCCATAACTCTTCTCTGCCATCTGTTTAAGCTCTATGAAAGATTGATCCTCAACAGAATAGAGAAGATCGTTGACTCGAAGCTAATTCCACACCAAGCAGGCTTTAGACCTGTAAAGTCCTGTACCAGTCAAATTCTAGCATTGACGGAACATATCGAGGATGGGTCTGAGAATAAACTAATCACCGGGCTGGCACTAGTCGACCTAAGTTCCGCCTATGATACAGTACATCACCGCACACTACTGCATAAAATCTACGAGACCCTGAAAGACTACCACCTAGTCAAGATAATCGAATCCCTGCTCCAAAATAGACAGTTCTTCGTAATGCTTGAGGGGAAAAAAAGTCGATGGCGGAATCAGAAAAATGGGCTCGCCCAAGGGAGCGTGTTGGCGCCAATCCTATTCAACATATATAGAAATGACCAACCAACTCCAGACAAAACCAAAACTTTTGTATATGCAGACGACCTGGCAATAACAGTTCAAGGCAACAGGTTTGAAGCCATCGAGGAGAAACTAGAAACCGCCCTTTCTATAATGTCAACCTACTACAAAAAGAATTCTCTAAAACCCAACCCCTCCAAAACTCAAGTGAGTGCATTCCATCTGAACTCGAGGCAGGCAAAGTACAGGCTCAATGTTACCTGGGATGGGACATTACTAGAACACACAGATACTCCCACCTACCTTGGCGTCGTGCTGGACAGAACATTGACATACAAATATCATTGCGAAAAAACACGCAAAAAAGTAAAAGCACGAAATTCCCTAATAAGAAAGCTGTCCAACAGCAAATGGGGTGCCAAACCTAGCGTGGTCAGAACTTCAGCCCAAGCTCTGTGCTTCTCAACTGCCGAATATGCCTGCCCGGTATGGTGCAGATCCGCCCACGCAAAAAAGGTAGATATTAGCCTGAATGAAACATGCAGGATAGTGACAGGCTGCATGAAACCTACCCCCATAGAAAATCTTTACAGGGCCGCAGGTTTCACAAACCCTGACTCACGTAGGAAAGCCCATGAACATACCGAGAAGCTAAAACAAACCTTTGATGCTCGTCACTCAATATTTGGCCTAGAGTGTGGCCCCAGCAGACTCAAATCCAGACGCCGTTTCCTAAGTTGCGCCTTAGATGAGCCCCCCATCTACTATCCACTAAGAGAGGACCCACCAAGCGGCGTTTCTGGTGATTGGAAAACCTGGAGAATGCTTAACCGCATCAGAACTGGGGTGGCTCCTGTGAAATCCAATCTGATCAAATGGGGTTTGTTGGATGAAAATGACGACAAATGCGACTGCGGCACTCGACAGGACATGGAACATCTCCTACAATGTTCAGCCTGCCCGCACTGATGCACCCTCGACGATCTATGGCTGGCTAAAGAAGAAGCATTGGAAATTGCCCAATATTGGGCAAACAAATTGTAGTTTCCGGACACGAAAAAGTAAAGTAAGTATATATACTAAAATTTTGTGTTCCAGATACTCTGTTGATGGAAGTAACTGAACCTCTGTAAAATGGAAACTCCTCAAGAGAAGGCACAATGTGTGCCCTGGTTTATTAGAGACAAAATCGGATATTCAGACTCAACGGAACTTCAGAACGAAGTATGAAAGAGATCCCCCATCGCGCCCTTCAATCCGTGCATGGCACAAAAAATTTATGGAGACACGGATAGTGTTGGATAAAGGGAGGAGCGGGCGACCAAGAATATCCGAGGAAAACATCGATCGCGTTTTAAATGTCTTCACTCGTTCACCTACGAAGTTCATCCGCACTGCTGCCAGATAGTTGCAACTACCACGTTCAACTGTGCATAAGGTCCTCCACAAGAACTTACGGCTGCACTCTTACAAAGTGCAACTGTTACAGACACCTGAGCCAAGTGACAAGCCAAAACGGACAGAGTTTGCACTCAGCATGCTGGAACGCCTTTCCCAGGATGAAGCATTCCTCAAGCGAGTTTGTTTCAGTGACGAGGCAACTTTTCATGTTTCTGAGACATTAAACAGACACAACGTGAGAATCTGGGGATCTGAACACCCCCGTGTGACTAGGGAGCTTCAGCAGGATAGTTCAAAAGTGAATGAGTGGTGTGGAACCATGTGCAATCGAATAATTGGTCCATTTTTCTTCAACGAGTCAACAATTACTGAAGATTTTTACCTCGACCTCCTGACCGAATATATTGCAGCACAGTTGATTGACTTACAACCAACTACCATTTTCCAGCAAGATGGTGCACCACCACATTGGGGACTGCATGTTCGTCGGTTCCTCAATGAAACATTTCCAGACAGATGCATTAGTAGGGATGGGCCACCGTGTTCGCCAGATATCACTGCCGTGGACTTTTTTTATGGGGGTATGTGAAAGATATCGTGTATCAAACACAGATACGGGACATTGTTGACTTGAAGCAAAGGATTCGTAATGCCATTGCCACCAAAATGGCAAGAAATCGAGTACCGTCTTGATGTGCTTCGTGCAACTAAATGCGCCCACGTAGAGGTCTATTAAACACTGCTAAAACACTTTTATAAATACTGATTACAATAAAAGGAATGTTATTAAAATATTTCAACATCTGCTATTGTAATAAAATTTTGAAGTTGTAAAGGGACTTTATCGGCACCCTGTACTTCATGCAGCAAATGAGTGTTCATGTTTATTCAGTAACTATTTTTTTTAAAATAAATGAGTAGACATTAACGCAGTTGAACTGCTAATAATGGCAACACTTTAGGCAGACACGCAGCGTGTTACTCCATGAGGGGCAAGTGATCTGTGTAAGATTCCTCCAACAGCTATTCCTCCACCATCTGTACAGCAGTAATCTCATCCTTCCACAGTATACGAGAACACACACGCACACACACACACACACACACACACACACACACACACACACATACACACACAAAACTGTTGGGTATGTGTGTGTAGCGTCTGAAACCTCTACCAGACAGCCATCGGACAGTTTACCTGAAGAAGTAGAATAAATGCTAGCCGTGATGGGTTATATAACTACATGCAGCGACAGGGGCTAGTGATTGCGAGGCACTGATCTCCACCTGTCGTGGTCAGAGCAGGCAAATCGGTACCCAGTGAGACGACTAGTATAACGATCCATAAGCATCTCATTTACATGGGACACAATATTTCAATGTTTTTCTACAAGAGGCTGAGTTTACTTAGCCAAGAACCTCTTTCAGATAGTGACGGCACATCCAAAACATCTGAAAGCACACTGCTGTTGACTGTTCAGTTCTTTATCTGTGACGAATAGGCAGGTATATTGTTATCGTTCCAGGCAGGCCAATCTTCCCAAGATATTGTTCCGGGGGGCTAGTTTTTCCAAGAAATACGTTTAACAGCTTGCACGATGCTGCCTGTTGTTGAGTCTTTTCCCTGTTCTGCAGACCAGATACAGTACGTCACTGCCAGAAGATGGATCTCTTTGTGTACCAACAAAGGATAGAACAGGCATGGAAAACCAGTATACCTATCCACGAGGGAAGAGTGGAGTTAGGAGGGGATAAGGCTGGTTCTAAACTGCTTAGTCTGTATCTACACACTGAGATGAACACACATGCAGCTGCCACCACTCTCTCCTGGCGAGATCTTTTGGGATCGTTATCTGCGGTTGTTGTGTTCTTACAATGATTTTTCTCAATTCCCTGTGCTTGTGTTCCATTATGTTCCGTTATTTAGGTGTTATGATTTTCTAGCGACAATTTCATTGTGTAATTAGAGTAGTGAAGCATTTTCTGTCAGTTGTGGTAGCGTGTATTGACATTCCTACATTTCAGTGATAATTTGCTGCACTATCCCTTCTTACCGTCCGCAGTTCGTGCTCTAGTGGCTAGCGTTGGTGCCTCTGGATCACGGGGTCCCGGGTTCGATTCCAGCCAGGTTGGGGATTTTCTCTGCCTGGGGACTGAGTGTCGGTGTTGTCCTCATCATTTCATCATCATCATTCGTAACAGTGGCTAGACTGAAATGTGTAAAATAGCTGGATTGTGTACAAATTGGGTCTTTGTACGCGCCCTGATGACCGTGCAGTTGAGTGCCCCACAAACCAAACATCATCATCATCATCATCCCTTCTTACTAAGTATGTTCCTATATGTGTGTGCGTACACGTTCCCTAGCAGCTACACATGTAGATCAGTAGGAGGCAATTCTTCCTATACTTCAGTGATAGTTGGCGGTAGTATCTATTCTGATCATGTGTCGTTGTACAAGTTCTCAGCAGCTATTTCACCTGAAGACCAGTAGGACGCCAGCCTCTATGGCCGAGCGGTTCTAGACGCTTCAGTCCGGAACCGTGCGACCGCTACGGTCGCAGGTTCGAATCCTGCCTCGCGCATGGATGTGTGTGATGTCCTTAGGTTAGTTAGGTTTAAGAAGTTCTAAGTTCTAGGGGACTGATGACCTCAGGTGTTAAGTCCCACAGTGCTCAGAGCCATTTGAACCATTTGAGTATTCGCCATTACTAGCTGAAATTTATTGCAGAACTCAATTAATCTTTCTCGTCTCTCATTGCTAGCACCAAGCCCATATTCTCCCTTAATCCTTTCTCCTACTCCTGCAACCGCATTCCAGTTCTCCATGACAGATTTTCATCTCCCTTTACGTACTGAATCACGCGTTCACTATCCTCATATACTTTCTCCACCTCTTCGTCTTCGGCTTGTGATGTCGGTATGTAATCTGAACCATCGTTGTCGGTGTTGGTTTGCTGTCTATTCTGGTGAAAACACCCTATTACTGAACTGTTCACAGTAACTCACTCTCTGCCCTACGTTTCTATTCATAACGAATCCTATTCCCGTTATATTATTTTCTGCCGCTGTTGATATTACCCTGTACTCATATGACCAGAAACCCTTGTCTTCTTTCCATTTCATTCACTGACACCCACTATATCTACAGGGTGCTTCAAAAATGGCCGGTATATTTGAAACGGCAATAAAAACTAAACGAGCAGCGATAGAAATACACCGTTTGTTGCAATATGCTTGGGACAACAGTACATTTTCAGGCAGACAAACTTTCGAAATTACAGTAGTTACAATTTTCAACAACAGATGGCGCTGCGGTCTGGGAAACTCTATAGTACGATATTTTCCACATATCCACCATGCGTAGCAATAATATGGCGTAGTCTCTAAATGAAATTACCCGAAACCTTTGACAACGTGTCTGGCGGAATGGCTTCACATGCAGATGAGATGTACTGCTTCAGCTGTTCAATTGTTTCTGGATTCTGGCGGTACACCTGGACTTTCAAGTGTCCCCACAGAAAGAAGTCATAGGGGTTCATGTCTGGCGAATAGGGAGGCCAATCCACGCCGCCTCCTGTATGTTTCGGATAGCCCAAAGCAATCACACGATCATCGAAATATTCATTCAGGAAATTAGAGACGTAGGCCGTGCGATGTGGCCGGGCACCATCTTGGATAAACCACGAGGTGTTCGCAGTGTCGTCTAAGGCAGTTTGTACCGCCACAAATTCACGACGAATGTCCAGATAGCGTGATGCAGTAATCGTTTCGGATCTGAAAAATGGGCCAATGATTCCTTTGGAAGAAATGGCGGCCCAGACCAGTACTTTTTGAGGATGCAGGGACGATGGGACTGCAACATGGGGCTTTTCGGTTCCCCATATACGCCAGTTCTGTTTATTGACGAAGCCATCCAGGTAAAAATAAGATTCGTCAGTAAACCAAATGCTGCCCACATGCATATCGCCGTCATCAATCCTGTGCACTATATCGTTAGCGAATGTCTCTCGTGCAGCAATGGTAGCGGCGCTGAGGGGTTGCCGCGTTTGAATTTTGTATGGATAGAGGTGTAAACTCTGGCGCATGAGACGATACGTGGACGTTGGCGTCATTTGCACCGCAGCTGCAACACGGCGAATGGACACCCGAGGCCGCTGTTGGATCACCTGCTGCACTAGCTGCGCGTTGCCCTCTGTGGTTGCCGTACGCGGTCGCCCTACCTTTCCAGCACGTTCATCCATCACGTTCCCAGTCCGTTGAAATTTTTCAAACAGATCCTTTATTGTATCGCTTTTCGGTCCTTTGGTTACATTAAACCTCCGTTGAAAACTTCGTCTTGTTGCAACAACACTGTGTTCTAGGCGGTGGAATTCCAACACCAGAAAAATCCTCTGTTCTAAGGAATAAACCATGTTGTCTACAGCACACTTGCACGTTGTGAACAGCACACGCTTACAGCAGAAAGACGACGTACAGAATGGCGCACCCACAGACTGCGTTGTCTTCTATATCTTTCACATCACTTGCAGCGCCATCTGTTGTTGAAAATTGTAACTACTGTAATTTCGAAAGTTTGTCCGCCTGAAAATGTACTGTTGTCCCAAGCATATTGCAACAAGCGGTGTATTTCTATCGCTGCTCGTTTAGTTTTTATTGCCGTTTCAAATATACCGGTCATTTTTGAAACACCCTGTAGATTGAGCTTTAGCATTTCTCTTTTCGGATTTTCTGGCTTCCCTAACTTCTGACATTCCACACCCCGACTCGTAGAGCGTTATCCTTTCGTCGTTATTCAGTCTTTTTCTCATGGTCAGCTCTCTCTTAGCAGACCCATCCCATTAATAACATAACTATCAGATACCAGTACACGACAGCCTGCAGACCCAATCGAGCGCCAAGAATCTGGTAAGGAATGTCGCCTTATAACGTCCAAGGGCGCCAACACAGAAAATTTCGCAACTTTCTTGCAGCGCACCCTGTGTACTAAGAGACATGGCCAGATGAGAATCTAAAACATAATTAAAACAGCACATTAATCGTAAATGTTCATGACAGCACCAGCAGAACCAGCGACCGCCGTCACATTCCCACCGCTTGCACAGACAGTGACAGTAATTGTTAGATATAATTTGGCAAGGAGGAGCACTATTAAAACAAAACAATGAAAAACAGTCACCACATTGTCACACTCGGGGATCACAACTATGTTACTTTTCAGGAAAGCATCACAGAATGGTGAACGAAGTGGGAAGGCTCGAACAGTTTCTATAAACGGTAAAAGACCACACTAAAGGCGGATCCAAACTTCCCGGAAAGCACAAATTCACAACTCAGCGAAGAATCACATAGGGCAGGGCAGTAATGACAGAGCCCGCTAACGCCGCGCCGGCCGGGGTTGCCGAGCGGTTCGAGGCGCTTCAGTTTGGAACCGCGTGACCGCTACGGTCGCAGGTTCGAATCCTGCCTCGGGCATGGATGTGTGTGATGTCCTTAGGTTGGTTAGGTTTAAGTAGTTCTAAGTTCTAGGGGACTGATGAACTCAGAAGTCAAGTCCCATTGTGCTCAGAGCCATTTGAACCGCTAACGCCGCCAAAGTAGATCACACAACGCGACTCGACAACGGGGAAGAGGTGTCCTTTAAGCGAAATCAGATTACCATAATCAAAGTCGTTCCTATCGCAGCGGTTTCCTCAGAGCGAATCGGTCAAGACACCGACCACCGGGGCGTGACTGCACACGTTTCCTCCAACCGCATTCCTTCGTCCTCGACCCGGTGACTGCCCGTTCTACACTCGCCCGCTTTGCAAACATTTCAAACCGCAAGACGCGTCACAAGATGGTGGCCCGGCGATCAGAGGGAGAACGAACCAGAGATTCCACCTACAGACCGCAATTGATATGAGACAACACGGCTCTCTGCTTACCGGAATTCCTAGAACGCCTTTATTTTTTAGGAGATTTAAAGATGGCAAATTGGACGATTATTGATGGAAATTATCTATAATGATTGAACTTGACTCCTTACGGGCAGTTAGTTTGTCAATTGCCTCAACATGGTGTTGCACCACTCTCAACTTCATAATCGAGTTGAGTGTGTCATGAATTTTTAATCCAAACATAGAGAAGGCGTCTCAAACAAGTAAGCTGGAGGCCTTTTTATTTGATAGAGCATGTAATCTCAGCTTGCGACAAGATTTCCCGTAGGTGGCCTAGTTGACAGATTGCACTTTTGGGAGGGATAACATACCCAGCGTGTTTACTTAGCCTACGATTTATCGGTAACAGTGTTGGTTAATGAACCTGATACCTCTTCCCGTTTTTAATCGAGACAGAAGCCCCAATGTTTATTTTAAACCCCACATCTCAGTTCTGCGTTGTTGGCGTCAAAACAGTTTGATAGAAGCCTTGTTTCCTGGTTGTGGACAGAAACTACTGTGTTTTCATCAGGCTGCCGACATGGCAGACCCGCACCTGTTTTCTGGGTATACGTAGGAACGTAGCTGTACGACCAGGATGTGGAACAGTAAAAACAAACTACATTACGATACGGACAGTTATTTTGTGGATGTGTCTATAAATAATTTACATATGCTTCAGCTAATGATATTGACATCTTATTACTTGTTTTTCTATTATGACATTGACTTACTACTGGCGTAAAACATTCTTAAGTTGAGCTGTTTGCTGGGAGACAAGATGAGGCTGACAAAGACTATTGCTTACCTTTAGATGTATGCTTTGGATACAGGAGCATTTAGTATTTCTCAGACCGTGTTTCATTGGTTGCAGTGGAAACTTCATGAGCTTCAGCAACGGCGGATAGTTCCTCAAAAAATAGGTTTGGCACCTGTAGCACCTGAACCTATGATGTAATGAACGAAGTGTCCGATTACGACTAGCTATTGTGCATGTAGAATACCGTGGTCAGTAGATGCACAGGCGGCGGGGCACCTGTGGGAAGAGTGGCAGTGCTGGAGCCTGCAGGTAAGAGCTGTAGAAGAAGTGCCGAGCGATGGAAGGGAAGTGCCGTTCAAGACTGAAGCCTACATTCACAATTTTTGTACATATTAAGTGGGGCCCCTTCTCGTCCACACTTCCATGGTGACCACCTCTTCTTTGGTTAGTATTGTAAGGTGTCAGGCAAATCCAACACCTTCCATGAAAACCCTGACATGATAGCAAATCAGGCAGTACGTCACATAGCTCCAAATAAATCCTGACATTAAATTAACCAAAGTAATACGATCAACGAGTGAGCAAACACAAGAACGCCTAAATGCATGTCATACCTTCCCACCGTGAAACAGACGCAGTTCCGAGGGGAGAAACGAGAACAGAAGCCGAGAGCAGAATCGTGTAAGCTAGGAGGCCCTACGATAAGGGACGTACACCCACATCGTCAGCCGACCGCCAAAACCACCCCCCAGCCCATGTTAAAAGATAGAGAACCTCCAGAAGAACAGTATAGATCTGACGATAACACTAAAAGGGGCACACCAGCTGCAAGTTTTAGCGTGAGACTTTTTCGCGTCTCTGTTACGTTGCAAACGTTAAAAACATTGCCCCACCACGAAAAGTATAACGTTTCTCATTGGATAGACAGAATTTTTGTGGGCAGAGCTTAAGGTTAACATTGAGACCCTGATTGGTCAGTTGAAAACATAGCCAGATAACTTTTTTTAAACCAACTTCGGTAAATTGTAGTAAGGAGAAGTTAGGAGAGTTGCTTCCGAGATGGTGAGGTGTGGAGCTGTGCCGCCCGCCGCCCCCTGACGCTGCCTAACCAACGACAAGGTAATGAGCGCACGCGACGCCGCATAACAGCCCATAAAGCTTCACTCAGAACTGCAGAAGTCTCATCTGTTACACCCCCTTTTTGCGTAATACCAGTGTCGATCGTCAATTAAAGCTCATGGTATTCACATTTGCTACGTAAGTTAAAATCTGAAACGCGATGATTTTTCTGTTATATAATTATTGAGAAGCCACATCAACCACTGTAATTTACGACAAGTTAAATAAGTAATTAAAGATAATTGAGGGTCACTGTAGACCATTTTGATAGTTTTCTCTTTGGTGAAACTTAATTTAAACCTAGATTATAGATGTGATGTGGCATAGGTCATCCTTCGATCCATTGTAGAACTTGGAAACCCATTCAGGGAATATTCGTTCACATTTTTGTTGAACGCAGTTGGTTTTTATCATCCTGTATTAAAATATTTCCTTTTATCAATAGTGCAATTTATAAAGAATGTTTTGTGAGTAGAATTAAATTTCCAATGGTAAACTTAACTGCTTTTTCGACGTTATTTTACCAGATAACTAAAAATAGGAAAGCCTTGAACCCCTTCCACTAAATTTAGTTAGTATTAAGATTCTTTTACAGGGAGTGCAGTGGAGCTGACGCTGAAATCATTAAGTATTTGATTATATCATCGCTAGTCTCACTGAACTCTTCTGAACTCTACATGTCATGAGTGGTCTGGCGTCTCCTTACCAGCAACAGACCCCAGGTTCAAACAAGTCAATTCCCTAAAAAACACGCTCAGAGCGTTGTTCCGCGAAAGTGGTAGGGAGACACGACTTAGAACAAACAGACACCACGCAGAATGTTAGAGTATCTAAAAAGATTTCCGCCGAAAATGCAACAATTTATTTTCGTATGGTTTGTTAAACATTTGTAACTTTCAGAGAAGTGTCCGAGTGGGGAATTTTGAGTAAACCTACATATTTCTCTTGTTGCCATGTTAAAGTTTGCTTCTTCTGCCGAAACTCAGCGGAGTTTACACAGTCTCACCTCACTAACACATTGTACAGATTCTATTGCGAGAGAATTCTGGAACACTGGCTTACTAAGTTTATTAAGGGAGAAACTGAGGAACAGTAAGATCAGAATCTTATGAAAAAGCACACCCTCGGTACAACATAAACGTGTAATAACTTCACTCATGTTGTTTCAAAACCCATAGCATTTCTCGTTTCACTTCTTTCATCGGAAAACTCTCTAGTTAGTGGAATAACACGGTAGATAATGAAGTTTTGCATAATAACCATGCGACAAAATACTGTCCTCCTTGTATGCTATCGTTTTCCAAAATTTCATTTCGATATCTCAAACCGTTTATTAAATATGAGGAATGTTGCGGAAATTTCACTCTGGCTTTATCGCTGGCGCGATGCGATAGCAAATGAGTGCGCTACGTCAGATCAGTGTTCTCGAGATTGGCGACGGATAGAGGCCTCCACCAAAGTCTAAAGAAAAATTCAATATGTACGCTAAATTTTCATATACAGCAACATTTTACGTAATATGCATGGATGCAAAATCATAGGTCACCCATGTTTTTCATTGCAAACTTTTCCAAATTTATCACATTGTCTTACTTCCGCGTAAATATCACAATAACTACGACTGTTAACCAAATGATGGGTACATCATAATGAACCCGACATATAAAGGTACAAGTAAAGCAAAAATGTTTCTTTTTTTTTTACCGAATAGTTTCTCTAAAATCGTTTGAGAAAGATTGCATGGCGTGCGCGTCGATTATGTCATCGCCGAGCGCTCGAAAGGTGGCAAAGGATCGTCGGCCTTCCCTTCTGAACAAACAAATGAACTCGCCCATCGTTTTGGACGAAAACCGGTCACTGCTTGATCACTGTATCCTGTGCGACCTATAAACTTTGCACAACGAACTTGATAACGCTCCCTAAGCCCTATCCAATCGCTTCTACACCCCTTCGTTTGCGAATCTTTCTTATGACTCTTCATTGATTTTAGCCTGGCTGGAATTAAAAGGATTTCACATTAAAATGATCTGGCACCACGGTACAAATAACTTTGTACAGAATACTACTGTGTCTACTAGCGGCTGCGGCTTCTAAATGACACAGTAGATTTGTGTATCAGGAAACAGCAAATGGGCACGACGCAAGTTAACAGCAGTTGTCCAATTTACATGAAAATGCAGTTTCAAATGACGCTGATAAAAGAGTCCCAGTTCTCGCTGTGCCTATGAAACGTTGGAAATCGCGGCCACGCTGGCGCCTGGTTCGTTGACTGCACTCACTGCTACAAGTTTAATATCTACTGCGGTTATTGGTACTGCTGTAGTTTTTCCTTCTGTTGTACTATGCATCCATGTCAGTATCCATTATGATATACCCCGTATAGGGTAGCACAGTGGCCACTGGTGGCATTACAGTATTCCTTATTTACGAAGCTATCTCGTGTGTTACGTAGATATGGTTCTTGATAACAATATTGACTTGGATTCGTTCTGGGTATCTATTATTACATTAACGTAAGCTTACGACAATTTTGGCTTCATCCATGTTTTCGATTTATTTTTCAGCTCTCGCACTCAAATTGCGGAACTTCGTTGGAAATTGAAAATTTTTGGTAAGTTCCTGTGGGATCAAAATAGCTGACGTCATCGTTCCCTAGGGTTACACACTGCTTAATCTAACTTAAACTAATTACGCTAAGGACAACACACACACCCATGCCCGAGGGAGGACACGAACCTCCGACGGGGGGAGCCACGCGAACTGTGGAAGGCGTATCAGACCGCGCAGCTACCCCGCGCGGCCGGAACTTCGTTATTTTCAACCGTGAGCTACGAGCACCAAAAAAGCGATTGCAAAGACATACCGCGATCTGCTGAAAGCGGCACATGCGTCGTAAAAATAAATTTAAAGTAGGAGCGATCTGTAGCATGAGTTGTAACAGCGGACTACCAAGCAAAAGTCCGAGAGAACAAAACGTTAGTAGTACAGGATCCGATAAATTATGATCATTGATTTCATTGCAAACTAAGACACTGAGCTTTGGTGACCTTAGTCTTTACTTTGGCAATGACATATTGTTTTCCGTTAGCAGTGATTCTGATAAGTTGCCAAGGTGTAAGCTTACGTCGTTGCAGCACAGCTGTTCCGCGTTGAAACTAAAATACACTGGTAGCACTACATTTATTATGAACATCTACAAGAAACTTATAGCCTTTCGCAATTATAAGCGTTGGTGAGTCCACCTGTGTGCTAGGACGACCCACTTAATGGAATTTGAGGGGGCAGCTGTCGTAGTGTCGTACTTAGTATGGGAATTCAAGTTAAAGAAATATTTACCAGACAGGTTGTCGACCATAGTCCAGTTACGTGCTACCGAGCCATCCTCCACACATCCCCACGACGTATAAAACCGTCAAATGCAGTAAATGAAAGATTAAGGATCGAGAAGATTAAAAGATGAGTTAAATGTACCTTGTAGAATATGCAGATACATTTTGTTTAAAATCATGTAAATGTTCTATGAGAACTGGTACAAGAATAATTATTAGGCTTGTCCACAGGAGGCCGTCTTTATTTGTTATTGGAGGAAGATTTACATAATTGCCGCCGTAACAATCAATGATTGTAGCGAATCAAATGACTTCAAGTCTATTCACATTCGCTAATCATACAAAAAGTTTTTTAGTACCCAGCTTCCTCTCTCTTCTGCAAAATCGATACAAAGAAAAATCCATCTCTGGTTTTCATACGAGTAGAGCGCATGGTGCTGCTACAATGGAGGCGACAAACTTGAATCAGACGTCCACCATGTTAGTTGCCTCAACATTACCTCCTGATGAACGTATTTTAATAAAAAATGCCAGCTCCCGTCATTTACAAGAGTACTAATCGTTCTCATTACAGTCTAAATTCTAAAAGTTCAAGTAATATCTTCTTTTATATGCATGAAGTTTGGTCGCGCGGCTTACTATTGCTGTAGTGGTTTTATTTCTATCATATGACTTCAGATTTCATATCAGTCCTGGGTGAAATCTGTGAGAAGAAAAGATTGGAAACCAACCAAACGTAGCAAAATATGTTTTCAGCAGTTTTGGAGAGAGTACACAGGCTCCGAACTGATTCGTCAGCCGGTATTAACGAAAATCACAAAAGCAGCCGTTTCATATCACATACTTCTGATCTTCGTTATTCTAAACGCATATAAAATAATTTACATCAACGAGGTTAAATGCACCCTATTGCTTGATCAAATATACATTTAAGACCAGAAAAACATCTGAAAATGTCTCCCTGAGGCAGTATTATTCAGAAAAGCACTGTGACAATTGCTATTTAATACAATAGACAGAAATTAGGAACAAAAAGCAATCATAAACAGTAGTCTGCTAATGTTTTGGGGCATCAAACATGGCGGCGCCGGCTGCAGAGCAACGTACAGCGTAGGTCTGTAGCGTCCATGGAGGTAAAAAAGAAGGGAGATGCACAACAGACTTACTCTGTATGTTGTTTTGAAGCCAGAGTGGGCGGGGTCTGTCGCCATCTTAAATAGCCCAAAATATTAGCAGACTACTGGTTACGATTGCTTCTTGGTCATTGTCTGTGTCGTGTGCATCCAACAGCTGCTTTAAGTTCTAAAAGTTACATTGCTTACGTGAATAGTGTAAGGCAATTTCGAACGTTTTTCTATTCTTAAGTGCGTATTTGTAATACGACATATTGGCCCCGTTAATGTAACTTATTTTTCCTTTATATTTTCGAATAACCAAGAAGAGAAGGAAGTGATGTGCAAATTATGCTTTCGTAAGTCATTTAATTCCACTTTTACTGTATTTGTATCTATAGCAAATGAAGCTGGAACTCAGGAACCAATGGTTGTTTGCTTACTGGTCCTGCTTCTCGTTCGTTAGACTTTAAGCTTTCAACTCGTATGTACAACATTTATAATTTTCAGATTTTCAAAAAATTTATTTACTTGTTCTTTGCTGGCTCATAAACGTGTGCAATGACGGAAGACACAAGGCATGCTATAGTGTCTTCTACATGTCACCAAAGTAATGATTATTGAACTGTCAAAGAAACAGAACAATTTGTAGGTGTACCTCCATGCAGAATAGAATTCTTGTTTTATTAAGCTGTCAATGCATTAGTTTCAATATAGTTAACACAACTTCTCACTTTGAAATGGAAGACATGCGTGGAAAAAAAAAGGCTAACCCTCAAATGTAAAAGCTTAGAGATAAGTGTTGCCGTCTCTTGCTGGTTACGGGAGTTATCAAAATTGACATTGGTTTCACCCCTAAATATCCTAATGTAAGCCTCCGTGTGGGATCCAATCTCTCTAATTTTAGCTTCAAGGTCTTTTCGCAAGACATACGTAGGAGGAATCAATGAACACTGCCGGAAAAAAATTTGTACACCCTTTTAGAGGTTCCCAGTTCACTTAAGATTTATTGTTGCAACAGTGCACATGGAGTACCTGAAACAATTAGCTTTACAGCTTAATAGCACAAGCGTTACAGAGGTATCAGGTATCAATCCATGCTGAAATATCCATATTAACACATCGTGTAGCCACCATGGGCGGCAATCTAGGGGCTGACTATGGCATCCAGTCAATCGTACAGATGGTGAATACTGTCATGGGATACCTTATTCCACGCCTGGTGGATCTGTTAGAATAATTCTGCAAGAGTTGTCTGTTGACGAATCACACGAGTCACTTCCCGTCCCATCGTATCCCACACAAGCTCTATTTGAAACGTAACAGCCCATTAAGACACACTTAAAACAAACATTTTCCTGTCTAATTCACGACTGCAATGTAAACAAAATATGTAACTCGTCTATAAAAAATTATAACTGAAAAAATAACTGTTTAATCTCTTTCACTTCAAATTGTAGACGCTCTGTTAATGAAGGAAATAATTACCAGGAAGGGAGCCTCTAGCAATAAATAAAAAATGTAAATGTACTAGCTGCGCTGGAGTAAATATACAATCATATATGTATTTTCAATTTTTCTATGTCAATTTTAATTGTTAATTAATCAAAAAAATGATTCTAAAAATGCCGAGGATTGTTCGGGATTGTTAAAGTATAAATAGTTACAGCCATGTTGGCAAAAGTGACTCAGTACTTTGTGTGATGTTGGACAGAAAGCATGTAGCTTGTTGTGCATAATTTATTTCATTATTGTAAGTATGTTACACCTTATTTCAGATTTGTGAAGATGCTTTTAACTAATTTGAGATTATAATAAACGTTCAGTGGAAACAATATAGGGGATTAATGACTTTATAGTTATTTTTTTACAGTAACTGTATCCAGGACTTCTGCTGCGACAGATTACCAGCTATGATGAGTAAAACCAACGCACAGAACATTATAATTGGTGTATGGAGCTGGGATGCAATATAATTCCGTAAACTAATCTTGTATTTTGTTTCAGGGTTAACCCACTTGATGAAATAATATTCCATTTTTTCGAGAACAGAACAACGAAGAAAGTGAGTAGCACTACAAAGGACATAATGATACTTAAGTGAAAAAGCAACTTGGAGAACCAACTGTAAGTATAAAACTTATTTGAATTAGGGATGTTGACGATAATGGGGAGGTTAATGGAAACATGCAAAATAGCGTAGATATGACTGATAATAATGTAATTAATCGGGACAATGAAATCGGAGAGGATAGTGACCACAGTAGTGTATGTTCACCCTTTCGTGGATTTGAACCTAATGTATCAGCCTTGGATAGGTTAGTTCAGCTTATGGAAGAACAAAAACGGTCGATTGACGAGCATAGAATCACTCTTGATCGAAAGCTTGATTCGATCGATAAAAAACTAGAAAAACAAGGAACCCAAATTTGCGAGACAAAAGAGAGTTTAGAAAAAGTGCTGGGAAAAAGTAGACGAAAATTCCAGAAATGTGCCGACTGTAGAAAGGGAAATTGTCACCTTAAAACAAGAATACCAAAAATTCGAAAAAGTTGCTACTGTAGAAGTGTTACAATTGAAAAAGCTCAACAAATATTTCGTAAAGAAATTTACAGAAACTGACCAAAATATACAAAATTTCATTAAAATCGCAAATGAGAACTTCTCAGAATTAAAAGAAGATGTAGGCATTTGTTTAGGCGAAATTTCGAACTTCAAATCTAAATTTCAAGAAATCGAAGATTCCGTTGCTGTGAAATCTTTCTGTAGTTACAGTACAGTGTGGAACAATGTTAACATAAAAACATTTTCAGGGGAGGGCAATATACATCCAGTTGATTTCATGTACCAAATAAAAGATAACTTCACTGATAAAATGAGTGAAGGTTCGAAAATTAAATTTTTAAAAAAAGTTTTTAGATGGGGAGGCTTTGTCATGGGCGAACCAATCAATCAAACCCAAAATGTCGTTTAATGAGGTAGAACGAGCTTTCATGAAAAGATACTGGTCAGAAACTAAACAAGCCAGAATTTTTGAATGGGCCAAATTTCAAACTAGGTAGTGGATGCATGAAAACCTTTGGTGAACAACAGTTAAGAACTTTAGTACACCTTGATCAACTACTTGATGCAATGATCCAAATAGATGCATTAAAACGTAGATTGCCAAATAGGGTACAGTGGAGTCTTGTCTACAGACCTGACGATACAATTGAACAATTTCGTAGATATATAGATAAATTAGATTTAGCATGGGAGAAAAATGACATATAATGACAGACCTGTTGATAGCAGGAATAACAATAACAGAGCTTTCAATGATCATTTTAATAGTAGATTCAGTAATGACAGAAGAAATGGGAAGATGAATGATAGGCAGAGACCAGAGAACAGGAATTTCCAACCAAGAAATAGGCAGTGTGGGCAAAATCAGGGAAACAATAGTAACAATTTTGAAAATAGACGAAATGGTCCGGTAAACTAAAATCTGCCTCTTTCAGAGCCTGGCGAAATGGGGCAAATACATGGGAATTACTGTCAGGCACATTGTAGTAATTTCAGAAGGGGAAGGGGCAGAACAAATAGAACACACCAAAATTTTGTACCCAGAATACAACCTGAAGTGAATAGAGCGAAATTTGGTAGGGAATTTGGGGAAAAATTTTTATCTGAAAACAAAGATGAACAAAAATGTAAAAATCTGAATTTGAATTAGAAGAAAACACTTTGACTTTAGTGAGAATGTTGAGTGACTGTGAAATGAGTGAAAAGGCTCATACTGGTGCTGTATCTGTGGAAACTGATGTCCATGTGCTTGGTAATGGAAATGAGAATGACAGAGTAATTCCAGATGAAATTGCAGCAGATAATAAACAGGAAAATGAGGATGTGGTAGAACAGAGTAGTCGCAGTGTTGAGGTTGTTGAAGAAGTGTGTGAAGAGAGAGTTTGGTGATTTAAAATAATATTAAGTGTGGTGGTGATGTTCCTAATGAGAATGTTTCAAATGGTGATGATAATGATGTTGATGATGATATGTTACGTACAGAATTAGAAGGGATGGTTATGTAGAAGTTAAAGTTGATGATTTGATGCTAAATGATTCTGGAATTTCTGGTGTGTGCTCGAGTAATGAGTTAGAAACCAGTAGAGCAGTGCCTGATAGATTAATGTTACCAGTTGATGTTAATGATGTTGTGTCCAAATGTGTTTGTGAAAATGGAAAAGATCTAATTAGTGATAGAGTAGTAAGTGTAGTCAATGACTATAGCAACAAATGTCAGTGTGGTGATCAAAAGTGTAAAGTCTTAAGTAAAATTTGTCAAAGTGTGTACTTAGATGATAAAATTGCCATGAAAAATATGGAACACTCTCCTGGTGGTAATATGATTAGTAAATGTGTATAATCTGTAGTAAAAGGTAGTTATTGTGATAAAAGGGTGAATTTTCGGGACATAGAAGAGGTATTGTTATTTGAAAATGAGGTCAATGAAATGGGTACAGAACTTGAAAGTCCATATATTGTGGTACTCATTAATGATTGGATGGAAAACTATCTTCTGGATATAGGCAGCCCAATTACAGGAATATCGAGAAAGCTAAGAGACAAGATCAAATATAACAAAAATTTCACAGAAATTCTAGTAACAAGGGTAAGGATAAAAGGAGCAACAGGAAAAAGCATTAACTTGATTACCAGACAAATCTTACTTGAATTTAAGATTAATGATGTACAATTTATACAAGGATGCTTAGTAATTGATGATTTGAATGAAAACTTGATACTAGGTATGAACTGGGTTGTTAAGGCTAAAGTAAATTTTATCTGGGGTGACAAGAAAATAACATTTGTTGAACCAAAAAGTGGGATTCATGGGGAAACGAGTATTGTAATGGAAGATCGTGGTCTAAGTAGTATGATTAGACGGATGCAAGAGACTAACTGTGAGTGTTATTGTGAGGAAGGGGAAGAATTTGGTATTTATAAGACTAGTGTTGATTATTACAGTAAACGAGTAGCTAAAAAGGTATCTGAAACTGAAAGCCTGAATGCAGAGAACAGGAGAGTGTTTGAAGATTTTTGTGGGATTATAATGACATATTTTATATAAAACCTGCGAGAGTAAAAGGGTATCAATTTTTCATAAAACTGTGTGCTATCCCTATCTGCAAGAGAAAGGGGGTAGAAAGAGAACGTCAGAAAATGGAAAGATGGAAAATAACAGAAATAAGTTGTGGTTCTTACAATATTCCATTAGTGGTAGTATCGAAACGAGATGGGGGTATTGGTTTAGTGCTTGTCTCTAGACACCTGAATAAATATTTGGAGAGAGAAACAGGCCACCCTGAAAGTATAGATGAACTACTAAATAAGTTTGAAAATGTAAAATATATGACTAGCCTTGACTTCTGGATTTCATCAGATTGAATTAGACAAGATTCTAGAAAATACACTGCAGTTTTGTTTAATGGGAAATGTTTTCAATATTGTGTTGAACCATTATGTTAATGTATCTGTGGCAGAATTTATAAGGGGACTGGACATTGTTTTTGGCAAAGAAATCTTAAGAAAGTTAATTATTTATGTGGATGACATTTTGGTATCAAGTAAGACATGGGACGAACATATTCAAATTTTAAAGGAAATTGGAGAGAAAATGAGACAGGGGGGGGGGGGTATGAAATTAGAAAAATGTAAGTTTGAAATGAAAGAATTAAAATTTCTTGGCCACTGCATAAATGAAAAAGGGATTTTGCTTGATGGAGAAAAGAGAGAGGCCATCGCAAAATTCCCAAAACCTAGAAACAAAAAAGATTTATAATCCTGTTTTGGATTAGTAAACTTCTATCGAAAATATGTGAAAAGACAGGCACTTCATGCACCATGTTTGAGGAACCTGTTAAGAAAAAATGCAATGTGGGATTGGTCTGATGAATACCAGTTAGCTTTTTACAGAATTAAGAAGGATTTGGTAGAATGTGAAATCCTCCATTTTGTTTGATGACAGACAGTTGTGATTATGGACTGGGGGTACATTTATTCCAAGAGAAAGAAATTAATGGGAAAATTGAACACCATTCTATTGCATTTGCGTTACAAAAACATGAGAGAAATTACATGATAACTGAAAAGGAAATTTTGGTAATAGTATGGGATTCAAAAAATTTAAAAATTATTTGTTTGGGCATGAAGTCAAAGTTTATACAGATCATAAAGCATTAACTTACTTACAAGAGTGTAAATTGTATCACGGGAGAATTACCAGGTGGTCAATGTTCTTACAGCAGTTCAAATACACAATTCATTTTATAAATGGTAAGGAAAATATCATCGCTGATGACCTGTCAATAATGCCAGTGGAGAATGGTAATGATAATGAAAACAGTTGTCAGGAGAGAAAATTTAAAATAATGTATTTTAAAGATGTCAAAGAGGAAAGTGAAATTAGAAAAATCTGTAATCAATTGAGAAGATATCAAAATGGCGATGATCATTGGAAGCTTGTTAAAAGTTATTTAGGGAAGAAAGGTCATGAGAAAGTACAAATGAACTATCAGGTCTGCAAAGGTATTCTATTTTATAGACACAGCAGAGATAGTGATGCTTGGAAAGTTTGCTGGCCAGATTCTCACATAAATACTTTGATAAAGTACACACATGAAAGCTTCGGACACTATGGTGCATTGAAATGTATTCAAAAGATACAAGAGTGTATATATTTTCATAATATGTCTAGGAGAATTAGGACCTCACTCGCCTGCTGTGATAGATGTCAAGGAACAAAAGTTAGTAACAAAACTAACAAGGGACTTAAATGTGGTACCACATAAACAGTTGGGTTTGGTAGGGATAGATTTGTATGGTCAACTTGTAACCTCCCCACAAAATTCTTTCTCATTTAATGTAACCTCAAAAACAGAAAAATTCCTAAACTTCTTAACAGTAAAAAATTATAATTATGTCATTCACATTCAGTGTAATGTCGCAACAAAAAATAAATTCAGTAACCTGGTAATAATACAATGTATCTAACCTCTCAATTAAATTGTCGTTCACTTATGATTTTTCAATAATTGACTGTGAATTTAACCTGGTAAATTTTGGACGTCAGCAGTGCTGCGTCATGGCCCTGAAAGATCATTCTGAATAAAAAGGAGAAAAATTCTTACCTCAATGAAGTCGCCAGATAACGTATATATATCTGCTCTTACAATAATTTTTTCTGGCACAGCCCTGTGCAATGCTGGCCAATAGATTTGTCATTTATAAAAGGGAAACAACTGATTTTTCTTTTGCAATAATCGGGATGATCATGGATTGGAGAAATTAGTCACTTCTTTAATTTGAAATGAATGGTGGTTAAAAATTACTTTATATGAGAAAGATTATTATTAGGACATTTTTAAAACATTTACATGGGACTTGAGAACACATTACTACATATGCGTGAGGCTGCTTTTTACCTTATACAATAATACTTAGGCTCCGGCATCGCTTCACCACGACCGGCCCAGCCAACACGATACACCAGACCAGACCAGAGCAGACTGCAGACTAGCAACAACTTACTGCTACAGCTACACAGTTCCCACTGCAGTCAACACTGCTCTCTGGTCAGAGACCTTGCATATCGCAGGCAGCGCATGAGCAATACATCGAAATTACATCTGTTCGCACCTCTTACATAACCCTCCATTGGAGGGCAAAAATTTGGCAGCGATGGTGAGTCAATTGGACTTGCCATGAGCAAAAAATTTTTCTAAAATCTACTTAATTAACTAAGTTTACAGACACAGAGCATATACATATATATAAGTGCAGAACATGAAATGAAATAGAGTGCACATGTACTGAGTACAGAACATATCAAGAAATGACAAAATGTATATGCAATGAGTACAAAACATATTAACAAATGACATAAAGTGAACACGCACTATATATATATATATATATATATATTTACCATTTTAAAAGAACTAGTATACGCAATGAGTACAAAACATGTTAACAAATGACATAAAGTGCACACGCACTGTATATATTTTTTTACCATTTTACAAGAACTAGGATACGCAATGAGTACAAAACATATTAACAAATGACATAAAGTGCACACGCACTGTATATATTTTTACCATTTTACAAGAACTAGGAAAGGAAAGGGAAGGATTGCATCATGGTTGTAGCACAGTAGGTTGCATGTAGCTGCACTGAAAGTCCATATCTTTTTACAGAAGCACCACACCAAGTGAGACAATCTCAAGTTCTCTTCCCTGAAGTATTAATCAGTGTAGCCAAGACACTGAAATGTTGTATTAATATTCAATGTTATCATTTTGGTAGTATATTAGGGACACCAAACAGTGGGACCATAATAACATCTCCATCGTACAAGGTGGTGGACAGCATGATGTGTCAACACCACACTCTTGCAGAATCCATACTCTTTCACCAACGTAGAATTAGTGCAAAAGTCCGCATCTCGTGGTCGTGCGGTAGCGTTCTCGCTTCCCACGCCCGGGTTCCCGGGTCGATTCCCGGCGGGGTCAGGGATTTTCTCTGCCTCGTGATGACTGGGTGTTGTGTGATGTCCTTAGGTTAGTTAGGTTTAAGTAGTTCTAAGTTCTAGGGGACTGATGACCATCGATGTTGAGTCCCATAGTGCTCAGAGCCATTTGAACCATTTTTTGAATTAGTGCAAAATCCAAATATAGTGCTCCATGATCATGAGGATGGACAGGACAAACGGATATTGCGGTAATTTCTGGTAATTAGGTCAGAAGGTGAAGGACATTATGTCTTATGCTAGTCATCATTGAGAATTACACTAGTCTATCAACCGATTTGAGTAATTGTTGGCACTCATTGCCAAGTTACTAAATATTTCTGTACTATGTATGGAGTATTATAGAACATTATTCATAAGTCATCTAATTACAGTAAATATTGGCACTCATTGGCCAGTTACAAACCATTTTTTGCATTATTCAGAATGATCATTCAAAGCAAGAGTTAATTAATGGCATAGCATTTACATAATTCATCTAGTTATAGTAATCACTGGCACTCATTGGCCATTTACAAAGTATTCATATAGTTTTATAAAACATTATTCAGTATTATTCAGAAGTCACCATTCAACATGAGAGTTAATTATTGGCATACCATTTATAGAGTATAACAAAAATATTATTTACAGAAATTATTGGCGTAGCATTTATGCATTATTACAAAACATCATTCAGTATTACTCAGAACTCATCATTCAAGTGACATAGGACATATTTCAAATGTAACACACTGTAACTATTACTCAATGTCTGTGGTCCAATAATACATAGATATAATGGATTAAATACATCTGAGAAACCTGCATTATATTTAGTACTAGAAATATCTCTTAAACTAGTAGCATTATTTGGGACTGGTAATACTTTTTTTGTGCTAGCAATGCATTGCGTTGGATCGATAATTAATTGCTGGGGCATGAAAATATTTGCTTTTGACTTATTGCTGCAAATAACGATTAATAACGTCATTCGTCATGAGTCAGCTGTAGCAAGGTTATGAACAAGTAGAGTATATGCAATCACATTCATGAATGACACACACAAATGGGTAAAAAAATGCAAGTACTAGAACAGGTTTAATGACTAACTGCTTATAGCACATTAATTTCATGAATAGCTTCTCCTGGAAAAAATACAAAATGGATTATTCAGCTGAAAGAAGAAACGCATATTATGCTGAAAGGTAGTGAACTTCGAATTAACAGGTAATGAAACGTGTACTCAATATGTATATACTCTAGCTGTCCTTTCCAAAACATTCAGTCATTATACCATGCGATATAAGACATACTGTCAAAACGAACTGCAACAAATACTTAAATAACTACATAACATTTCTTAACTAACAGTAACTATATAAACTTCATCATTATCCTCATCTGCAAAGAAAAACTTCATTATTCATATTAACATATTCTTCATATAACTAATCATCATCATTCATTATCATCTGCAAAAAAAGACACTTCATTATTCATTATTCATATTACCATTTACTTCATACAACTATTCATAGTATAGAGTTTCTTATTTCTAGCATATTTCATCACCAAAACTAAGATGTGTAGTTCTGTCTGACAGCCTGCATCAATCGCCTCACATTCTGAAAGAAAAATAATTAGTTAAGACTGCTGTCATACGATGTGTATAGTATATTCTTGTTAATGCTTGTTAATTCTGATCCATTTACTCTTCATCACGAGGTATTGCATTTTCTTTCGTTCATTCCGAAAGTGAAATTCCCATTTCATAGTAATCCACTGTGGTTTGCTTAAGTTATTTCTTTTACACGTTATTGCTTTCTGAAAATGATGAATAAGGATTAATATCTTGCATTTAAATCATATACCCATTAAATAAAAACTTGTTTCTAGTGATATAATTAAGCATACAGCATAGCATGACAGAAAACGTATTAAGTCAGAAACATAGAGAGTGTTCAGGTGCAAAAATGTACGCACAGTCTCATAATGCAGTAGCCAAAAAAAATGTAGAATAGTCAAGATATTGAGATAGCATAAGAAAAAAATGTCAAAGTCAACTGGTGTTTGTTATATGTTAAAGATTTCGTAGTGCATACAAACAAAACAGGAAAACAATCATACATTCACGTAAAATGGAAAATGTGCACGGTCTGATATATAACGACAAGAAAAGCGACCAGCTAACCTTACCTTGCCGGGCACTTGCCAAGAAAAAATATGATAATCATCAGTAAATAGTCACATACATAGAATTGCATAAGTGGTCATAAAATATGTAAATTTATCTGGAAAAATGTACACGGTCTGATGTGTAACGATAAGAAAAGCGACCTGCTAACCTTACCTTGCCGGGCACTTGCCAAGAAAAAATATGATAATCATCAGTAAGAAGTCATATAAATATAATCGCATAAGTGGTCATGTAAAAATCAGGAAATGGCATTAAAGTGTGATAAATCATAAAGTATGTTCATTAAATAAAGGGTTTAATATTGCAGACATGGTGATTGCCCCTGCTTTTTCTGGTTCTCAAAGTTTCGACGTGTACTACATTGGGGTGAGGAATGCTGCGAATTCGATATGGACCTGCGTATAAAAGCTCAAGTTTACTGCATCTACTCTTTCCTCTGTTTGATAAATAATGTGTGCGTACTAATATCTTCTGTCCAACGTGATAGTCATGGCGTGTACAAACCTGTTTTTGTTGTCTTCTCCGGCGCTCTGCGGCACGTTTGATGTTGTTGAGCGCAATGTCAATTATTTCATGGTGGCGTAGTCGACGAGATGTAGGAAAGGATACTAATTCTTTAATTTTGTTAAGTGGTTCAACATTTTTCAATACAACAGTCGGAGATAGAATAGTAGATTCATTTGGTATGGAGTTAATTACATCCTGGAATGACAGTGTGTATGTATCCCAATCAATATGTTTTTTATGGCAGTATATTGTACATAGTTTACCAATTTCTTTCATTAGTCTTTCACAAGGGTTCGAAGAAGCGTAGTACTTGGATATATAGATCGGAGAAATGTTTCTTGTTCGTAACATACGTGTCCATATAGCAGATCGAAACTGTGGTCCATTGTCGGAAATTACTTTCAATACATGCCCGACATGAAATAGAAAATGTTTTATAAATGCATTCTAGATAGTTTTAGCAGTAGCTTTGCGTAACGGTGTGAAGGTTACAAATTTCGAAGTGAGTTCAACAGCGACAAAGATGTAACAAAAACCTCTATTAGTTCTGGGAATCGGACCAAAAATGTCTACAGCGGCCATGTGTCTCAATTTAACAGGTACAGTGGGATGTAACGGAGGAATATGTGAAGTCGTGTCTGACTTAGCTTTCTGGCAGATTTTACATGAAGCTTAAACTCGTCGAATACGTTTCTCCATGTTGGCAAAATAACAGTTCTGTCTCAGTATAGGAAAACATTTTCTGGCTCCGTAATATGCGTAACTTAAATGAGTATACCAAATTAATTTGTTAACCAGTTCGTCAGGAATGCATAGTAACCAGTTGTTGCTGTCAGGGTGAGAGCGGCGAAACAGAATGTTATTGCGTACTGTGTAATGGTTTCTGATGGTAGCATTATTCCTATCTTGCCAAAGGTGTTTAATTTCTTTCCATACGTTGTCTTTACTCTGCTCTTGTGCTATATCTCGTAATGATGCCGAAATGAAATTTTCAAATGCAACTTCTTGAACATACATGACGCTAAAATTTGCTTGGCAGACGTTGGTTGCGATGTCTTGCTGATTGTTGCTGAGAGAACGGGATAGTGCGTCTGCTACAACATTTTGTGTACCGGGAAAGTGAACAATTGTAAAATTAAATTCCTGTAAATAAAGTTTCCATCTGCTTAACCTGTCATGTGTAAATTTTGCGAAAAGTAAAAACTTTATAGCTCTATGATCTGCGTAAATGGTCGTATGTCTTCCATAAAGAAAATTCCGAAATCTCGTAAATGCCCATACAACACATAATGTTTCAAGTTCTGTAACAGAATAATTGCGTTCAGCAGGTGACAGAATGCGACTCGCAAAGGAGATGTTTTTAATTACTGTAGAACCATCTTCTTCAATTTCCTGAAAAATGTGTACGCCTAAAGCGGTGTTAGAACTGTCGGTGGCAATGGAAAAATTTCTAGTAAGATCTGGATGTGATAACAGTGGTGCATTCAACAAAGCTTGTTTCAGATTGACAAATCCAGACCGCGCTTGGCTATCCCAGAACCAAATAGTGTTTTTACCCGTCAGTTGACATAATCTAGGGGTGTCTAAAGCAGAGTAATGAATAAATTTACGAAAAAAGTTAATTAAACCCAAAAAGCTGCGTAGTTGCTTCTTCGTCGGAGGAACAGTAATGTCACGTAAAGCTTGAAGTTTTTCCGGGTCAGGCGAAATGCCTTCTGCTGAAATTACATGTCCAAGAAATTTTATAGAAGTTTTGCCAAAGTGAGATTTACTGAGATTAACTGTGAGTCCTTGTGCACGAAGAGTTCGTAACAGTTGTTCAAGAATCAAATTGTGTTCAGACCAGTTAGCTTCTGCTATAAGAATGTCGTCTACATACGTTGTGATTCTGTCTTTTAATTCTGTCGGAAGTATAGTATTCAAACCGCGAATAAATGCTGCTGAAGAAATAGTTAAACCGAACGGTAATTTACAAAATTGATAACAGTCACCAAAACAGAGAAAAGCTGTGTAGTTTCTGCAGTTCGGATGGAGCTTAATTTGCCAAAATCCCGATTTCAAATCTAATGTGGAACAAATAGCAGTACCATGAAGTTTCTGTAGAAGTTCTTCTAGTGTCCGTGGGCGATCTGTTTCATTAATAATAATGTCATTGATGTGACGCAAATCAAGTACGAGGCGAAGTGAACCATCCTTTTCCTTAACAATATGGAGCGGGTTTATGTACGGACTAACTGCCGGTTCTATAATTCTTTGGTCAAGCATAGCTTGCAATTCTTTCTTAACTTGTTCTCTGTGAATATACGGAATGGGATAATGTTTGGCTTTAAACGTGTCGTGCTGGTTAACTTGAAATTCATACATAAATCCGGACATAGTACCAGGGACGTTGTCAAAAACTGGAGCTTGCTGTAAAAGAATTTTGTGTAGTTGAGTACGTTCGTCATCTGTATTTGCATTGGTCTGTTTAACTTTATCAGAAATCACTTGCATAACGTCATAGTCGGCTCCGTCTGGAGTATTATAGTTGTGTACGTACGTATCTGTGAACAATGTGGAATGACAGTCTATGTTACGTGATGCAGAAATGACCTCTGTCCGATTAATTGTTTGTTCTTCTGCAGATAAAGAGTGCTGAAATTCTAATGCCAGTTATAAATTTTCATCCTTTAACATTAAATACGAATTTTGAAAGTCAATAATTGCGTCATGTTGTACCAGAAAATTCGTACCTAAAATAACGTCTGTTGTCAATAAGGGAACAATCAAAAAATTTGAGTGAAACGTATGACGTGCAATACAAAATGATAAGTGTGTCTGTAACTTTACATCTACTCCTTTACCAGATACTGCTCCTTTTACTTTAGTTTTGCCTAATGGTAATGTAGGATAGGTATTCTCTTTGTTACATTCGTTGAAAGTTTCCTCATTTATAACTGACATAGGGGATCCAGAATCGATTACTGCTGAAAATTTGGATGATCCAATCTTTACTTCAATGACAGGGTGGGAAATGGCTTTTTGAATAACTGGTTTTTCATGCAAAAGTGTGTCTCGGATGTCGTCAAAAGTAATAACATTTTCGTGGACAAGATTCTCTGTGTCAAAAGTACTGCTTGCGTTTCTGGAAGATGCAACCTGTACTGTATCTAGTCAAATTCTATCTGACGTGCTGTTATGCGCGGGAGGATGCTGTGGCATTTCAACTATTTGTACTGCTCTGTTATTTCTTCCTGACGTATTACCTTCGGGATGATACCTACTGTCTGGTTCATTCATGATAATCTGTTGTTGCGGATGATTTTGCTGCTGGTAAGACCGACTGTTATTAAACGTACGCTGAAAATTGTGCTTATTACTTTTACGTCTGTCATGATAGTCATTTCTATACGGCGCGTTGCGATACGAGTTAAATTGATGTGTTTTCTGTACGTATTTATTTCCTTGTTGCTGTGCGTTACTATTTGGCGGAGCCGACGCTATACGTGTAGGCGGCGAAACATTAAAGCTTGGTTGACCTTGTAGACTACATTGTTGGTTAGGTATGCCAACGGGCTGGTTTTGTTGTTGTTGTTGTGGGGAAAAACCTCTATTGTTACCAAAATGTGGTTCCTGTTGCTGATAATTCTGACGATACTGATAATTAAAATTTTGTCTGTTATTGAAGTTCTGGTGGTTGTCATTCCTGGAGCGTCGATCACCTTTGCTATTGAAATAGCGTGCCTGAATGTAATTACTATATGTTTGTTGGCCTTGGTTATGATGTGAAAAATTTTTGTTTATGAAGGCATAATCTGATTGCTGAACTTCCAAAAGCTGTAGCAAATCTCTAAATGCCGAAATAGTTTCTTTCTGCTGTCCTGTTAAAAGTGATACTCTTAACGATCGTGGTAATTTAGAAATACACAATTGGATAAGTGCAGATTCACTGTATGGCTCACTTAAGTACTGGTTTTGTTGGACCACGTATTCAAAAAATTGCGTGACAGTGGGAAAATTTGAGTTCTCATAATTCGGTAAACTAATTAGTTGATCCTTGATTCCGCGCTGTGTCGTCTTCGACCAATACGCTGACAGAAAAGCATTCTGAAATTCTTCTACCGAGTAGCATTGTCTCGCGATCGGTCTCATACGAGTTGTCGGTTCGCCTTCCAAAAACTGCAAATAAATTCAAGTTTGTGTGTAACGGGCCAAGTTGGTGGAAAAGCAAAGCTAAATTGTTGTATCCAATCCAGGGGGTGAATATGTGTTCTGTCATTTTTAAATACTTTAAATTTTCTCACGGATAGAAAGTGCTTGTAATCAAAATTATCGTCTCTGTATGTCTGAACAGGTTCAGGATTGTATGATAATCTGTGTCGGTGACTGTTCGGAATCTAAATCACGTACTCTCTGTAAATTACCTAAATTAAACTGGTTGTGTGAGTCTGATAAATGTTCGGAGAGTGGCGTATGCTGTGATGTGTTAAAGGCTGAAATATTTTTCATCTCTGTCACTTCTTGCTGTAAAGTTGACAATTTTCTACGTAATGTATTACTGGACGAACGTATCTCACTGATCGTCTGCTGTAAATTTTGGAATTCGGGTGTTTGATTAAGCGAAACTGGTGACGTATCGTCTGATTTGGTGTCATTGTTATTTTCGATAACATCAATACGACTGGCCAATTCATCATATTTTTCAGTCAGTGCTTTTACCTGATCATCGTTTTTAGTATCACAAGTAATAATTTGTTTTTGTATTTTACGTGTGGTTTTGTTCAATTTTTTAACATCTGCTTTGATGGCATCGGGATCCTGTATTGGTTCCAACTTTTCAAGTCTTTTGGTCATTGTCTGAAAGTCTAATGTGTCTGTGTCTGTTTTTGTTTTAAGATCGGAGATTTCATCATGAAATTCGGTGTTCAACTGTTTGATTTCGTCTGATACTGTAGTAATATTGTTGTCTACGTATGTTTTTGCTTTCGTAAACAATTTACGCTTATCTTCCTGTCTTTGTGCAGTAATTGTTTCCATGAGTTGTTGCTTTACTTTATTCTGTTCCTGTATAAATTTACTGTAACACGTTTCACTGTTTTGTAGGTGGTGATTAAAACGTTCGTCAATTTGGCTGTTCTGTTGGTCAAACTTCGCGTCTACTTTCGCATCCAGCGTGCGTGAAAGTTCTGCTGACATTAATTTAAACTCGTCGCGTAACTGTGTTGCGTTTTCAGAACATTGTTTATCGACTGCACTAATTTCATCTCTAAGTAATTTAGTTGTGGCTGCATGTGTATTACTTAATTCTTGAGCCACAGATCTAATTTCTTCACTACTGCTCCTAGCACAAGCCTTAATTTCCTCACGTAATTGTTCTTTAGGATCATGACATTGCGCGGCAATGGCTGTAATCTGTTCACTAAGTTGTTTGTTCCGTTCATTAAGTTGTTTGGAATTGTTATCTTGCTTATCATTCGACTGTTTGGAATTGTTGTCTAGCTTTTCATTTAGTTGTTTGTTCGATTCATTAATTTGTTGTTTGAAATTTTCATTAAGCTGTAGCAATAATGCCATAACTTGATCCATGCCAATATTACCTACTCTATTCTCTGTGCTGTTTGATGGCGTACCTGCAATTATCACGTTTTGTGTAAGCATTTGGTCATTCTGTGATTCTCGAAAAGGTTTGCCAATCGGATGTGCACTGTGGGTCACTACCTCGGAATCAAATAAATCTGACGTATTTTGACTACATTGCTCATCTTCGTGAGAAAAATGTATCTGTTCACTATGCAAATTTTGCAAATCAGGCGTGTCAAACTGGCCAGCGTTCATTGTATCGGAACGTGCCGCGTCATCAATTGTCGTTAAATTAACAGAGGACACAATTGAATTTGTTTGCTCATCATTAGCATTAAAATCATTACTAGTGGTCGGTACGCACTGATTGTCTGTAAATGGAGGATTATCGCTATTACACTAAGTGTCGCAAGTATTATCAGTCAAATTATTCGAGTCGGCTATTTCACTCATTGCACATCGCGATGTACTGTTAACAGTTTTTCGCGGCATTTTTCACAAATCAAAATTAAACACAAAAATGAAACAAAGACGAAGAAAAAAATGGAACAAACACAATTACAACAAAGAGCAATAAATTGCCGATGATCTGTGAAAGAAAGAGTGACAAATTAGTAAATGCATTGCGCCAGATGCAAACTACATTTAAGTAAATAAGAGCAGATATATGACTACTTCTCAGAAATTCACAAAGAAAATACGATCCTGGCCGGTTGTCGCCAAGTGTAACCTCCCCACAAAATTCATTCTCATTTAACCTCCACACAAAATTCTTTCACATTTAACCTCCCCACAAAATTCTTTCACATTTAACCTCCGCACAAAATTCATTCACATTTAGTGTAATTTCAAAACAGAAAAATTCCTTAACTTCTCAACATTAAAAAATTATAATTATGTCGTTCACATTCAGTGTAACGTTCCAACAAAAAATAAATTCAGTAGCCTTGTAACCTCCCCGTAAAATTTTGAAAATTGACAATACTTAAATGTTAATGGGAATAGACCCCAGTGTAACCTTCCCACAAAAATGTAAATGATAATATTCAAATGTAAATCGACATAGAGCTAAGTGTAACCTTCCCACAAAAATATATAAGATATTTTTTTTAATGTGAATTGACTTAGAGCCAAGTGTAACTTCCCTGTAATTATTTTTAAATGAAAAGAATAGAATAAGAATTGCAAATAGTGCCAAACGTTAGCTTCCCACAGTAATAAAACTCAATGATAATAACAATGTGCAAAAATATTAAGTCCCCACAAAATTAACGTTAAGATCAACCTGATAAATTGATTCTGGGAGGAAAAGCAAAGGAAATATTGTTTCAATTGTAATGATTATTTTCTTAAAAAATTGCTTTCAGAACAAAATTATTATTGGGGCAATTCTTGAACAAATTAATTACAGTTAATATACATTACATTATCACATGTGCGCAATGCTGCTTCATTACCTTATTTAAAAATATACCTCGTCCCGAATCTTGACCAGAGGCCCATGTCGACGCCCGCCGACTCCTCACACACAACTCCGACTGTCTCTCGCGCGCTACTAGCACAGACGCGCTACTACCACTGAATAAACTACATGCTCTCGCGACTCGCTACGAACAACAACTGCCTCGCACCTGAACTGAACTCTCACCCGGTCAAGCGCAGACTAGCAACGATAAATAACTCTCTGGTCAGAGATTCTGTCATGCCTCGCCATCGCTACTACTGAATACAGACGTGTTTCATAACCCTCCACTGGGAGGGCAAAAATTTGGCAGCGATGGTGAGTCATTTGGACTTGCCATGAGCAACAAATTTTTTCTTGATTAATTAACTTTACAATCACAGAATATACAGATGTAAAACATGACGTAAATATGGTGCACATGCATTAAGTACAAAACATATTAGACAATGACAAAATGTGAGTACAGAACAAATGACATAAGTGCACACGCACTGAAAAACTCTTTAGCATTTTCACAACAAAATAAACATAATGGTAAAAAATCATGTTAATAAGTGACATAAGTACACATCTACTACAGTTCAGCAAATCGAAAAAAATGTATAGGCCATGAATATAAATAATGGTAGCAAAAAAAAAATTATTTTCACTATGTTACAAGAATTAGGATAGGAAAGGGAAGGATTGCATCATGGTTGTAGCACTTTCGGTTGCACACAGCTGCACTGAAAGTTCATATCTTTCCACAGAAGTACAACACCAAGTGAGACAATTTGAAGTTCCTTTCCCAGAAGTATTTATCAGCGTAGCCAAGACACTGAAATGTCGTAGTAATATTCCATGTTTTCACTTTGGCAGTACATTAGGTACACCAAACAGTGGGACCTATAATAACGTCTCCATCGCTCACGGTGGTGGACAGCATGTCGTGTGAACAGCACACTCTTACAACGTAGAATTAGTGCAAAAACCAAATATAGTGCTCCATGATCAGGAGGATGTACAGGACAAATGGATATTGCAGTAATTCAGGGTAGTTAGGTCAGAAGGTGAAGGACTTTAAGTCACATACTAGTCTTTATTAGGAATTACATTAGTAGTTTGCGGCATTCATAGCCCAGTTATTGAACATTTCTGTACCATGTATGTAGTATTACAGAAAAATGTTCATTAATTGTTTTACATAGAATATTTGCACCCATTCTCTAATTACAAATCATCAGAAGTCATTACTTAAAACAGGAGGTAGTGAATAAGAATGTTGAAACTCTATCATTGGTCATCCCAATACAGTCATCATTTCCCAGTTACAAAGCATTATTAATTAGTAGCACTCATTTTCCAGTTACAAAACATTATTAATTAATCACTTGTCATTTCAATATAGTAATAATCAGTAGCCTTCTTTTCCTAATTACAAAGCATTATTAATAGCAAAGCATAATTAGTAGCATTCTCTTCCTAATTACAAAGCATTATTAAATAATCGCATTCTTTTCCCAGTTACAAAGCATAATGAATAGCATTCATTTTCTAGTTACAAAGCATTATTAATCATTTGTCATTTCAATATAGTAATAATCAGTAGCCTTCTTTTCCTAATTACAAAGCATTATTAATAGCAAAGCATAATTAGTAGCATTCTTTTCCTAATTACAAAGCATTATTAAATAATCGCATTCTTTTCCCAGTTACAAAGCATAATGAATAGCATTCATTTTCTGGTTACAAAGCATTATTAATCATTTGTCATTTCAATATAGTAATAATCAGTAGCCTTCTTTTCCTAATTACAAAGCATTATTAAATAATCGCATTCTTTTCCCAGTTACAAAGCATAATGAATAGCATTCATTTTCTAGTTACAAAGCATAATTAATCATTTGTCATTTCAATATAGTAATAATCAGTAGCCTTCTTTTCCTAATTACAAAGCATTATTAAATAATCGCATTCTTTTCCCAGTTACAAAGCATAATGAATAGCATTCATTTTCTAGTTACAAAGCATAATTAATCATTTGTCATTTCAATATAGTAATAATCAGTAGCCTTCTTTTCCTAATTACAAAGCATTATTAAATAATCGCATTCTTTTCTCAATTACAAAGCATAATGAATAGCATTCATTTTCTAGTTACAAAGCATAATGAATAGCATTCTTTTCCTAGTTACAAAACATTAAATAATCGCATTCTTTCCTAGTTACAAAGCATTGGTCATCTCTATACAGTAATTAGTAGTATTCATTTTTCAAGTGACAAAGCATTATTAATTAATCATCATTTCCCAGTTACAAAGCATTATTAATTAATCATTGGTCATTTAAATACAGTAATTAGTAGTATTAATTTTTCAAGTGCCATATTACTCATAGCTGATCAGCATTACTCAGTACTCTCTTAAACTGGTATCATTATTTGGGACTGGTAATACATTTTTTTTTGTTAGCAATGCATTGCGTTGGGTAATTATAGAGGAAAGCAAGAGAGAAAAATTTGCTTCTGGGTTGTTGGTGTAAATGAAAATGTGTAACGTCATTCGTCATAAGTCAGCTGTGGCAAGATTATGAAACAAGTAGAGTATATGTAATCACATTCATAGATGACATAGATTTTATGAACCACTGCTTATAGCACATTAATTTCATAAATAATTTCTCCTGCAAATATATATATATATATATATATATATATATATATATATATATATATATATATATATATATGTGTGTGTGTGTGTGTATAAATGGATTATTAAGCTGAAAGAAGAAATGCATTTTATGCTGAAAAGTAGTGAACTTCGAATTAACAGGTAGTGAAATGTGTATAAAAATGTGTTCCATAGCTGTCCTTTCCAAAACTTTCCATCATTATACTATGCAATATAACACCTGCTGTCAAAGCGAACTGCAACAAATACTTAAATAACTATATAGCATAAATACATAACTTCAACAATATCCTCATCTGTAAAGAAAAAACTTCATTATCCATCACTTCATTACTTATATTATCATAACTCCGTTATTATCATCACCTGTAAAGAAAAACTTCATTATCCATAGTAGCATATCCTTCATCATTATTCATCAGCATTCATTATCATCTGCAAAAATCACTTCATTACTCATTACATAACTATTCCTTATCTCTAGCATATTTCATCACTAAAACTAAGATGTGTAGTTCTGTCTGACAGCCTGCATCAATTGCCTTGTATTCTGAAAGAAAAAATTAGTTAAGACTGCTATTCTACGATGTGTATAGTATATTCTTGTTAATGCTTGTTGATTCTGATCCATTTACTCTTCCTCATAAGGTTTTTGCATCTTCTTTCGTTTATTCCGTAGGTGAAATTCCCATTTCTGTTTAATTTATTTCCTTTACACGTTATTTCTTTCTGAAAATGATGAATAAAGATTAATCTCGTGCATTTACATCATATACTCACTAAATAATGACTGGTTTATGGTAACATAATTTGAGCATACAGCATACCATGACAGAAAACGTAATATGTCAAAGACATTGACAGTGTTCAGAGGCAAAAAGTGTACACAGAATATCACAATGCAGCAGCAAAAAAAAAAAAAAAAAAATGTAAAACAGTCACGATGTTGAGATATCATAGGGCAAAAAAAAAATGTCAAAGTCAGCTGGTGTTTGTTATATCTTAACCATTTCATAGTGCATACAAACAAAACATGAAACAATCATAAGAAGGACAAAATGTGACGTTCGTTGTGTTCAGCTTGTATATTGTGTGGTTAATAAAGGCGAAAATTAAAGACTTTAATGGAGAGAAAATTTAATAAAAATTGATATGTCACTACATAACATTGCATAATTATTCATAAGATACGTAAGTTTCTCTAAAAAAAAAAAAAGTGCACAGACTGATATGTAACGACAAGAAGAGCGACCTGCTAACCTTACCTTGCCGGGCACTTGCCAAGAAAAAATACGATAGTCATGAATAATTGTTTATGTGAATATATTGTATAAGTGATCATAAAAATTAGTAAATGGCATTACAGTGTGATAAATCATAAAGTATGTTCATTCAATAAAGGGTTTAATGTTGGAGACATGGTGATTGCCATTACTTTTTCTGGTTCTCAGAGTTTCGACGTGTACTACATTGGGGTGAGGAATGCTGCGAATCCGATATGGACCTGCGTATAGAAGTTCAAATTTACTGCACTTACCTTTTATTCTGTTGGATAAATAGTGTGTACGTACTAATATCTTCTGTCCAATGTGAAATTCTCGGCGTGTACAAACCTGTCTTTGCTGTCTTCTCCGGCGCTCTGCGGCACGTTTGATGTTGTTCAGTGCAATGTCAATTATTTCACGGTGTCGTAGTCGACGAGATGTAGGAAAATTTACTAATTCTGTAATTTTGTTTGGTGGTTCAACGTTTTTCAGTATAACAGACGGAGATAGCATAGTGGATTCATTTGGAATGGAATTAATTACATCTTGGAATGAGAATATGTGTGTGTCCCAATCAATATGTCTTTTGTGGCAGTATATTCTACACAGTTTACCAATTTCTTTCATTAATCGTTCACAGGGGTTCGAAGAAGCATGGTACTTGGATATATAGATCGGAGAAATGTTTCTAGCTCGTAACATGCGTGTCCATATAGCAGAACGAAATTGTGATCCATTATCGGAAATTACTTTCAACACATGCCCTACATGAAATAAAAAATGCTTTAAAAATGCTGTCGAAACAGTTTTAGCAGTAGCTTTGCGTAACGGAATGAAAGTAACAAATTTTGAAGTGAGTTCGACAGCGACAAAGATGTAGCAGAAACCTCTATTAGTTCTGGGAATCGGACCAAAAATGTCTACAGCGGCCATATGTCTTAATTTAACAGGTACAATGGGATATAATGGAGGAATATGTGAAGTGGTGTCTGACTTAACTTTCTGGCAAATTTTACATGACGCAAAAACTCGTCGTGTACGTTTCTCCATGTTGGTAAAATAACAGTTCTGTCTCAGTATAGGAAAACATTTTCTGGCTCCGTAATGTGCGTAACTTAAATGAGTGTACCAGATTAATTTGTTAACCAGTTCGTCAGGAATGCATAATAACAATTGTTGCTGTCTGGATGAGAGCGGCAAAACAGAATGCGTACAGTGTAATGGTTTCTAATCGTAACATTATTCTTATTTTGCCAAAGGTGTTTAATTTCTTTCCACACATTGTCTTTACTTTGCTCTTTTGCTATGTCCTGTAATGACGATGAAATAAAATTTTCAAATGCAACTTGCTGAATGTACATGAGGCTGAAATTTGCTTTGCAGAAGTTGGTTGCGATGTCTTGCTGATTATTGTTGAGAGAACGAGATAGTGCGTCTGCTATAACATTTTGTGTACCGGGAATGCGAACTATTGTAAAATTAAATTCCTGTAAATAAAGCTTCCATCTGCTTAATCTGTCGTGAGTGAATTTAGCCGAAAGTAAGAATTGTATCGCTCTGTGGTCTGTGTAAACGGTGGTGTGTCTCCCATAAAGAAAATGCCTGAATCTCGTAAAAGCCCAAACAACAAATAACGTTTCCAATTCCGTAACGGAGTAATTTCGTTCAGCAGGCGACAGAATGCGACTTGCAAATGCGATGTTTTTAATTACTGTAGAGCCATCTTCTTCAATTTCCTGAAAAATGTGTTCGCCTAAAGCGGTGTTGGAACTGTCGGTGACAATGGAAAAATTTCTGTTAAGATCTGGGTGCGATAAAGGTGGTGCATTCAACAAAGCATGTTTCAGGTTTACAAACTCAGAATGTTCTTGCTTATCCCAGGACCAAATAGTGTTTTTACCTGTTAATTGGCATAATCTAGGTGTGTCTAAAGCAGAGTGATGAATAAATTTACGAAAAAAGTTAATTAATCCCAAAAACTGCGTAGTTGCGTATTCGTCTTAGGAACAGTAATGTCACGTAGAGCTTGAAGTTTTTCCGGATCAGGCGCAATGCCTTCTGCTGAAATTACGTGTCCAAGAAATTTTATAGAAGTTTTACCAAAATGCGATTTACTGAGATTAACTGTGAGTCCTTGTGCATGAAACGTTTGCAACAGTCGTTCTAAAATCAGATTGTGTTCAGTCCAGTTAGCTTCTGCGATAAGAATGTCGTCTACGTACGTCGTGATTCTGTCTTTAAGTTCTGTCGAAAGTATTGTGTTTAAACCGCGAATAAAAGCTGCAGAAGAAATAGTTAAGCCGAATGGTAATTTGCAAAATTGATAACAGTCACCAAAACAGAGAAAATCTGTATACTTTCTGCAATTCGGATGAAGTTGAATTTGCCAAAATCCCGATTTCAAATCTAGTGTGGAATAAATATCAGTACCATGAAATTTCTGTAAAAGTTCCTCTAGTGTCTGAGGTCGATATGTTTCATTAATAATTATGTCATTGATGTGACGTGAATCAAGTACGAGTCGAAGTGAGCCATCTTTTTTCTTAACAATATGTAGCGGGTTTATGTACGGACTAACTGCCGGTTCAATAATTCCTTGGTCGAGCATATCTTCTAACTCTCTTCTAACTTGTTCTCTATGGATATATGGAATGGGATAATGTTTAGCTTTAAATGTATCGTGCTGTTTAACTTGAAATTCATACATAAAACCGGACATAGTACCAGGAATGTTGTCAAAAACTGGAGCTTGCTGTAAAAGAATTTTGCGTAGTTACGTGCGTTCGTCGTCTTTATTTGCACTGCTTTGTTTAACTTTGTCAGAAATCATCTGCATTACATCGTAGTCAGCTTCGTCTGGAGTGTTATAGTTATGTACGTACGTATCTGTGAATAATGTGGGATTACAGTCTATGTTACGTGATACGGAAATGACCTCTGTGCGGTTAATTGTTTGTTCTTCCGCAGATAGTGAGTACTGAAATTCTAAAGCAAGTTGTACATTTTCATCCTTTAACATTAAATAAGAATTCTGAAAATCAATAACTGCGTCGTGTTGTACCAGAAAATTCGTACCTAAAATAACGTCTGTTGTCAATAAAGGAACAATCCAAAAATTAGAGTGAAAAGTATGACCTGCAATACAAAATGATAAATACGTCTGTAATATAACGTCTACACCTTTACCCGATACTGCTCCTTTTACTTTCGTTTTGCCTAAAGGTAATGTAGGATATGTATTCTCTTTGTTACACTCGTTGAAAGTTTCTTCATTTTTTACTGACATAGGTGATCCAGAATCGATTACTGCTGAAAATTTCGATGAACCAATTTTAACTTCGATGACAGGATGTGAAATAGTTTTCTGAACAACTGGTCTTTCCTGCCAGAGAGTGTCTCTGATGTCGTCAAAAGTAATTACATTTTCGTGAACAACATTCTGCGTGTCAAAGGTAGTGCTTGTGTTACTGGAAGATGCGACCTGTACAGTATCTAGTCAGATTCTATCTGACGTGTTACTATTTTCCGGAGGATGTTGTGGCATTTCTACTATCTGAACTGTTCTATTACTTCTTCCAGACGTGTTACACTCTGGGTGATACCTACTGTCGGGTTCATTCAGGAGAATATGTTCTTGCGGATGATTTTGCTGTTGGTAAGACCGACTGTTGTTAGATGCACGCTGAAAATTGTCCTAATTATTTTTATGTCTGTCGTAATAGTCATTCCTATACGGTGCATTGCGATAGGAACTGAAATACTGTGTTTCCTGTACGTAGTTGTTCCTTTGCTGCCGTGCGTTACTATTTGTTGTATCAGGGACTATACGTCCACGCGGCGAAACATTGAAGTTAGGTTGACCTTGTGCTTTACATTGTTGGTTAGGTATTCTAACCGACTGGTTTTCATGCTGTTGCGGAGAAAAACGTCCATTGTTACCAAAATGTGGCTCCTGTTGCTGAAAATTCTGACGATATTGATAAATAGAATCTTGTCTGTTATTAAAGTTTCGGCGGTTGTCATTCCTAAAGCGTCTATTACCTTTACTATTGAAATTACGTGACTGATCGTAATTACTGTAAGTTTGTTGACCTTGGTTCTTATATGAAAAATTTTTGTTTACAAAGGAATAATCAGATTGTTGTACTTCCAAGAGCTGTAACAGATCTCTGAACGCTGAAATATTTTCTTTTTGCTGACCCGTAGGGAGTGATACTCTTAATGATCGTGGTAATTTAGAGATACATAATTGAATGAGCGCAGATTCACTATATGGTTCACTTAGGTACTGATTTTGTTGGACCATGTGCTCAAAAAATTGCGTGACACTGGGAAAATTTGTGTTCTCATAATTCGGTAAACTAATTAACTGATCTTTAATCCCGCGCTGTGTCGTCTTCGACCAATACACTGATAGAAAGGCATTCTGAAACTCTTCTACCGAATAGCATTGTCTCGCAATCGGTCTCATACGAGTTGCCGGTTTGCCTTCCAAAAAACTGCAAATAAATTCAAGTTTGTGTGTTACGGGCCAAGTCGGTGGAAAAGCAAAGCTAAATTGTTGAATCCAATCCAGTGGGTGAATCTGTGTTCTGTCATTTTTAAACACTTTAAATTTTCTCACTGACGGAAAATGTTTGTAATCAAAATTATCGTCTCTGTATGATGGAACAGGTTCATGATTGTAAGAGAATCTATTTGTCTGTGTTTGTTCGGAATCTAAGTCCCGTACTCTCTGTAGATTACCCAAATTATACGCGCTGCGTGAGTCTGACAAATGTTCACAAAGTGGTGTCTGCTGTGATGTGTTATTAACTGAAATATTTTTCATCTCTGTTACTTCTTGCTGTAAACATGACAATTTTCTACGTAAGGTGTTATTAGACGAATCGATCTCATTAATTGTCTGTTGTAAATTTTGGAATTCAGGTGTTTGGTTAAATGAAATCGGTGCAGTATCGTCTGATTTATTGTCATTAGTACTTTCGATAACATCAATACGACTGGCCAATTCATCATATTTTTCAGTCAGTATTTTTGCCTGATCATCGTTTTTATTGTCAGAAGCATTAATCTGTTTTTGTAATTTACGTGTGGCTTCGTTCAATTTTTTAACGTCAGCTTTCACGACATCGGAATCCTGTGTTAGTTCTAATTGTTCGAATCTGTCTGTCACTGTTAGAATATCTGCTGTGTGTGTATCTGTTTTTGATTTAAGATTAGAAATTTCATCACGTAATTCTATGTTCAACTGCTTAATGGTATTAATTTCGTCGGACACTGTAGCAATATTGTTGTCTACGTATGTTTTTGCCTTCGCAAACATTTTACGTTTGTTTTCCTGTCTCTGTGCAGTGATTGTTTCCATGACTTGACGTTTTACTTTATTTTCATCCTGAATAAATTTGCGGAAACGCGTATCACTGTTTTTTATGTGGTGATTAAAACGTTCGTCAATCTGAGTGTTCTGTTGGTCGAATTTCGCGTCTATCTTTGCATCCATTGTGCGCGAAAGTTCTGCTGTCATTAGTTTAAAATCGTCGCGTAATTGTGTAGCCTTTTCAAAGCATTGTTTAGCGACTGCGCTAATTTCCGCTCTAAGTGCTTCTGTTGTAGCTGTTTGCATTTCCCTTAATTCTTGCGCAACAGACCTAATTTCTTCGCTACTTTTTCTTGAACAAGCCTCAATTTCCTCACGCAACTGTTCCTTAGTATCATGACATTGTGCGGCAACGGCTCTAATCTGTTCACTAAGCTGTCTGGAATTGTTGTCTAATTTTTCATTTAACTGTTTGGAATTGTTGTCTAATTTTTCATTTAACTGTTTGGAATTGTTGTCTAATTTTTCATTAAAGTGTAGTTTGAGATCTTCTTTAAGGTTGTCTTGTTTTTCATTCTGTTGTTTGTTCTGATCACTAAGTTGTTGTTTGAAATATTCTTTAAGGTTGTCTTGTTTTTCAAGAACTTGTAACAATAATGCCGTCAATTGATCCGAGGTAACATTACCTACTTTATTCTCTGTATTGTTTGATGGTGTATCTACAATTGTCACGTTTTGTGTGACCATTTGGTTATTCTGGGATTTACAAAAAGGTTTGCCAGTCGAATGCGCACTGTCAGTCACTATTTCGGAATTAAATGGACCCGTCGTACTTTCAGTACACTGTCCATTTTCATTAGAAAAATTTGTCTGTACGTTATTTGAATTTTCCAAACCGGGTGTGTTAAGCTGGGCAGCGCTCATTACAGTAGGGCGCCCCGCGTCATCAATTGTCGTCAAATTAACAGAGGAGACAATTGAGTTCGTTTGTTCATCAGTAAGATAAAAATCATCATTAGTGGTTGGAATGCACTGATTGTTAGTGAACGCAGGATTGTCATCATTACACTGCGTGTCACAATTACTATCGGTCAAGTTGTTTAAGTCGGTAATTGCATTCATTATACTTCGCGATACACTATTCACAGTCTTTCGCGGCATTTTTACTATAGTCACAATTGTTCACAAAAGAAGTAAGCACTATACAAAAAGCAACAAACACAAATACAACAGAGCAACAAATTGCCGATGATCTGAGGAAAGAAAGTCAAAAAATTAGTAAAAGCGTTGCGCCAAATGCTAATAATATTAAGTAAATAAGAGCAAATATCTGACTACTTCTCAGAAGATTCTCAACGAAATACGATCCTGGACCGGATGTCGCCAAGTGTAACCTCCCTGCAAAATTTTGAAAATTGACAATACTTAATTGTTAATGGGAATAGACCCTAGTGTAACCTTGCCACAAAATGTAAATGATAAATATTCAAATGTAAATGGACATAGAGCTAAGTGTAACCTCCCCACAAAAATATATAAGATATTTTTTTTTAAATGTGAATTGACTTAGAGCCAAGTGTAACTTCCCTGTAATTATTTTTAAATGAAAAGAATAGAATAAGAATTGCAAATAGTGCCAAACGTTAGCTTCCCACAGTAATAAAACTCAATGATAATAACAATGTGCAAAAATATTAAGTCCCCACAAAATTAACGTTAAGATCAACCTGATAAATTGATTCTGGGAGGAAAAGCAATGGAAATATTGTTTCAATTGTAATGATTATTTTCTTAAAAAATTGCTTTCAGAACAAAATTATTATTGGGGCAATTCTTGAACAAATTAATTATAGTTAATATACATTACATTATCACATGTGCGCAATGCTGCTTCATTACCTTATTTAAAAATATACCTTGTCCCGAATCTTGACCAGAGGCCCATGTCGACGCCCGCCGACTCCTCACACACAACTCCGACTGTCTTTCGCGCGCTACTAGCACAGACGCGCTACTACCACTGAATGAACTACATGCTCTCGCGACTCGCTACGAACAACTGCCTCGCACCTGAACTGAACTCTCGCGCGGTCAAGCGCAGACTAGCAACGACAAATAACTCTCTGGTCAGAGATTCTGTCATGCCTCGCCATCGCTGCTACTGAATACAGACGTGTTTCAACCTGGTAATAATACAATGTAACTAACCTCTCAATTAAACCGTCGCTCACTTATGATTTTTCAATAATTGACTGTGAATTTAACCTGGTAAATTTTGGACGTCAGCAGTGCTGCGTCATGGCCCTGAAAGATCATTCTGAATAAAAAAGAGAAAAATTCTTACCTCAATGAAGTCGCCGGATAACGCATATATATCTGCTCTTACAATATTTTTTTCTGGCACAGCCCTGTGCAATGCTGGCCGATAGATTTGTCATTTATAAAAAGGAAACACCTGATTTTTCTTTTGCAATAATCGGGATGATCATGGATTGGAGAAAGTAGTCAATTCTTTAAATTGAAATGAATGGTTGTTAAAAATTACTTTATATGAGAAAGATTATTATTAGGACATTTTTAAAACATTTACATGAGACTTGAGATAACATTACTACATATGCGCGAGGCTGCTTTTTACCTTATACAATAATACTAAGGCTCCGGCATCGCTGCACCACGACCGGCCCAGCCAACACGATACACCAGACCAGACCAGAGCAGACTGCAGACTAGCAACAACTTACTGCTACAGCTACACAGTTCCTACTGCAGTCAACACTGCTCTCTGGTCAGAAACCTTGCATATCGCAGGCAGCGCATGAGCAATACATCGAAATTACATCTGCTCGGACCTCTTACAAACTTCCAAAAGGTAAGGGGGGATTTCAGTATATTTTCGTCATTGTAGATTCTTTTTTTTTAAATATGTGAAATTTTATCCTTTAAAGAAAGCAACTAGTAAGAAAATAGCTACAAGATTTGTGAAGGACTATTTCTTTAAAGTGGGCACACCTAAGGCCATTTTATCTGACAATGCAATCCAATTTACTTCAAAATTTTGGAAGGAATTTGTAGGAGGACATAACATCAGACATATTTTAAGATCATCGTATTCACCTAAATGCAACCCAACTGAACGGTACATGAGGGAAATTGGTAGATTATGTAGAACTCACTATCAGAAAGATCACACAAACTGGTTATGTTATATTAATGAATTTGAAGATATTATGAATAGCCTACAAAATAATACCACAAGATACTCTCATGTTTACTTAATCAAAGAACTTATAGAGTTTCCAGCTTGTAAAAGTATAACACCAGCTGAAAGAGAGGAGATAGTTAGAGGAACTATGAAAGATTATTATGAAAAAAGAAAGAAATGGCATGACAAACAGATAAAAAACACGAAATTCAAAGTTGGGGATCTAGTTTTGACAAAAAGTTACACCAAATCTAAAGCACTAAATAGAGAAATAAAGAAATTTTTTTGATATTTATATAGGATCATTGGAAATTGTTGAAAACCCACACCCAAATGCTTAAAGACTTGTATATCCTAAGTCCAAAAGGTTACTTGGACTCAGGAATGTTACGCAACTGAAATTATACAAAACAGCCTTCATCACTCATATAACTTCACAAGAATTGTCTTTCCCCAGGAGCTTGCAAGCTCTTTTGGCAATTTTGGGGGTGGCGAACCCAAGGCTCCGAGTTGGTGTGAGTCTTTCCTTTTCAAGTCACATCCTCTCTTACTTTTCTGTACAAACTCCTCCTCTTCCACTTTCTGATTCGGACATATAGTTAGAAACTGGATGCCAAAAGTAACTGATGCACCTATCACATACTAAGCCAGCTGCCTTTTTCTGGTTATCTGAATACGAGTAAAAACTTTGGGCGGTTTTAATAATGTGTGGTTTAATAATACAACCAGAGTATGAATTTTGAGGAGAGTTGGTATAATATTTGCTTCTGATATCTATATAGTTACTCTCACTAAGCTGATAATGTTATACTCTCATTGTGCTGATGATTTTGTGAAAAGTTGAGAAAATGTTTAGAGTTGGCGTGAAGTTTACTTAAGATATCTATGCTGTTATAGTAACATTCTATCACTTTACAGCTACGATGAGTAAAACCAACTCACAGAACGTTATATACTCGAGCTAAGTCTCGATAACTGGCCGGGGAAACTGCAGCACGTCTCGCAGAGTGAGTTGAGTTTCACGGGCAGTGTGTGGGAGAGCACTATCCTGTTGTAACAACGCGTTACCTCCCTGTGCAGGAACGGTTAAAGAAATGGACTAACAACAATGCACAAGCACCGAGCGCTGGCTAGTGTCCTCACGAGAAACACTTAAGGTGAATGAGAGTTTTAGCTTATCGCACCCCAGACCAAATGCATGGGGTGGGGCCAGTGGATCTTGAACGAATGTCCTCTGTGGGACAGTGTGTGGTGTCACCGCCAGACACCACACTTGCTAGGTGGTAGCTTAAATCGGCCGCGGTCCATTAGTACATGTCGGACCCGCGTGTCGCCACTGTCAGGATCGCAGACCGAGCGCCACCACAAGGCAGGTCTCGAGAGACGTACGAGCACTCGCCCCAGTTGTACGGACGACATTGCTAGCGACTACACGTACGAAGCCTTTCTCTCAATTGCCGAGAGACAGAATAGTCTTCAGCTAAGTCCATGGCTACGACCTAGCAAGGCGCAGTTAACCATATCTAGAGAGAGTCTCACTTGTATTATCAAGAGCAATGTACAACAAGAAATTAAAGTTAAGTATACGAGAAGCTCCGTTCTTTTCTTTATAGCTTTCATCACGTATCCTGTTTCAGACTTAACGCCAGTCGGCGTGTGTGTACGCGTGCCTTTCGGCTACTTCAGTGTGGCGTAGCTAGCTTGTTACGCCACAACACAGTGCTCACCAGGTCTACGTCGTCCGCGCAAACGACCATCAGCTGTGTGTAGGCAGAATCTGATTTCAGTGCTGAAGATCATGACGCTGCATTCCATCTTCCAAGCGATCCTCTGACGGCACCAGTCAGGCCGTGAACGTCGATGATGTGCAGTGATTGGAACAGGCTAGAGGTGTGCGTGCCCCTAGTCCCATTGCCAATAACCGCCTCGCTCTTGTCTATGCTGTGGTAGCTGTACCATCTGTCACTGTTGTCCTTACAATGTGACGATCCCTGCGGCCGTCTGTGCTGCGTGGACGTCCAGAACCTCGTCTACAGGTACGATAATTTTCACGTGACCACTGATACCAGCATCGTTGCACAACTGACGTATCCCGTCCAAATTGTGTGGCAGTTCTCCCATAGGACCAACCCGCCACTAGGAAGGCCATAATCTTGTCCCTTACAAACTTGCTAAGTCGGCTGTAGGCAGCACGAGTGCGTCTCCATAGCACGGTTGCCTGCTGCTTTTTCTCCGGCAGTATATTTGTTGACTCTTCTAGCAACGTACGGTCTCTGGACTTTAATAATAAACCATATGTGATACAGAACGCCACTTTTTCAGAACCTGCCACTGGAGTTGGCTGATCATCACCGTAAAGCTTTCGCGCTTCCTGAATCAACCCATAACGAACGCGGTGCTCTTCTTTGGATCTTCTCTATTTGTTGTATCAGTCCTGTTGGCACGCATCCAATACTGACGATCAGTATTCAAGTTTTGGTAGAATGAGTGTTTTGTGCGCTACTCGCACTTCCCTTGTTGGTGAACTACTTTACTTACAAGGGAACCTCCCCATCGCACCCCCCTCAGATTTAGTTAAAGTTGACACAGTGGATAGTCCTTGAAAAACTGAACACAGATCAATCGAGAAAACAGGAAGAAGTTGTGTGGAACTATGAAAAAATAAGCAAAATATACAAACTGAGTAGTCCATGCACAAGAGAGGCAACATCAAGGATAATCTGGGTTCAGGAGCGCCGTGGTCCCGTGGTTAGCGTGAGCAGCTGCGGAACGAGAGGTTCTTGGTTCGAGTCTTCTCACGAATGAAAAGTTTGCTTTCTTTATTTTCGCAAAGTTATGATTTCTCCGTTCGTTCATTGACGTCTCTGTTCACTGTAATAAGTTTAGTGTCTGTGTTTTGCGACCGCACCGCAAAACCGTGCGATTAGTAGACGAAAGGACGTGCCTCTCCAATGGGAACCGAAAACATTTGATCGTAAGGTCATAGGTCAACCGTTTCCTCCACAGGAAAACACGCCTGATATATTCTATACGATACTGGTCACGGCATGTGCGTCACATGACAGGGATATGTTGTCGACCCACCTAACTTGTACACTTGGCGAATGGGTAAAAAGATTCTTCTACCTTGCCCGATTTAGATTTTCTTGTGGATGTGATAATCACTCCCAAAAAAGTGATGAAAACATAAGAGTTTGTCACATAAACTGCAACAAATGAGTGCAACAGTTTTACAGTCGCACAGTTTTCCCTGTGCTCTGTCAAAACATGCGTTTTTAACGTTTTCAAATTTTTCCGTGTGTAGACCGTCAAATCCTGCATATGTCCAAGCAAATCTGAACATGTCCTGGAATTTTGGAGAGCGAAGTTGATTATGTAAAAAAATAAAACTTTTCAGTAGAGGGTAAACTTGAACCAAGGACCTCTCGTGCCGCAGCTACTCACGCCAACCACGGGACCACGGCGCTCCTATGCTTACATTATCCTAGATGCTGCCTATATTGCACATGGACTACTCAGTTTGTATATTTTGCTTATTTTTCTCATAGTTCCACACAACTTCTTCCTGTTTTCTCGATTGATCTGTGTTCAGTTTTTCAAGGCCTATCCACTGTACCAACGTATAACTAAACCTGAGGGGGGTGCGATGGGGAGGTTCCCTTGTTAGCGGTTCTTCCAACGAATCTCAGCGTGGCATCCGCCTTACCAACATATGTGGTCGTTGCAATTCAGATCGCTCCGTACACTCACTCCTACATATCTTATGGACATAACTGCTTCTAGTGACTGTTTTGCAATCGTGTTATCATACGACAACGAGTATTTCTGTCAATGTATTCGCAACACGTTACTTTTCTTTACGTTGAGAGTCAACTGCCACTCCCTGCACTATGTCTTCCTGCATTTCGCTAGAAATTTCTAGAGTCGCGACTTCTCTGTATGCAACACCATCATCTGCGAGAAGTTCCATGGAACAACCGATGTTATCTACTAGGTCATATATAGTGGAAAATAATGGCCCTACTACACTCCTCTGGGACACACCAGAAGTTATTCTTGTGTCTGGAAACTTCTCTCCGTACAAACTGACGTGCTGTATCCAGTCATACAGTTGATCTGTGGTATTACGTACGCTTATATTTTGCTCATGAAGGAATAGTGCGGGACTGTATAGAATGTCTTCCGGGAGTCAAGGAATACGGCATCTATCTGGGCCCGTGTATCTACAGCTTACAGGGTCTCGTTGGCGAGCAGAGCGAGCTGGGCCATACGCGATCTTTGTTTATCAAACCAATGTTCATTCCTAGAGAGAAGATTTTGGGCCTCTAGAATTGTCATAATACGTAAGCATAAAATATTTTCAAGCCTCTGAAACTCACTGACGTCAGAGATATAGGCCTATCGCTTTGTGCGCCTGTTCGACGACCCCTCTCGAAAACAGGAATGACCAGTCCTTTTTTTCCAATCGTCTGGAAAGCGTCTCACCTCCAAAGACCTAAGGTATGCTGCTGCTAGAAGAGAGGCAAGTTATTTCGCATACTGTATATAGAATCACGCTGGTATCCCGTCAGATTCAGTGACCTTTCCGCTGTTGGGCGATTTCAGTTGCTTTTCGATCCTATCGTCACTTATTTCTATATTAACCATTTTGTCGTCCGACTGACGATTTAAAGGGTAGGCACTACACTGCAATCTTCCTCTGTGAAACAGTTTGGAAAAGAACGTGTAATATTTCTGTACCGTCCTCCGTTTGAACGCCAATATTATCACAGAGCTCTGGACAGATGACTTCGACCCGTTTACTGATTTAACATAACACCAAAACTTCCTAGGATTTTCCAGTCACCTTCTACACAATTTTACTTTCGAATCCGCTGAACGCTTCACGCATGGCTCCCCCTACACTAATTTTAGCTTCGTTTGGTTTTAGTTTGTCTGTGAGGCTTTGGCTACGTTTATTATCCGACCACAATATTACTGCACATGGCCTCTCGTGGCCGTTATCGATAACACAACGTGACGTTACAGTAAACAATTGCAGTGGTGACTAAGGAAAACGCAATGTGAATAATTTCAAGACGGCTGTGCGTATACTTCCAAGTTTTTCAGTGTGTCCTCGTGAACTATCGCGATGGAAATGGAAATGAGCGTTTCGCGTCATTGGCCGGGAGGCCCCTTGCGGGGCAGGTCCGGTCGCCTTGGTGCAGGTCTTATTACATTCGACGCCACACTAGGTGACCTGAGCGCCGGATGAGCAAGATATGATGATTAAGATAGCCCAACACCCATTCCCTGAGCGGAGAAAATCCCCGACCCAGCCTGAAATCGAACCCGGGCCCTTAGGACAGCAATCCGTCACGCTGATCACTCAGCTATCGGGGCGGACAATATCACGATGAAAACGTACGATAAGCCGACCGAAGCACCCTCACTTCCAGGATCGGCAACACTGTGATCGACTAATAAATTTGCAGTGAAGCTCTGTTTACTTTCGCAGCAGTTTTCTAAGAAGGCGGAAACAGAATTTTTTTTCAGATACATACGGACATTGTATTAAATGCAACGGCGAAATGTGGAAGTCTGTGCCGGACCGGGAGTCGAAGCGAATGTTCCGTTTCTCAAGACCGGCTACCTTAATCGCCTCGGCTGTCCTAGCACGCTTCCTGTCCAGCCCAAATTCCCACATGCCGCACTTTACAAATGTAGTATCCTACGTCCATTATTCCCTACTTGCTTGCAGCTATTCAGTTGAGTCCCGCAAGAGGTCGGATGAGTAAGTGCATCCACACAGAAAACATGATTTCACCACGCTTACTTGTACATGTCAATATTACAACATGGCTGTGGAACCACGGTGGGTCCGTCCCATCCCTCCAAATTTTGCTCGGCAGGTACATTGCAAAACTAAACAGTGTGACCACTGCTCATAGCGACGTTGGATGCCACCTGATGACGTTGTGGGCACGTGACGTGGTAAAACAAAAGTATGTAAGTGGAGGAAACACATACGGGAGATCACCGTAGCGAAGATGTAGGGTAGAAATAGGGAAATCCACTGAGATGAGCGACTTTGACACAGGGCAGATTATTATTACGCCGAGTCTGCGAACGAGTATCTCGAAAATAGCGAAACTGGTGAAATGTTCACGCGCTAGTGTCGTGAGCACCTACGGAAAGATGTAGAAGGATGGTGAAACTACCATTAGACGCAAAATTGTTGGACGTTCGCGACTCTTCACAGAACGTGGAGTGCGGAGGCTTGTCTGCTCTAAAAAGCAGGATAGATGGCGATCTGTGGCATCTCTGCCGAAAGAGCACAGCGCTGGTGCGCTCGCCAGTGTTTCGGAGCACACCGTTCACCGTATATTGTCGAATATGCAGCTCGGCAGCAGACCACTCCTACGCGTTCACATGTTGACCCAACGACATCGTCAGTTACGATTACATTGTGCGCGGGACTAACGGAATTCGACAGTCGATCAATGGGAACGTATCGGTTCTTCGCGTGAATTCACGTTTTTGCTACACTAGGTCGCTAATCGTCTCCATAAAGTCCGTTGTCGAGGTGAACGGCGGTCGAAACGTGCAGCGCGGCACGGACGTACACTGTTAGGAGCAGTATTATGCCATTGGAGACATTCCTGCATGGAACCTGTGGCAGTAATCGATGACAGGCTGACAGCTGCAAGCCACTGGCATCCCATCATGCTTGACGTCTTCCCCGACAGCGATGCCACCTTTCAGCAGTGTAATTGCGGAGCCATAACCGTGCTACAGTGGTTTGAGGAGCATTATAGTGAACTCATGTTGATGTCTCGGCGATCAGATTCACCTGATGCAAATCCTTTTGAATCCACCTGGGTCGCTATCGGCGCCAACACCGCGTACGCTTATCAGCGGTCCGTTATTTACGCGTATTACATGACTTGCGCCTGTACACCTAATGCCACATACCTCCACAAACTTATCAACAAATTGTCGGATTCCTGATACACAGAATCTATGATGTAATTCGTTCCAAAGCCGGACAAACAAGATATTAAGCAGGTGTTCATAACGTTTTGGCTCATCAGTAGACCTGTCTAAACAGTATTGTACAAAGCTCTTAAATTTTGTCCATTGATACTCAACGTTGTTAGTAGTGGAGACGAAATTTTTGTGCTGACCGCATCTGTTTATTGTGGCTGTGGCTAAGCAGAAAGGCGGTCTTGCCTTTCTTTCTGTTCCTATTTGCAGCCGTATTCATTGACGCTGTAACCGCCTTATTATTACTGATTTCCAGCTCTACACAGAGTAGAAAAGTAATGGTATGTGTGTCACCAGCAGGTCTAAGATATCACCTCTACGAGTCGGTTCTCTGATTGACTGCTCAAGGTAATTTTCGTAAAAAGCACTTAAAACAGCTTCACTTGATTCTCTGCAGCTACTCCCCATCCTAATCACTCGAGTCCCAAAATCAATATCTGAAAGGTTAAAATCTCCACCTAAAACTATAGCATGATCTGGAAATTTACACAAAATATTCTCTAGGTCTCCTTTCAACTGTTCCGCCACTACTGCTGCTGAAACAGGGGGTCTATAAAAGCATCCGATGACCATGTTTTATCCACCTTTAACAAATGTCTTCACCCAAATTATTTCACATTCGGGCCGGCCGGGGTGGTCGAGCGGTTCTAGGCGCTTCAGTCTGGATCCGCGCGACCGCTACGGTCGCAGGTTCGAGTCCTGCCTCGGGCATGGATGTGTGTGATGTCTTTAGGTTAGTTAGGTTTAAGTAGTTCTAAGTTCTAGGGGACTGATGACCTTAGAAGTTAAGTCCCATAGCGCTCAGAGCCATTTGAACCATTTGAACCATTTCACATTCGGAATGACATAAAACAGACAGGCGTTATTGTTTCACTGTAGAAGTATAGCCTACTCCCAATGTCTTCTTTTTCGTCATGTAATATGTCAGTTCTGTCAAAGCAAATTGCTAAATCATACATGAAGTCTATATCGAACTTAAAATTATGTTGGAACGTTTCTGCCTAATTTTAAAAAACACAGCAGATGCACATAACAACGACTTTAGTCATAAATAATACACACATCAAAAAAAGTTTTGTATCACCCCGTTTCCCAGAACTCCTGAAGATAATCTTTGACTGTGGATACTGTATCTCAGTCACAGTCCCTTTGACTGTTCAGAGGTGTCACTAAACCCGCCCAAAGATGTAAACAACCATGCATGAGCAGCGCCTATTAGACGGAGGGGGTGCGACAGCCGATCAGTTCCAGTCATTTCACCAGGAAGGACGTACACGGCTCGTGTTGTCTGTAGTTCAGCCATACCTAGACGGTCAATACCGCGGTTCGATGGCGTCCACATTGTTACTTCGTGCCAGGAAGGGCTCTCAACAAGGGAAGTGTCGAGGCGTCTCGGAGTGAACCAAATCGATGTTGTTCGGACATGGAGGAGATACAGAGAGACAGGAACTGTCGGTGACAGGCCTCGCTCAGGCCACCCAAGGGCTACTACTGCAGTGGATGACCGCTACCTACGGATTATGGCTCGTAGGTATCCTGACAGCAATCCCCTATGTTGAATAATGCTTTTCGTGTAGCCACAGGACGTCGTGTTACGACTCAAACTGTGCAAAGTAGGCTGCATGATGCGCAACTCCACTCCCGACGTCCATGGTGAGGTCCATCTTTCCAACCACGACACCATGCAGCGCCGTACAGATGGTCCCAATAACATGCCGAATGGACCGCTCAGGATTGGCATCTTCACCGGTGAGTGTCGCATATTCATTCAACCAGACTATCGTCAGAGACGTGTTTGGAGGCAACTCGGTCAGGCTGAACGCCTTAGACACACTGTCCAGCGAGTGCAGCAAGGTGGAGGTCCCCTGCTGTTTTGGGGTGGCATTACGTGGGGCCGACGTTCGCCCCTGGTGGTTATGCAAGGCGCTGTAACGGTTGTACCATACATGAATGCCATCCTCCGACCGATAGTGCAAACACATCGGCAGCATATTGGCGAGGCATTCGTCTTCATGGACGACATTTCGCGCCCCCATCGTGCACATCTTATGAATGACTTCTTTCACGATAACGACTTCGCTAGACTAGAGAGGCCAGACTGCTAACCAGACATGAATGCTATCGAACATGCCTGGGATATATTGAAAAGATCTATTTACGGACGACGTGATCCACCAACCACTCTGAGGGATCTACGCCGAATCGCCATTGAGGAGTGGGACGATCTGGACCAACAGTGCCTTGATGAACTTGTGGATAGTATGTCAGGACGAATACAGGCATGCATCAATGCAAGAGGAGGTGTTACTGGGTATGAGAGGTACCGGTGTGTTCAGCAGTTTGGACCACCACCCCTGCAGGTCTCACTGTGTGGTGGTACAACATGCAGTGGGTGGTTTTCATGAGCAGTAAAAAGGGCGGAAATGATGTTTATGTTGATCTCTGTTCCAATTTTCTGTACAGGTTCCGGAACTCGTGGAACCTAGGTGATGCAAAAAAATTTTTTTGTGTGTGTATTATGCTTCACTATTTACAGCAGTCTGCCAATGCTGGAGTAACTTTTAGATTTCGCGACAGTAGAAATCACGTGGCTCTGAGGCACAGAACTCGTCGAGCCATGTTCGGAGCAAATTTTCATCCGGAAAGAAAGTTCATTGAAGGTTGTTCGATAGACAGTGCAAAAGGTGAAAATCTGAGGTTAGGTTAGGTTAGGTTAGGTTAGGTTAGGTTAGGTTAGGAAAAAGGTTTGTGCGGAAGAACTTCCCAACCCAACACCTGTAGGTCTACAGCGTTTTTCGTCAGTCTAGCAAAATACGGGCGGGCGTTGTCGTGAAGTAGCATCACTTCATGGTGCGCCCCCGGTAGCTGAGTGGTTAGCGGGTTCGATGCCTGGCGTAGTCGATTTTCTCCGCTCAGGGACTGGGTGTTGTGCTGTCCTAATCATCATCATTTCATCCCCATCGACGTGTAAGTGGCCGAAGTGGCGTCAGCTCGAAAAACTTGCACCCGGCGAACGGTCTACCCGACGGGAGGCCCTAGTCACACGACATCACTTCATGAAGTCTTTCTGGCCGTTATTCTTGATTCGTGTGCAGGACGTCTCAGCTTTTGACGATAAATGTCAGCAGTGATGGTGACACCTCGAGGAAGCAATTCGTAGTACACCACACCGTTGCCGTTCCACCCGGTACATAACATTTTCTTTTGTGGATGCACGCATGTCTCTTTACGGGGAGCTGCTGCTTTGTTTGAGCTCATAAAGCCTTTCTATTCCTTATGTTAGCATAAGGACACCATTTTTCGTCGCCAGCAACAGTAGAGGATAGGAATGGTCGGTGTTGTTCACGAGGCAATTGACGATGAGCAAGCAGAGATGCAGATTTGGTCACCCAGTGGATTTGTGATTTTAGCTTAGAGCATGCGCTACCCATACACCCGATTTTTGAACCTGCATCACTGCATTCAAATGTCGCACGAGTTGTAATGTTCACAGATTACCATGTACGCCAGTTCTCGAGTACACTGACGTGGATAATTGTGGACAACGCGTTTAAACGATTCTCATCAAACCTCGATGGTCTTTCTGGACGTGGAGAGTCGCTAACGTCAAAACGTTCCTCCTTAAAACGCGAATACCATTTTCTTGCCGCGCTCTGTCCAATGGCATTATCCCCACACACTGCACAAATGTTTCTGGCTGTCTCCGCTGGTGTCACCCCTCTATTGAACAGAAGAATATGCCGGAAATGTCCCGATTTCTAAACTTGGCACTCCATTTTCTTGCGTGCACAGCTCCACTCACTACCTCCAATATGTAAGCTCAAACAGAAACAGTGAACTACAAATAAAAAACGACAATCTATGAATAAACCGATAGCAACCGGAACACCAACATGCAAAACAGAAACGCTACGAACTTACCCACCAACCTATTTTATTGTACCAAATTCTACATAGAGCGTCGACAACAATCTGAACCTACCCTCTTACGACAAAAACACTTCAGAGAGGGGCGTGGTAATTTTGTCGCCTTCGCACCAGAGAGAAGATGTACCAAGACAGCTTCAATCACATCGGACTCAAGGACTTGTATTAATTTTTCCATCTCTCTTATTTTCACCGTATCTTGTGTATGTATGCAAAGTCGCATTATTTTTCCAAATTCAATGAAAATTAAGCCGGCCGCTGTGGCCGAGCAATTGTAGGCGCTTCTTTCCGGAACCGCGCTGCTGCTACGGTGGCAGGTTCGAATCCTGCCTCGGACATGGATGGGTGTGATGTCCTTAGGTTAGTTCGGTTTAAGTAGTCCTAAGTCTAGAGGACTGATGACCTCAGATGTTAAGTCCCATAGTGCTTAGAGCTATTTGAACCATTCTTTTTTTAATTTAACTAAATCATAATTTATAAGCAACCGTGAACTTCGTTATCTGTGTCGTATTTGAATATTTTGTACAAAAGCACTGAGATTACACTAAAGGACACGTAAAGAAGTTCGATAGAAGGAGTTACTGTGAAAGTCAACAGTCCGATCCAGAGACGGAGATAAGCACAAAGTTTTAATTTCTAAGGTACGCTATTTCGCTGTTACGAGGAAAATTGGCTTTGGTGAAGCTCAGAGAAGTGAAGCGCTAGTCTGGAAGCACAGCACAGCAGTGAACCATGCTGTCCCTGTCGTTGGTTCTTCCTCGGGAGAGAATAGTAATATGGACAATAATTGGCTATAGTCGTGTCTGTTTGATTTGCTCTGAGTACACCAATTTAATTTACTGAGGTATGCTGTGGTTAAGGTACAGGACTCACATTCGGAAGAACCGGGGTTAAAGTTCCCGCCAGACTGTCCAGACTAAGGTTTCCCCAGATCAATTAAGGAAAATACCAGGACGGTTTCTCGACGATATGTAACCTACCTTCCATTTCCCTAAGTAACGAATAACTCTGTGTGCATCGCTGCACAGCTCAAAATGACTTAGTCCTGCACTTTATGGAGCCGTAAATAAGGCGCTGAGTGAAAGCAGCTTACCACGAAGTAAATAAGCCACTTGTAAGCAGATTCTTCTTGTTAGGTACAAATTATCTACTGTGAGGTTGCGATAGCGCACAGTGCGTTTAGAGAAGGGCACTCAAACCATAGCTTTCTGCTGACTGCTCGTGGATGACGTCTGTCACAACCTTGCTACTTCGCAACTACACAGCTATCACGTACCAGCAAATTTCTCCATTTACATTGCAACACAGTAAACAACTAGCAGTATTTATGGAACGCGAATGACCTCAAGCTTTTGCGACCGGCTTCCGTTGTGCGGCAAGTCAGAGGCTATTCCAGAAACTTCGAGTGCAGTTTTGGTAGTATATCAACGAGATGAAGAGCATGTGACAAACCCAGATGATTTCCTTATTAACAACGACAGTGCACTTCCCAAAACTTTATTCTCTGGAATGAAAATAAATAATATGCTAAATTTGAAATATAATAACTCTCCCCACGTTTAAATACACTCCTGGAAATGGAAAAAAGAACACATTGACACCGGTGTGTCAGACCCACCATACATGCTCCGGACACAGCGAGAGGGCTGTACAAGCAATGATCACACGCACGGCACAGCGGACACACCAGGACCCGCGGTGTTGGCCGTCGAATGTCGCTAGCTGCGCAGCATTTGTGCACCGCCGCCGTCAGTGTCAGCCAGTTTGCCGTGGCATACGGAGCTCCATCGCAGTCTTTAACACTGGTAGCATGCCGCGACAGCGTGGACGTGAACCGTATGTGCAGTTGACGGACTTTGAGCGAGGGCGTATAGTGGGCATGCGGGAGGCCGGGTGGACGTACCGCCGAATTGCTCAACACGTGGGGCGTGAGGTCTCCACAGTACATCGATGTTGTCGCCAGTGGTCGGCGGAAGGTGCACGTGCCCGTCGACCTGGGACCGGACCGCAGCGACGCACGGATGCACGCCAAGACCGTAGGATCCTACGCAGTGCCGTAGGGGACCGCACCGCCACTTCCCAGCAAATTAGGGACACTGTTGCTCCTGGGGTATCGGCGAGGACCATTCGCAACCGTCTCCATGAAGCTGGGCTACGGTCCCGCACACCGTTAGGCCGTCTTCCGCTCACGCCCCAACATCGTGCAGCCCGCCTCCAGTGGTGTCGCGACAGGCGTGAATGGAGGGACGAATGGAGACGTGTCGTCTTCAGCGATGAGAGTCGCTTCTGCCTTGGTGCCAATGATGGTCGTATGCGTGTTTGGCGCCGTGCAGGTGAGCGCCACAATCAGGACTGCATACGACCGAGGCACACAGGGCCAACACCCGACATCATGGTATGGGGAGCGATCTCCTACACTGGCCGTACACCACTGGTGATCGTCGAGGGGACACTGAATAGTGCACGGTACATCCAAACCGTCATCGAACCCATCGTTCTACCATTCCTAGACCGGCAAGGGAACTTGCTGTTCCAACAGGACAATGCACGTCCGCATGTATCCCGTGCCACCCAACGTGCTCTAGAAGGTGTAAGTCAACTACCCTGGCCAGCAAGATCCCCGGATCTGTCCCCCATTGAGCATGTTTGGGACTGGATGAAGCGTCGTCTCACGCGGTCTGCACGTCCAGCACGAACGCTGGTCCAACTGAGGCGCCAGGTGGAAATGGCATGGCAAGCCGTTCCACAGGACTACATCCAGCATCTCTACGATCGTCTCCATGGGAGAATAGCAGCCTTCATCGCTGCGAAAGGTGGATATACACTGTACTAGTGCCGACATTGTGCATGCTCTGTTGCCTGTGTCTATGTGCCTGTGGTTCTGTCAGTGTGATCATGTGATGTATCTGACCCCAGGAATGTGTCAATAAAGTTTCCCCTTCCTGGGACAATGACTTCACGGTGTTCTTATTTCAATTTCCAGGAGTGTACAGTGGGCCACGCAATCCACCTTATGGTGAGTTAACTAATAGGAATAATTCATTTTCCCAAGTCATTACGAAATTCATGCTGACTTCTTATACTAGGTTAAAGTGAATGAAGAACATAATTTGTTAAAGAAACATACTGATTGTTATGAAGACAAGGCTACTATTTTTTGGACAGTTTAATTTTGTGTCACATCATTATAAACTACTAAAACAACTAAACTGCCGACGTTTCGACCAATTTGCTGCCGTCCTCTTTTGGACAGTTCACGTCAATAGGACCACAGCAAGTCGGTCGAAACGTTGGCAGTTTAGCTGTTTTAGTAGTATACAATGATGCTACCCAATATGCGAAATAATTTTATCCAAAATGACACCAGCCGTGAAAGCCTACGAACTTATGTACAAAGCTGCCTTTTTTTTAGTTTACCGGACCAGTATCGAGCACACGCTCATCGTCAACGTCCCTATAGAAGATACAAAAAAATAATACATAATACACGCTATAGGCTATATGTTGTGGGAGTTCGAATGTGTTTATAATTTTGTGTATTCCAATTCGTGTAGCATACATACTATGACATGAATTTATCTTCTATAGGAGCCGGCCGGGGTGGGCCGAGTGGTTCTAGGCGCTACAGTCTGGAACCGCGCGACCGCTACGGACGCAGGTTCGAATCCTGCCTCGGGCATGGATGTGTGTGATGTCCTTAGGTCAGTTAGGTTTAAGTAGTTCTAAGTTCTAGGGGACTGATGAGCTCAGAAGTTAAGTCCCATAATGCTCAGAGCCATTTGAACCATTTCTAGAGGATTGCTGATGATGAGCAAGTGCCCAACACCACCAGCCTGGGAAATTAAAAAATACGTAAGAACTGAGGAGCTTTGTTTTTATATATAAATAAAAAATATTATCAACTATATGAAGGCTAGGGCACCTTCAATGCAAAGCGTATAAGAACAGTCTGTAGGATCAATCAGGAATTGCATTTTTATGTTATGGAAAACTTGACAATAAAGACCATCTACAGTCGCCTCAATATAATATTTTGTTGGTCACTGTCCATTTGTCGGCACGGGTTCATTTTCAGTGCCTCTGTTGCTATATAACTACCTGAATTGTGATTTCAACACGTCAGAAACGCAAATCTGTTAATATTGCGGATTTCTGTGCAAGGTGGCGACCCTTGTAGGCTGTGCCCTGGGAGTGCAAGGCCCACATCAATTGCCACTCTGCATTTTTGAGTGACTTATTAGGGCAGTCATGACAAGTAGCAGCATTGATATGAATAAATTTGTGGTTCACAGTGCTACGCTAACAGAGGTGGCTGAGGGATGAGGAATGACAATGTACCGCATTGCATTAAGTGCAGATAATTTTTCGGACAGAGTTTTGTGTTGGATTTTACTCAGGAAGTCGGTGGCGTGAAACCAGCAGCGCATTAGCCTGAAGGTCGAATTTTACAACCTGCAGCACCCCACCGGACCATTCTCCAGCAGCAGGGCTTTGATGTGGCCCGACGGGCAGGGGGTGCTTCCGTCAGAGTACTGCGAGGCAAGCAGAATGTCTCCCCAATGCAGGGAGACGCTGTTTCCTCCTCGGCCATGCCACCTTGCACTCACAAAAGCGTCGCGGGCGAGACTGCCAGCAAGGAATGTACCTCTGCGTATCCCACACTGGGCGTGGGGCAGTAGGGCGGAATGTCTTCGTTTAGGCGCTGGCGTCAAGGAAGCACCTGGAAAGTTTTCGGATGTGTCGCGACTACCTCAGGAGACCATGACTGGCCAGATCACTGTGACGTAAGCAGTGTTTTTCCCATGCACTCACAGTCGAGAGGGAGTAGCGCTCATTGGTAAAAAATTTGTTTAAATGTTGCGGTTGGACAGCCACAGCAGCAGAGCGGTAAGCTGCACTAGATTTTGGTAGAACTGGGACACTCGTGTTACAGCGTCCATCCGACAATCGCGCAGTACTCTCTATCAGGGTATATGAAGTAATAGTGGAGTAGCTGCGTACCTTATTCGGAACTCCGGATAATTCCGTGGAACTGTATCATGTAGGCGCCCCGCTGTGGTTGCAGCGACATCACACCTGATCGGTATAACAGCGGGACAATAACAGCCAGCTGGGGAACATGTCGTGGAACATAAGAGCAGAATAGTTAATACGCAGCTCTGGCCGTGCAACGATCAGTCTTGCAGTTTCGAGCAGTTAAACAGGTCGCCATTGATCATTTTAGCATCAGAACACATTCTCACATTATTTCTGGGATTAGATACTGATGAAAAGTACGTGACCTATAATCTTGTGCTCTCATTCACTTAAGGAAAGTGCCAACCCGCATTGGTAGGTTTTGTAGTTGTAGATTCGTGTTATACTCCTTTCTCTGTAGTAATCTCTCCACATTCAAGAGACACCACCTTACTGATGCGATTTATGAGTATATGTAAGTTCTCAAATGGAATAAATCTGATTATCTTTGCTGATATTTCAGACTACATATATTGACACACCAACCCTATCCTAACGCTCAGTCAAAAATTTTGGTGGGGTTAACTTGATGTTAATAATTTACATGCATCACTACTTTCTAAGAGGCAAGCGGCCACACTCAATCATCTCAACAGAGACCTATATTGCATAGTCAGCTGTCATTAAGCGCATAAGAATTGCATTGGCGGAATTTATAATAGTATTCAGAGTACAGCAAATAGTTCATTTGCATAGCGCCTCACGGTAGGAAGGGAAATTCGGACTTCGCTTCCTATCTATTGCGCATGATACTGCAAACAAATATTTTCATAATGTTGTTTCCACACTTATATGGACACTCTCTCTCCCTCCCTCCCCACACACAAACAAACACACACACACACACATACATACACACACAGTTTTCGGAGACGCATATTAGCGATTCAAGTCTGAAGAATGATGTTATCACGGAAGCTTGTTAGTAAAGGAATTCGAGAGATGCAAGGGTATCAGCGGCAGAATATAAGTGCACACACAAAAAACAAGTGCACGCCAGGACACATCAGGTAAATACTACGCACACTGCATTTAGCTTTGGTAATGGCCTCAGTTTCGCGAGGAACAGAGTCTACTAGCTTCTTGAGGTACATAATGTCTAATTGCAGTTACTCACTTATGATTACATCCAGTAGAACCACCGAACAGCGGAGAATTTGCCTGTTAATTTTCACCTGCCCTAACAAATTGTCCCTTACCTATGATAAGGCACTGAAATTATTTAGCACGGTAGTCGAGGTGCAAGGAAGTGCCTGAATCTTCGTCAAACACGCATGCAGCCAACTCGCATGTTGTCTTGGAAGATGGCAGTGTGTACACCATACTCATTTTGAATATGTAGGTGAAATGGCAAAACTTGGTCACTGAGATTGTTTAAACAAACATTCTAGCAACTTCAATAAGTGCGCCCAATTCATGGTACAATAAATATCCACAAAATATAACAGAACTATCTCCCGCCTGAACTACACGGTCCAGTCATATTAATGTGACCACCGCCTTTGCTTGACATCAACGTTCAATAACCGGTCACAGACGGCTGATGGCAGCACTAGCAGTGGAGGGTACATAAATTGTATCGAGAGAACGGGAAGACCATGCAGTCGTTGTCGTAATGTGGAAAATGAGCGATTGGTCTGATGTCCTTAAAGGCATGATCACTGGTTTTTGCGCCAAGCGAGGAAACATTTCGTAAACGGCTACGTGCCGCCGTGGTTAAAGTGTGCCGTAAATGGCAAAATGTCGCTATCCGAAACCGGTGTCGAGCAACTGTTGGCGCTACGGACCATAGATGACAGGGGTGAAAGTCGGCTGTGGAATGTGTACGGGCAAATAGATGTGCAACTGTTGACGAACTGACTGCCCACATGAACCTAGGGGCTACCAACAGCCGAGCGGTCTAGAGCGCTGCAGACATGAACTGTGCGGCTGATCTCGGCGGAGGTTCGAGTCCTCCCTCGGGCATGGGTGTGTGTGTTTGTCCCCAGGATAATTTAGGTTAAGTAGTGTGTAAGCTTAGGGACTGATGACCTTAGCAGTTAAGTCCCATAAGATTTCACACATATCTGAACATTTTTTGCTACCAACAGCGTCTCCTGAACGACCATTCAGCGAATTTTCCTGCATATGGGCATCCGCAGCAGACACCTGATTCATGCACCCACGTTGACTGCCGTTCATGGGTGACGATGACTGGAATTTGCACGCCAGCACTGCAACTGGACTTTAATTGAGTTGCGACAAGTGGTATTTTCAGATGAATCACGTTTTTTACTCCATCAGACAGATGGCGGTTGGCGTGTAGTCCTTGAAACGTCTGAAAGGAAATACCATGCATCAATGATCGGAATGGTCAAGGCCAGAGGAGGGAGCGTTATAAGCTGGGGAGTGTTTTCGTCCTATTCCCTGGGTGACCTCATCATTCTGGAAGGCACAATGGATCCAAACAACCATGCATCTGTCTTTGCGGATACCCCTATATGCTTTTTTCTCGGCACGATAGTATCTCCCAGCAGGACAACGCAACGTGTCGCACAGTTCACAGCATATTTGTGTGGTTCGATGAGCACAGATTTAAAAGACAATCGATCGTGCTGTTGATACTATGGATCTTCAACCGGGAAGCATAGCGCAGTTGGCCAACGCATATGATTCGGCATGGCTGCATGCCTCTGTTCAGCACCTTCCAGGACCTCATTGACTCTTCTTCTGCACGTCTCGCAGCGGCGCGCGCTGCAAAACGTGGTTATACTGGCTTTTGACAGGTTGTGACGTCAATGTAGCTGGTCAGTGTATATCTTCCATACACGCTCCATTGGAACGTCGGTGCGCTCCGCGCTTTTCATCATTTGACAAGAGGCAAGTACGCGACCTATTGAACAACAATACTGGCCTACTGGTTTTTTCTGTTCTTAACCTATAATAATGGAGGTCGTAAAAGATTTAGGTCATAGGCGTTCCATAGATAGCGTTAGTGCTTTACTGAGTTGAAATGTAAATGGAGAAATTTGCTGGTACGTGATGGCTGTATAATTACAAAGTAGTAAAGTTGTCACAGACGCCATCCACGAGCAGTTTGCAGAAAGTTATTGTTGGAGTAATCTTCTCTAAACGCACTGTGCATTGTTGCAACCTCGATATGAAGAAATAGCCGACGTCCTTGCAAAAGAGATACATAGAAGAATAACTATTATTACTGTTACTAAATATCGCTTACAACTGGGTCAAGTTTCAGGACTGACGTACCTGGACATCCATTTTTCCAGAAGGCTAAAACGATCATTCAGTCTCCCAGTCCTAGTCGGGAGTAATAAAAATTAGAGTTTCAGTATTTCACATTATTGACCAAAATTATAAATTTAAAGTGCTATCGTAATCTACTCATTAAGAGGTATAAACTTAAAGGTTTAACACAATAAGACAAATATTCAATTTAGAAACTGTTTGTGTATAGGGTGATTATAAATAAAGTTTAACTTTAAAAACGCTGTAGAAATAACACCACTGGTCAGAATGACGTCAAGTTGCAACGGAATATTATCGGAGAAGGGAAAAACGTACGACAGAAAAAAAAAATTGTGAAAATTGATCAACGGTGCTGAATGTGTCACAGTACGTAAATGAAAACACCTGTCATGCGCACGACCCATTAAAGTTCGTATAAACACGCCGAGTACACAGCTTTCACTCCTTTCGCGTCTGCGACGTTCTCCATGACTGTCTCAATGCAGGATCGCGCTCTGCTTGTAAAGCTGTACTACAGGAATGATGGCTGTGCACACGTCGCTCTGCAGAAGTTATGGACGCTGAAGGGTTTGAAAAAAGGCGTTGGTCCGATGACTGCTATGGGTCTGGAGAAAATGATTCGAAGTTCGAAAAGGCGGGTTCTTTTGGTAAGTAACCTGGTAGAGGGACGAAGCGAATTGATTCGACGTCCGTATAAGCAGTGGCCACAGGAGTGCATGAGGAGACGAGTGGTGGTGTGCAAACGTGCAGAGCACGGAGAAGTGCCCGAACATCGGACACACCCGCGAGTACGCTGCGTAAAATCCTACGAAACATCCTTCTTTGCTATCCATTCAAAATTACCCATGTGCACCAGTTGCTTCCTGTTGATCTGCTGTAGAATATCTTGCTCGCATGGAAGTGGGCATTGATTGGCCTTGGAAGATTTTGTGGACATACAAAGCCCATTTCTCTCTGACAATATATGTCAATATACGGAATTGTCAAATATGGGAAACGGAAAATCCACACGAAAATCGACCAGTACCACTTCATCCTGAAAAGATCACTGTGTGGTGCGGGTTTACGGCATCATTTATAACAGGGCCATATTTTTTCGAAGAGGCAGGTGCTTCCGGTCATGTTAGCTGTACTGTCACTGCTAAGCGCTATCAGTTTCTATTGCACAACCACGTCATTCCAGCTCTCCAATAGCGTGTATGTGTGGTTGAGATCATTTTTATGCAAGATGGCGCACCTCCGCAATTACAAATCCAATTAAGTGGCTGCTGAAGCGCCATTTCGGAAATACTAGAATTATCAGCCGCCATTTCGCTACAGGCTGGCAGTCCCGATCACCTAATCTTAATCCGTGTGACTTCTGGCTGTGGGGCTATCTGAAAGATGTTGTCTTCAGTGTTCCTATTGCAAACTTGGCTGCATTGAAGGCACACATTGCGCAACACATTCTGAACGTGGCCGCGGATACACTTCGATCAGTTGTGGAACATGCTGTTTCTCGATTTCAACTTGTTGCAGAAAACGGTGGACAGCGTACTGAACATTTTTTCCGCCTGTCATACGGAAATTAATAATCCATTTTAATTTTGACGTCGATTGATGCTTTTTATGCGGTTTTTCGCCTCAGGACAATTAAAAACCAATTTTTCCCTTCCGATGCGATATGACCCTGTCGTGGTTGATGGGCTTACGTAACTAACAGTATCACACCTAAACCCCTATGCACACTGAGTAGTACAGCTTGTTCAACGTCAAACGTACACCCTAGGCATTGTTATATGACTCATTTGCCATTTGTAGTCGATCTATATTAAATTATGATGCTTACAGCGCCATCTGTTGCTACATTTTGTAACGATTTATTTTTCTTCTGCCATACGTTTTCCCCCTTCTCCAATAATATTCCGTTGCAATTTGACGTCATTCTGACCAGTGGTGTTATTTCTACAGCGGTTTGAAAGTTTAACTTTAATTAATTATAATGACCCTGTGTATCTTGCAGTAAGTAACTCGCAGCGAACATATCCGCTATTTATACAGGAAGGACGTTTATTATTTATACAGGCAGGACGTTTTCATTTATTACCTCTTTACAACTATATCATTGTGTGACACATAGTTTAGGAGATACGACATTATAAACGCTAAAATTCATGAAAAACTAGCTTTCTTAAAATGGTGTTGTTTTATAAATGGGAGCTAGATTCTGCACAGAATCGTCAGTGTGTGTACGGAAAGGTGGAGAGGTGGGTAGTGGGGGGGGGGGGGGGGGTAGGAGTGGCGTAGGGTGACTGGTGCCTACACAACGGCTGTTATCCAGGAGAATTGCGGCAATGACGGTTTCATATTGCATAACCACAAGCAGATCAAAGCGTCTTAAAAACAAACAACTATTACAGTGATGGTACGGACGCGGGGCCGACAGTGCTCAGATGTTCTTAGCTTGGCCACCACGTTCACCAGGCCTGACACCCTTCGGCCTCTTCGTATGGCGGTACGTTCAAGCCCAAGCCTTCGTCCGTCTTCCATCACCGCGAGTTATCCAACAGAAACAGAGCAAACGAGCCACTTTCCTGAACAACATCGTGTTTGGAAAGAGATCAGTATGTGTCAAGTGAGGAATGGCATACTTCTACCCGAGCGTTTTGATGGACGTAAAAATTTTGTAATACTGTTTTAAAAATATTTAAGAGTTACTGTACACAGTGAAATAACTTTAGAAATCATACATCAGTTTTTCTGCGTGTTATGGTTTTCTGAATCACTGACGGCCATTTATAATAACAATGTATATGTATATCCCAGATGGAAATCTTGTTATCTCTTCTACCTACACTGTCTGATTAAAAGTACCTGTACACCTATTTCTGGAAATTAACCGGGGATGCCTCCCCACTTCGTCCTTGTGACGACTTGAACTTTACTGTGGACACCTTCAGTGAGGTGTCTAAGCGTCTGTTGAGGAGTGGTAGCCCATTATTCCTCAACAGCCGACAACAGGGAAGGTACTGGTGTTGGACGCTGGAGTCGAGACCGAAGCCGTTGTCGTAACGCATCCCGAAGGTGTTTCATTGAAATCATGTCGGGACTCTGGGCGGCAACTCCACTTCATGGATGTTTTCGTCCGTAAAAACAAGGCCTCACGGCTGCTGCTTTGATGACAGGGTGCGCTGTTACGCTGATACAATCAAGCAACAACCTCAAACTGTTCCTCCATTGTACGCAGTACACAGTGCTGTATAAAATGCGACCAGATACATCGGCACTGACTGTTTGCTGAAGTGCAATAAGCCGATCACACCCTAACCACACCCTCACAACGAAAAAAGGCTTCTCGTACTTCACTACTGGCATTACACATGCTGGCATGTAAAATGTTCTCCAGGTATTCGCCAAATCTAAACAGTTTCATTGGATCGCCAGTTGGCAGCACTGGCGCAGACCGTACACGCTTGAATATTAAGATCGTCAGGATAAGTAATTAATTCTGTAATAACTGCCAATTAAGTTAATATCACATGGTAACGAAGTTAATTAGAGTCTATTTTATATTATCTATTGAAAGTTTCACTCGTTTCAAAGTATTTTCCGGAAAAAAAAAAAAACATAAGGGCCGGTTTCCGCGTACTTTAGACGTAGGTTTACATACTAAATTAAGACATTTCTTTAAGTATTAAGAGAAGAATTTAGGTTGTTTTCATTACATATATATTTAGTAGTACCGTATCTTCTCGGGGAACTAAAGGTTTTAAGTTCTACCTTTTATTTCCTTTCAAAGCGCGTAAAGTACGTATCGAGCATACACGATCTTAGGCCTAATTTTTCGGGCATACAAGTTTTGATTTTTAACGTTAGTTTAACTGCATTACGTTACTATATTAATAGCATACACATATATTAGTGTTCCACATAACTCAAGTAACTTTTGTGATCTGTAGTTAATAGAATATTATTGTTATTGCCTAGGCAAATTTTGTAAAAAAGTATTGTAAACAACCATGAGCGAGAAGTGTTTGAGCTGCCGTAGGAAAGTCAGTTCTGGGGTTCTGTGCAGCTGTTGTGGCACGTGGTTACATTGGGGTGAATGTAGTGGCATGGGGAATCAGGGAAGTAAATGGGCCTCTTCAATGGTATTGCAGATTATGTTCAAGGGATAGGAAAATAGCGGAACAGGAAGGGAAGATTAGAGTCCTTTCGGGCTGAACTGGATAGTGTTAGGGAGGAACTGGTGAGGTTGAGGGGGGAGGAGGGTGAAGACAGGTGGAAAGTGGTAGCAAGAAACAGGGGCCACAGAAAGAGAACAGTATCAGACAGTTTCATTATTGGCACAAACAACTGATTTGCCTTGCTACCTCAGTCAGCTACGGAAGAGGCTCAAGTAGATGTAAGTGTAGTCAACAATCAACAGACTTTCACTAGGAAACCAACTGTTGCAAAAAAAGTAGAAAGTAGGAGGAAAGTTCTGTTGTTAGGTAGTAGCCATGGAAGAGGTGTGGGCCAGATTTTGCAGGAAAAATTAGGTGACAGGTACCAGCTCACAAGTATTTTCAAGCCCAGTGCATGTCTTAGCCAAGTGATAGAGAATGTAGGATCATTGTGCAAAGGTTTTACAAAGCCAGATCATGTTGTGGTAGTGGGTGGAGCGGGAAACACTATTGATAGGGATCAGGGCTACAATATTGAGTGTGACATGATAAAAATAGCATCTGGAGCTAGATCAGCTGCTTCGGGGGGGCTACTTTGTCAAGCATAGGTTTGGTTCCTGTTGATGATATTGGTAGGTGGGACTTCACAAGACATGGCCTGCATCTCAATAGGAAAGGGAAGGGTAAACTGGCTGGCACGATGGCAAAATCTTTAAGTGGGTGAACTGAAACTCATTGGAGTATTTTTTAGGCTAAGATCAGTATCCAATCATCCTACATTGATTGAAATTAAGCTTAATGAAAGGTTCAGACAGGCAGGTACAAATGATGTGAAAATATCACAATATTCTCATAATAGTACAGTGAAAAATAGTGTTAGTATGTCACAAGATTCACATAAAAGCACAGTAAAAAATAGTGTTAATATATTGCACCAGTAATCAGGGAATTAAAACAAAGTAGATGAGCTTCTTGTTTGTATAGAAGATTTAGAAACTGAGGGTGGAATAGATGTACTATGCCTGTCTGAACATCATATAGTCACAAGTATGGAAATGGCAATTGTAGGTGGATATAAGCTTTCAGCACATGTAAGTAGAGACACTATGGAGAGAGGAGGAGTTGCCAGATATGTTAAAATCCGTCATAGTGTGAAAAATTTGGAAACTAAAAAATTTTACATAAAGGGACACACAGTAGCATGTGCATGTGAGCTTAAACTAAATAAAGGCACTTTTATAATTGTAGCCATGTATAGGTCCCCATTGGGAAATTTTCAACTATTTTTGAAAAACTTGGATTCTTTGTTGTGCTACCTGCCAGACAAATGAAAGCAAATTATTGTTCGTGGGGATTTCAACATAGATTTTCTGAAAGATTCAGATAAAAAGCATAACCTTGAAGTATTACATGGTTCTTTCAATTTGACATCAGTTATTGATTTTCCTACTTGGGTGGTACAGGAAAGCAGCACACCGATAGATAACGTTTTCATAGACCAAGATAATATCAATCAAATAAGAACTTTTCCTGTTAAGAATGGTCTGTCTGATCACGATGCACAGCTAGTTACAGTATATAATATAGCTCCATACATTAATGCAAAACAGTTCTCCAAAATAGTGTGTTCCATTAACGATTTAACACTTCAAAATATAAGGGAAAGCCTGCAACAGTTAGACTGGGATGAGGTGTATAGGGAACATTATGCTAATTAAAAATTTAACGTATATCATGATACATTTGTGAGTATATTTGAAAACAGTTTCCCAAAGAAAACGGTGAAATATATTTGTAAGAAACCACGTAAAAAGCTGGGCTTACTAAAGGGATAAAAATATCCTGTAAACAGAAAAGGGAAATGTTTCTTACAGCTAGGAGAAGTAATGATCCCAAAACAATGAAACATTATAAAAACTACTGCACTGTATTAAGAAAAGTCATTATAAAGTCCAGAAGTATGTGCATTATGTCTGAGGTTAGCACTTCTGATAATAAAATTAAAACAATTTGGCATGATGTGAAAAGGGAAACAGGGCAACCGAGAGCACAGGAAGACTGTATTTCTATCAAACACAATGAAAAGTTTGTTAACAAGAAGTCAGAAGTAGAAAACATCTTTAATAATCATTTTTAAGTGTTGTAGAGAAAGTAGGTTCCAGCTATTCATTAGAAATTGCAAAGCAGTATATGGAATAGGCAGTATCTACACAATTTGATAAAATTGAAATTCAACCCACCTCTCCTACTGAAATTAGGAAAACAATAAATTCACTCAAAAGTAAAAGCTCACATGGAATTGATGGCATTTCCATCAGAGTACTAAAAGCTTTTTCCCAGCAAATAAGTAGGATTCTCAGCCACATATGTAGTAGCTCAATGAAACAGGGAATTTTTCCAGATAGACTGAATTATGCTATTGTTAAACCACTGCATAATAAAGGGGATAAAGCTGATGCTAACAACTACCACCCAATCTCACTTCTGACAGCTTTATCCAAAATTCTTGAAAAAGTAATGTATTCAAGAGCAGCATCACATATTTTTAAAAATGAAGTACTAACAAAATGTCAATTTGGTTTTCAGAAAGGCTTTTCAACAGAAACTGCTATATATCATTTCACTGATCAAATATTAAATGCAATGAATAACCAAACATCACCCATTGGGATATTTTGTGATCTCTCAAAGGCTTTTGATTGTGTGAATCATGAAATTCTTCTAGATAAGCTTAGGTATTGTGGTATGAGTGGGAAAGTACACAAATGGTGTAATTCATACTTTTAACTGGAAGAATGCAGAAGGTTGAAATTAACAGTACAGATAGTCTACAAAAACCAGCAGAGTCCTCTAACTGGGGAGGTATCAAGAATGGTGTCCCACAGGGTTCAGTCTTGTGTCCCTTATTGTTGTTAATATATATTAATGACTTGCCACTACATCCATGAAGATGAAAAGTTAGTTCTTTTTGCTGATGATACAAGTATAGTAATCACATCCTAAAGCAAGAATCAGCTAAGGAAATTGCAAATAATGTCTTTCAGAAAATTATTAAATGGTTCTCTGCAATTGGCTTCTCACTAAATTTTGAGAAAACACAGTTTATACAATTCTGTACAGTAAATGGCGTAACACCACTGATAAATATAGACTGTGAACGGAAGTTGTTGCTAAGGTAGAACACTCAAAATTTCTGGGTTTGTGCATTGATGATCAATTGAATTGAAGGAAAAAACCAACGAAATGCTGAAACGGTTAGGTTCAGCTACTTATGCTATTAGGGTTATTGCAAATTTTGATGATAAACGTATCAGTAAATTAGCCTACTATGCCTGTTTTCATTCACTGCTTTCATAATGCATCATATTTTGGGGCAATTTGCCATTAAGAGAGAAAGTATTCATTGCACAAAACCGTGTAATCAGAATAATAGCTGGAGCCCACCCAAGATGACCTTGAAGACATTTATTTAAGGAACTCGGAATTTTCACAGCACCTTCGCAATACATACTTTCACTTGAGAAATTTATCATTAATAGCACATCCCAATTCAAAAATAACAGCGAAATGCATAGCTACAACACTAGAAGAAAGGATGATATTCACTATTCTGGATTAAATCTCACTTTTGCACAGAAAGGGTTGAATTATGCAGCCATAAAACTCCTTGGTCATTTGCCAAATAGTATTAAACGTCTGACACATGTCCAACCAACATTTAAAAGCAAATTAAAAAATTTTCTGAATGACCACTCCTTCTACTCAATAGATGAGTTCTTAAATATGAAGTAGCAACTCTAAAAAATAATTAATTAATTATTTTGTGTAAAGAAAACTTATGTTAAAGTGACACGTTCCACATCATTACGAAATGTCGTATTCATGATCTATGGAACAAGGATTAATGTATGTATGTATGTATGATACAGCTTGATTCATCACTCCACACCGAGCGAGTTGGTGCAGTGGTTAGCACACTGGGCTCGCATTCTGGAGGACGACGGTTCAAACCCACGTCCGGCCATCCTGATTTAGGTTTACGGTGATTTCCCTAAATCGCTTCAGGCAAATGCCAGGATGGTTCCTTTCAAAGGGCACGGCTGACTTCCTTCTGCATCCTTCCCTTATCCGATGACACCGATGACGTCGCTGTTTGGTCCCCTTCCCCAAATCAGTCAACCAACCATCACTCCAAAACACTCGTTTCCAGTCATCCACAGTCCAATGGCGTCGCTCGTTACGCCACTTCGAGCGTCTCTCAAGTGTGACCACAGATATGTGGGGCTTATGAAGAGCTGCTCGACCACTATCCCCATTCTTGTAACTCCCGACGGACAGTCATTATGGTAGCTGTACAGCATCTCACGAGCGATACCTCCGCTGATTTCATGAGACTTTTTATAACCACCCTACGCAATATTCGACGGCCCGTGTCTGTCAGTAGGTGACAGAGGAGGGTTCTTGATTTAGCTGTGGTTGTTCCTTCGTGTTTCAATTTCACAATCATATCATCAACATTCGTTAGAGGCAGTTTATAAGGTTTGAAACGTCGCTGATGCGATGTGTTAGTCAGGTGTAATGCAATGACAAGTCCTCCTTCGAAGTCACTCGTCTCTTGTGACCGGCGAGTTATGCTGTTACTGCTTTTCTTCTGGCAACACAATATTCCCGCCTTCTTTTATACTGGCGGGTCGGCCTCTTGTGACATCAGGTTGTCAGTTTCGCCTTGCCTTGATGTCCAGATTCTTTCGATCACATGGTGTGTGTATTAACATATTTATTGTGCAATGCGGTGTTGTTGCGCAATTGGAACAAACAATTAAGTCCACATGGGGTTAATGGAGACATGGGGTTAATGGAGACTGTGCTGCTCAGTTTTCATTCATCCCAACATTTCGTTGTATAACAAGCCATACCGCCTCGGTTTTTATTGTGTTTTAATAGTGAAAATGCCACTGAGGCCCACACAATCTTTAACGTTGATATTGTGGTGGTAGTCAGGTAAATAAGGAAAATAATAGGGTGGAATCGATTGACTGAGTTGAAAGCACAATAATATTCATTTGCTGTGAAAGGTCTCTGCTGGATTCCTTTCATGTTAATTTCTTAAATCTGTTGTCATTTACGGCATAAATTTCTCTTCTAAATTTACTGTGGTGTTTCTGACTATCTGGGAGGAGACTGAGCAGTGAAACGTGTTACTTTTACACATAAACAAGAACGATCTGTCACACTACTACACTTTAAAACACAGTTTATATGTAATTCATGTCACACAGTCTCATACGGAACCTACATCCGCTTTATTTTATATACTGTACATGATAAGATACTGTCATCCCCTTCCCTTCTGTGTGAGAGGATGAATGAGCAAATGTGTTTCTAGTTGCATGCTGGATGGTAGCAGACAAGCCTGTCTGCTAGAGAACAGTAGGACCAACGTCGGAACAGGTAGCTATGCTTTCTAAAAGCAGAGAGGTTTCTATACTTAGTATGGTCCTGTCCGTCCCTTGTCATGTTGGTATAGGAAGCTGCCTCTCTGGTCACTTCCGTTTGTATTTGTGAGGCACCCCTCAGGAAGGGACCACGGCAGTCGGTCCGTGGCGAGCGTCTGAAGTGGTAAGATCTCCGGCTAAGCGCATGTCGGCTAAGTCCGTAGGACAATGGATTTATTAAGTTTGGCCTAACTGAAAATTTAATCACCTTTATTTCAGGTTTAGCTATAAAATATCTAATGTTATCTTAAATTGCAATGCAGTGTAATTCGAGCGTGAAGTTCAGAATATCTTCCGGTAGTTGCTTTGTCACTACTTTGTGAGTAAAGTGGAACCACGTGTTGATCAGTAACTCTAACTAAGATCATCAATCTTAAATGCGAATGCTCGTGTGATTATAACGTCTCGTCTTGACAATATTTTTCAATATAGCAACTTTTCTTTATGTTCAACCCACGTGGGGTGTACTTTGTGAGACCAGTACCACGTGCTTATGCAATTGTTTGACCCATCAGGTTAATAGTAAGACGATAGTAACCAGTTCGAGATTTTTCTTTAGTAAATTGCTTTTCGATGTAATTTATTTTAATTATCAAAATTATTGTGGAGTTACACTCTTTGTGTAAACCAAGTTGACCACGTGAAGCATGAGGTGAAAGCATCAAAGTAGCCCTCAGCTATTCTTTTCGGGAAGATTTCACAGAGAGTTAGTATGAATCTAGTATACTAGTGTGTGGTAATTTCATGACGGACAGGATTGCGCTACGAACGTAACTTCTTTGGGTGAAAATTGAATCGGTTGGTTGTGGTTAATTTCCTCTTGCATATGTTTCAACGTTCTTCGTGTGTTATTTTATGAATGCAGTGTTGTATGCAGTCTCCCAATCTTGGCTCCATATTTGATGTGTTCCGTAAGATTACAAACTCACATTTTCACAGTCCTAAATAAGGCACCAGCTTAGTTATGACTCAAGTTTAATATGCTGAAATTTCAATGATCAATGTTAAAATAAATTTCCAAATATAAACTGATTTATTTCTTTTTATTTAAATTCTCTTTTATATATAAATATATATCACCGGTTGTCGTATGACTATTATAAGATTATAAGTAATGTTAGTCTGGTTGGGAATTTGGTAAGCTAGACTGGATACCTGGTGAAACAGTTGCTCAGTAATGTAAGGTTAACTTCCTCAGACAGCTCACAGCTTTAACCCACTTTTATGGTATTGTCTATCAGCACCGCTTTCTGAACAAATTAAAGCAACAACATTACAGCTGGTGACACAAATTTTGAATTACAATCCTTTAGCTCAAGAAAATATTATCCCCAAGAAAGCAACGACAGAGAATGCTTAATTAAAATTTTAGCACCGTTTTCAGTGTTATAGTATTAAATAACAATTTCCCACAGAGAACACAGGCCAGCAGTTAAATTCAAGAACTAACAAAACACTTAAGAAAATGTTACATTCATCCCATTGAATTGTTGGCTGGTTGATTCAGCAATCTGTTTTCATGGTTATGTTAAAAATAAAAGTCACACTTGCAAAGTTATTTTATTTAAATATACGCTTTTCCCCTTGGTTAGGAATCATCAGATTTTCTAAAGGAAAAAAGAAACTAATTAAATAGCAATACTTAAAACATTGTAATGTATGGTTCTAAGCTACGCCCAAAATTTAGTTAAAACCGGAAAAAGACACTCACTTAAAACTGTACCAGAATAACACTCACCATAATTTTCTGGTTTTGAGCGTCCATTTAGTAGTGTAGTGCCATAGCGTTCTGCCTCTCACGCAGATATGTAATTTTTTAGCGTTTTTAAAATATGTATAGTTTTATTGCAATTTTAAGTTAATTTATTTATTTAAATGTTCATGGATGCAGCTTTTAATGTCGTACTTGCTGGTTAAATTTAATGTTATTGTCATTTACCACATTACTGATTACCACTATGTACAAAAAATGGCTCTGAGCGCTATGGGACTTAACGTCTCAGGTCATCAGTCCCCTAGAACTTAGAACTACTAAAACCTAACTAGCCTAAGGACATCACACACGTCTTTGCCCGAGGCAGGATTCGAACCTGCGACCGTAGCGGTCACGCGGTTCCAGACTGAAGCGCCTAGAACCACTCGGCCACAACGGCCGGCCTACTATGTACAGTAAGCATCACTGAATTGCTCGTAATATTGCCTGTTCAATAATTTTAATCTTCATTACAGGTTAATTTTAATCTAATTTATTCCTTCTTATTAAGTACAGGTTAATCAGTGTCAGATTAGCCTTCTACCTAACTTAAGTTGCTAGCGCCGTCTGTCCCACATTTGGCGGATTAGCGCGGCTACGTGCGGCCATCCGCTGTTTAGTAATTCTAGCGCCGCTGCCGGTAACACGGCTCAGCTGTTTGCCAGACAAGGTCAGAGCGATGCACGCGTGGCTCTACGCTGCGCTCTACATGCTGCTGTAACAGTTCAAAGGTATTTGGATTTTTTTCATTGGTCTCCGTTATTAGTTTGTCAGACCTCACTTCCGTTGTGGCTGTGGGATGATTTCCGACGTTATCTTTCTAGGTGCCCACAGTTCCTTTTAGTTATTCTGACGACCAAATTTTTCTCCAGCCGGTTTTATGTAGCTGACGAAGAGCTTTAGTACCCGGTGCAATGAACTTTATTTGACAGCTTCACGCCAGTGGTTTTTTGCGGTTTTAATTAAATTTTGCCGGCCGCTGTGGTCGAGCGGCTCTAGGCGCTTCAGTCCGGAACCACGCGGCTGCTACGGTCGCAGGTTCGAGTCCCGCCTCGGGCACGGATGTGTGTGATCTCCTTAGGTTAGTTAGGTTTAACTAGTTCTAAGTCTAGGGGACTGATCACCTCAGATGTTAAGTCCCATAGTGCTTAGAGCCATTTGAACCATTAAATTTAATTTTTCGCGCAGGTTAGAGCCATTCCTTGTAATGTTTTCCGAGTAGTTATTTAATTAGCTCCATTTTTCCTTTTAGATAATCTGATGATGCCTAACCACGGCGAAACACGTTATTTTTAAATACAAATAACTTTGCAACTATCACTGTTTTATTTTTAATATAAACTTCGGACAGTGATTAACTCAAACTTCAATTTAATTAAAAATTCAAGAGCTAACAAGACACAAAAATGTTTGGTTAAAAATTTAGCACCGTGTTCAGTATTGTAGCATGAGAGCCAAGCTAGTACCTCGGAGTCAGAAAACCATTGAATCAATAGGGTCAGTATTCACTTTCTATATAATGAACCAACTAAAAAAAACTAACAACTAATTAAGGAGAATAATTGCAATAAAGACAATCATTAAGAACAACGCTTTTCTCGGCAGGAACCAAGATGTTTCCAGTCACAACAGCTCCGTCACATAGGCGTTAGTACTGGAACGTCACTCCACCAGGCAGTATGCATAAAAGGAAAGGTCAAAGGCCACCCTGAAACAACTGGGTGTTAACAACAGGAAACTAGAAATTCTTGGCACGGGCAGACAATATAGCAAAACTTTATACAGGCTTAACAAGCTGACTGCAGATCAACAACATGCCACAGACTACAGTTGAAACGTCCCCTTTGAAAAATTATTGAATTACTGTGCTGGTAAACCCCTTACATTATTTGATTTTCAAACACCTGAGCAGAACTCAACGTACTCAGACATTTCGCTCTTTACCTATTCTGATCAACACTAAACTGACACACAATATTTTTAGCGCAAAGAAATCTGACTTTCAAAAATCCCTGCAAAAGAATGGCGCTGACTAACAATAACCTATACCTTTCACAAATCACTTGCCTCACAAAAATCTGCAATACAGCGAGCGCCACTACTGCCAGCTAAATAAAAGATTCAAACTACTGAAGGCATTAACTACTGATAGTCATAGTTAGCAAATGAAAGATTTTGATAGAGAACAAACAATGTATTTACCTTAATAGTGTTCATAAGTCATAATATATATAGCAGTTCATGACATCCAATCTTACAAATTTACTGTCTCTGATGAACACACGTCCAGATCGTCCGCTCTCAAAACTCCGCCATTTCTCTCCCCACATCCACCACTGCTCGCGGCTCACCTCCAACTGTCCAACGCTACGCGCTGTTAACAGCCAACTGCCCAACACTACAATAGCATATACTCCAACAATGCAAACCAACCACAGCCTTCACACAGCAGAGTCAGTGATTTTTATATAGAGCGCTACGTAGCGTTACCAACATAAAAACCTAAACAGCCTACTTACACAGTTACAAAACACTTATAGAACAGTGACTGAACAGTTGCACAGGGTCCAGTCACATTAATGTGACCACCGCCTACGTTCGACACCAACGTGCAATAGACCACGCACAGACGGCACGTGGCAGCACTAGCGCTGGAAGGTATATAAAGTGTATCGAGAGGGCGCGGAAAAAAGTACTGTTATTGTCGTAAAGCCGAAACGGAGAGATTTATCTGACGCCCAAAGGGACACGATCATTGGTCTTCAGGAAAAGGACGGAAGCACTTCTGAAAAGGCTAAGTTTGTGAACTGTTCGCGTGCTGCCGTGGTTAAATTATATCGTGCTTGGCAAAACGACGCTATCGAAAGTGGGCGCTGAGACAACTGTCGTGTACCACGGGGCCGCAGATGACTTGGGAGAACAACAAATGGTTCAAATGGCTCTGAGCACTATGGACTCAACTGCTGTGGTTATCAGTCCCCTAGAACTTAGAACTACTTAAACCTAACTAACCTAAGGACATCACACACATCCATGCCCGAGGCAGGATTCGAACCTGTGACCGTAGCAGTCGCACGGTTCCGGACTGCGCGCCTAGAACCGCGAGACCACCCCGGCCGGCGGGAGAACAACAGCTGCGGAGATGTGTACGAGCGAACAGACGTTCAATTGTAGAGCAGCTAATCGCCCAGATGAACCAAGGAGCTACCAACAATGTCTCCTCAACGACCAATGCTGCGTACGGGCCTCCGCAGCAGACGCCTGGTTTATGCTCCCATGCTGCCTGCTTTTCATCGGCGACGAAGGGGGAATCTGTACGTCCACTGATTGGCGAGAGTTGGCCTTTTCAGGAGAATCACATTTTACGCTCCATCGGACAGATGGCCGTTAGGGCATAAGGCTTCAAACGTCTCAAAGCAAACACCATACAAAAATCGATGGAAGTATCGAGGCCGGAGGAGGGAGCGTTATGGGCTGGGAAATGTTTCATTGCATTACCTCGGTGATCGGATTCATGTCGCACGATCTGGCTGTCAAATAATTCGTTCGCACTGTCCAGAATGATCCTCAAACCAGTCCTGAGAAATTGTGGCCTGGTGACAAGATATCGTTTTTTGGGAACATTAAGTTCATGAATGGTCGCAAATGGTTCCAAATAGCCGAACAAAACAATTCCCAGTCAATGATCGATTCCGTTGGAGCAGAGCATCCAGTCCATTCCATGTAAACCCAGCCCACACCATTACGGACCCACCATCAGCTTGTACACTGCCTTATTGACAACTTGGGTCCATGGCGGCGTCAGATGTGCGCCACACTCAAGCCCTGCGATCAGCTCTTACCAGCTGAAGTCGGGACTCATCTGACCAGGCCACGGTTTTCCAGTCATTTAGCTTCCTACCGATACGCTCGCTAGTCCAGGCGAGGCGCTGCGGGCGATGTAGTGCTGTTAACAAAAGCACCCGCGTCGGTCATCTCCTGCCACAGCCCTTTAAGGTCACATTTCGCCACAGTGTCCTAATATACACGTTCGTCGTACGTCCCACATTGATTTCCGCGTCATTTATCACCCAGTGTTGCTTGTCTGTGAGCACTGACAACTACAAGTAAACGCCGCTAGTCTCAGTCGTTAAGTAAAGGCCGTCGGCCACTGCGTTGTCCGTGGTTGAGAGGCAATGGCTGAAATTTGATATTCTCAGCACACTCTTGGCACTGTGGATCTCGGAATACTGAAGTCCCTAACGATTTCCTAAATGAAATGTCCCATGCGTCTAGCTCCAACTACCATTCTGCGTTCAATGTCTTTTAATTAGCGACGTGCGGCAATCACGTCGTAAACCTTTTCACGTGAATCACTTGAGTACCCATGATAGCTCATCAAATGCAGCTCCCTTTTACACTTTGTGTACCTGATATTACCGCCATCTGTAGCAGTGTATATCGCTATCCCCTGACGAACGGTACGAGCTGGGTTCTCTACAATCGTTTGCGGTATCAGTATTTGCACTAACTGTAGTGTCCCTATCCTTTCAACAGGTTACAAACTGTTTTCGACGTTAAACGGACTACATATCTTGTACTTTTACGCTAAGAGCAACGAAGAAGATAGATGCTCTGTGGTACAGCGACGGCAAGTGCTCTGCAAGCCGCGTCTGTATTGCGTGCAACATTTATTCCTTGGATTGTTACGTTGGGGCGAAATATGAAAGAAAATGATTTTTTAAGCTTCTAGGGCCGTAGACTATAATCTGAGAGGAGGTTATGGATATATTGCTAAAGAAAGCGTTATTTTATGTCAACCATTTTGAGTATAGAGACTAAATACACTGCTGGCCATTAAAATTGCTACACCAAGAAGAAATGCAGATGATAAACGGGTATTCATTGGACAAATATATTATACTAGAACTGACACGTGATTACATTTTCACGCAAATTTGGTGCATAGATACTGAGAAATCAGTACCCAGAACAACCACCTGGCCGTAATAACGGCCATGATACGCCTGGGCATTGAGTCAAACAGAGCTTGGATGGCGTGTACAGGTACACCTGCCCATTCAGCTTCAAAACGATACCACAGTTCATAAAGAGTAGTGACTGGCGTATTGTGGCGAGCCAGTTGCTCGGCTACCATTGACCAAACGTTTTCAATTGGTGAGAGATCTGGAGAATGTGCTGGCCAGGGCAGCAGTCGAACATTTTCTGTATCCAGAAAGGGTCGTACAGGACCTGCAAATGCGGTCGTGCATTATCCTGCTGAAATGTAGCTTTTCGCAGGGATCGAATGAAGGGTAGAGCCACGGGTCGTAACACATCTGAAATGTAACGTCCACTGTTCAAAGTGCCGTCAATGCGAACAAAACGGTGACCGAGACGTGTAACCAATGGCACCCCATACCATCACGCCGGGCGATACGCCAGTATGGCGAAGACGAATACACGCTTCCAATGTGCGTTCACATGTTACTGTAAACAGAATCTGGATTCATCCGAAAAAATGGCGTTTTGCCATTCGTGCAGCCAGGTTCGTCGTTGAGTACACCATCGCAGGCGCTCCTGTCTGTAATGCAGCGTCAAGGGTAACTGCAGCCATGGTCTCCGATCTGATAGTCCATGCTGCCGCAAACGTCGTCGAACTGTTCGTGCAGATGGTTGTTGTCTTGCAACCGTCCCCATCTGTTGACTCAGGGATCGAGACGTGGCTGCACGATCCGCTACAGCCATGCGGATAAGATGCCTGTCATCTCGACTGCTAGTGATACGAGGCCGTTGGGATCCAGCACGGCGTTCCGTATTACCCTCCTGAACCCACCGATTCCATATTCTGCTAACAGCCATTGGATCTCGACCAACGCGAGCAGCAATGTCGCGATACGATAAACCGCAATCGCGATAGGCTACAATCCGACCTTTATCAAAGTCGGAAACGTGATGGTACGCATTTCATCTCCTTACACGAGGCATCACAACATCGTTTCACCAGGCAACGCCGGTCAACTGCTGTTTGTGTATGAGAAATCGGTTGGAAACTTCCCTCATGTCAGCACGTTGTAGGTGTCACCACCGGCGCCAACCTTGTGTGAATGCTCTGAAAAGCTAGTCATTTGCATATCACATCATCTTCTTCCTGTCGGTTAAATTTCGCGTCTGTAGCACGTCATCTTCGTGGTGTAGCAATTTTAATGGCCAGTAGTGTATTTGTTCTGACATCAGGGGCCGATGTACTCAACAATACAGAATGTTGTAAAATGTATGTGTTTAAGACCTTTTCTTGGTAGAAACAGCAGCTCTGTGTGACGTATGCTGATTGCCTCGGAGGTAACAAGGATCGTCGTCTCGTGGAAACATCCAGAGCCCACAGTCGAACTTTTACTAATTTAAACAGTAAAGAACTTCTACTAACTTAAAGCACGAACCACAGTATAACAGATACATAATTTTTACGACGCTTCGGATATTGTAACTGCACCCTGCTCTCTCTCTCTCATTAAAAAAGCTTTATGAGCATTTCTAGGTCAACGGCGATGAACACACACACTCTCTCTCTCTCTGTATATATATATATATATATATATATATATATATATTAAAAAAGCTTTATGAGCATTTCTAGGTCAACGGCGATGAACATTCAAGTAGGAATACACTTCGTTATCATTGTACAAGCAAACTTTGAACTTCGATACAATTTGAATCGACAGATATGTGACATGAGCTTGAAAGAGCTGTATTATTCATTTCATTTGGATTTATGTTATCAAATGTGCCTTGTTGTCTACTTATATACATATTCATCAACTGATACTACTTCCTGCCTAAACATACTACACTATAGCGGAGATTTTCGTCTCCCAAACATGTCATAGTACGTGAATACGAAACATGTTCCAAAATTCCGCAACACACACACATCAGCGATATGGGCTTGTAGTTGTCTGCGTTTGACCCAAGACCCTTATTGAAAACGGAAGTGATCACCCCATTTTTTAGATCACTTGGAAGGGATCAACCTTCCAGCGACCTACGGTGTATACAATGACACGCGCTGGGTTGCCCCGCAGAAGCGTACCGCACGGGCCCGATCACGTGTTCACCGGGGGTGAACAAACGGAAGGCGAGATGTCTCGACAGTAAGGCACTTAGCATGCGTAACACTTCCGAAATTAGGAACAAAAACGAGAATAAAATCTATAGTTACGGATACAATTACGTACTCATTCTTTCCTGCTCCCTGAGTGGTGTGCTGATGACATCCCCATCCATACTGTCGGCTTAAGATGACACGGCGGTCGGAGGGTAACGTTGGGTCTTCCGAGGCCTGTTCGGATGGAGTTTCTAGCTCCATGTGACACAAGCTCTTTAGTTGGATTTGGAGAAAAACTGGAACAAATAAATAAAACCAGTGGCGGCGCCAGGCCAAAACTGTACGTCGGCGACGAATCAGTTTTGCGAGGCCCCTTTCACATTCCAGTCAGAAAACCATGCTAAATTAAATGAGCTGAATTATGTACTAATAATAATTATAAACAAATTTTATTATTATAATATACAAGGGATACTGCAACGACAAAAATTACGTTAAGCAAACACACATTAAAAAAAACGAAACTCCTGGCTTTTCGCCTCACTAAATTTCTTTGGATTACGTCGTAGTTAATACCAGCCGCTGTTTCCGCTTAAATTTGTGGTACTGACAACGCAGATAGTTTTTTGCACATCGTGCTTCTTAGGTATGTGTTTATCAATTTTAACTTTGAGAAACTTGTCTTGGCAGAAGCTGTACTGAACGGGATTGTCACCATTATTCTGATTGTTCTGTAAAGATCTGGATATACTTCTTATAAATTAACTTATAATAAGTACTGAATAAGTTGTTTTCGATTTTGATTGAGTCCTGTAGGATGGATTTTAAAAGTTGAAGTTCTTCGAAAGGCTCTATGTAACTATTTTCGCCTTCTCGAAGAATTGTACCTAAATCATTACAATGTTTGTGAAGGTCGTCCTTGGGTAACGATTTCAAATTATTCATATCATAAATAGAACGAAATCGTTCAAAATATTCGTTGACGCTTTGAATCGACATTCAGTTTCGACTATTATAGTGTCTATCATTGTGTTAAAAAAGCTAACTCTGTGCTACAGTTCAACATTCCTTAGGTTCATAAATTTTTTCATAACCGAACATTCGTTTTTTCTGTGCTATTCTTCGTTTTTCAATGAGACTCAATTTCGTATCTACCTTTTTCTACAAACAATCGAGATTCTGCAACGCTTGTTTCAAATCATGTGCTGCGCAATTCTTAAATCCACACACAAAATGAAAGTAAAGTATTAATAGCGACTTTCAAGTTCACTTGAACCTATTGCCATCGTTTACTTGTATTGTTGACACATATAAAAATCTCATACCACACGTGTATTGCAACAATAAACTCAAAGTTAACATTTACTTCAAGACTGATTCACAGTCGCTAAGAGTTTCGGAATGATCAGTTCTATTTTTCAGGTCACTCACACTTTCGATGAAATCAACAAATTGCAAAAATATCGCTTTTACAGCTCCATTTCTACTTTCCCATTGTGTTTCAGACAGAGGTTCCAATGCCCATTTCAGTTTAGCTTTTATGGGTGAAGCCGGAGAACGCTTTAGCTGTCGCAGAAGTTTTAGCGGTAACTAGCTACAGCAAATTCCAACAGCGGCATCCGCACGGCGTGAACAAAGCTCGTGGATTAATGTTGCGTATTCTTGTTCTAACCCCTTTATTAACGCCAACCATATCCCTGTCCTCGACTGTTTGGGATGTCTGGGCCCTTATTTTCTAGTTCCTTTAAAATGACATTTGTTAAATACTCTCCTGTTGTTTCTGCGACTGCAATAAACTAAACGAAATGTTCCTCAATCTCTCCACTTGAGGAATTACAAAATCTTAATATTATTGACATTCGTTCCACACGGCGCGAATCCCTAGTACAATTGAGCATGAATTCATGAATGTTGCTTGTCTGACTCTGTTTATAATTTCGTTGATAACAGATTTGGACATTGATGTAATTAATTCATTTTATATGTCGTGGCTCAGATATTCGTGACAAAGTTGGTTTTCGTTAATAAGTTGCAAGTGCTCTTTTAGTGTTAGATCATATTTGGATAACAATTTAAATAGGTCTATAAAATTTCCTCTGTTTCCGCTATCGTTCAGGTTAAGGGAACGCCGTCGATGCCCTCAAAACGTCAGGCTTTTTTTCACGCCGTGCGGATTACATTGTTGGAATGTTCTGTAGTTAGTTACCGCTAAAACTTCTGCAACAGCTAAAATGTTTTCCGGCTTCATCAATAAAGCTAATTATTTTATAATATCGGTCAATCTTTCAAGGAAGTTATACCAATACTTTCGTGATTCCTAATCAGTCTCTCATTTTTCTTATCTGTTATTTTTCCGTATTTGATTACTTCCATCTACTCATGCACTCCATGTATCCTTGACTTTCTTCATGCCTTTGCAATACCCTACTCAGATCTTTCCAGTCACAACATCCTTCTTTTACCATCAGTGTCTGCAATTGTGAAAAAGTCGACATGGAAAGCAATAAATTTTGTCTTGAGATGTGAAGTAAGCTAACCATCTGCGATGTTGCTTTTCGCCGTTACTCAATTTTCTAGTAAAATGAAATTCAGTAAAATGTCTTTATTTGCATCTTTGGGGTAACTTTCATCAGGTTTTCTAGGTTCTGTTTGGAACCATTTTGGATTAAATCATGACGCTGCCAATCCGTTACTCGCAAACCCACTTTCCCGGATCTAATTCAATAAATGACTTTCTTATATGAACGGTTTTCTCTTGATTATCACTTTTGAAGTCTTTATTCGGCTCACAATCTCGGATCAGAGCAGTTTCACCCAACTCTGATGCTGTATCGGAAAGGGTAACAGATTCATTCGACACTAAAGCTGGTTCTGCTTCAGAAACTGAAAGCACTTGGATAAAAGCTTCATCGGAGGCCTCTGGAGCAGTTACACCTGACGTTTCCTTAATCAATTTCATCATACTCGAACTCGTAACTTGGTTGAATATAATCGTCTCAGTCTTTCTTTTTTCTTTTTGGTGTACCGGATTTCCATATGCTCCCTATGTCTCTGTCTCTTGGGTCCGCCAGACATTATGATCTAAAGAATATTTTGTGCTAAGTACAGTGAGGTACTTACAGTACTCAGTGGCATAATACAGAGCGAATAGGCTGTGCGATTGTCATACATGGCAAAATATTTTTTTCTATTCCGTCATGTATGATAGCAGCCAAATAAATACGCCAAGAAATGTATTTGTATACTGGCTTACCATAGGATGGGGTTCCTTAGTACGTATGACTGGAATTGGTACAACCACGTCTTCAGAGATAAAAGACTTGTACACTTTTACCAGTTCAATACCTTGGAAAAAGAGTGAGTGTCACTTGGTAGGATTGGTTTCAGACAATGCTCCTGCCCTTATTGTCTCTTCCACAGAGAAATATTGCAGTTACTTGTTGGTTCGCAGTATCAATTCGATAAACTGTGCATACCAAGGGGCTGTGAATATGTTATATAGAAAAGAAAGTGTATTTTTCATTTAACATGCATCTTTCTTTAATATGGCTATCTGCTTTCGCTTTAAGTATATATTTAACAGCCTATTTTTCAAAAAATTTTTAGTCCGTATGAACGACTTTACAACAAAACAGTCTCCTTCGAGTTCCATGCGTAACTGGCGTCTTGTGCGCATGCGCTGATTCGCGACAGGTGTATCCCGCGCGAATCGTGTAATGTTATAGGACTACCAGAAACAGTCTGCAGTCCCAAATTTGTACGCTTGGCGGGCTGCAGCAGAGGTGTACACCTTAGATGCGTCTTGTAATGGGGCTTAACTCTTATAATGTCACCAGACGACCCTAGATAAATACAACTACATTCGTACGGAAATAGAGACGGACAACTAAGCAACTAAACTTTTAATAGCTTCAACTTTTTTGCAAGGCCTCCGTCAGCTGTGGCCGACCGGTTCTAGGCGCTACAGTCTGGAACCGCGCGACCGCTACGGTCGCAGGTTCGAATCCTGCTTCGGGCATGGATGTGTGTGACGTCCTTAGGTTTGTTAGGTTTAAGTAGTTCTAAGTTCTAGGGGACTAATGACCTCAGAAGTAAAGTCCCATAGTGCTCAGAGCCATTTGAATTTTTTTTTTCCCAGGGCCCTACAGGCGCGAGGCCGTCAGCAGTCGCCGACGTCGTCGACGCCTGACGCCGCCACTGAATAAAACTACTCAGCAGCAATTTCATCGGACGAGCTCTTTATTTTTTTCCCATCACAAGCAGAACAATCATCCGTCTGAGAAGTCAGATTAGCTGCTGACGCTAACAACTAAACTCTCCACGTGAGCTTCTACAATGTTATCCATGTCCCACACTGATTTCTCAGTTTTTTGAACGTGCTGCACACATTTCTGCCACACATTCGGCGTTGCTTCAGTGATTGCTTCAATCAGAAGTACTTTCGCTTCATCCAGATTGAAGGTTTTGTTACTTGCTGCGACAAAATTCTTAATCTGTGCACAGACAAGTTCAGTGGCATTCGGTTCACAATGGTATGGTGGCATTCTTAAAACTGTTTTGTTTACTGAACCTGCCACAGCGTCTACGCATTATACTGAAATTTGAAATTTGTGGTAAGTTCCTATGGGACCAAACTGCTGAGGTCATCGGTCCCTAGGCTTACACACTACTTAATGTAACTTAAACTAACCTACGCTTAGAACAACACACACACCAATGCCCACGGGAGGACTCGGACCTCCGATGGAGGGGAGCCGTGTGAACCTTGGCACGACGCCACAGACCACGCGGTTCAAATGGCTCTGAGCACTATGGGACTTAACATCTATGGTCATCAGTCCCCTAGAACTTAGAACTACTTAAACCTAACTAACCTAAGGACAGCACACAACACCCAGCCATCACGAGGTAGAGAAAATCCCTGACCCCGCCGGGAACCGAACCCGGGAACCCGGGCGTGGGAAGCGAGAACGCTACCGCACGACCACGAGATGCGGGCAGACCACGCGGTCATACGCGTTATAAGCTGATTTATTTTCCTCGATGACAACCAGCTTTTCTCGCTTCAGTATATCATTTTCAAACGGAATTATATTGGACGAAAGCCAGTCTACAATATTCAGTTCACTGAAGCTACTTTTAGGAATTTTCTCCGGTTTGCGGGAGTGGTATGGTGCATTATCACATACAATAACACAATAATCCTCAAGGCGAGGAAGCACTTTGGAAAACCAAGATTCGAACGACTTGGCGTTCGTTTCTTCGTGATAGCCACCGGTCTTTTTCCGCTTGAAAGTCCACAGGCATTAATCCACAAAATCTGCCTCGCTCCCAGTAGGCTTTATTATTAGTCGTTTTGGTGCAAAATGATTCAAATGGCTCTGAGCACTATGGGACTTAACTTCTGAGGTCATCAGTCCCCTAGAACTTAGAACTACTTAAACCTAACTAACCTAAGGACATCACGCACATCCATGCCCGAGGCAGGATTCGAACCTGCGACCGTAGCGTTCGCGCGGTTCCAGACTGTAGCGTCTAGAACCGCTCGGCTACTCCGGCCGGCTATTAGTCGTTTTCCTTTCCCTGAGGCGCTTAGTTTCCTGCACACAGCCCAGACAGAAATGTTTCCTTAGCTGACAATACCGAATCATCTATCCAGATTTCATTCCACGTATGGCCTGTATTTAGACAGATCTCGTCCAAGTATAAATTTTCCTACCTTCTTGGTATGCTGACTTTCTTGTCCTGAGGTAACGCCTTCTCCATAGAATGATCTCTTGTTTACCGATCATCATGCTTTTACGTACACGATTAACGTATATGATATTTATGTTCTTCTACAGAAAGTAAAATGTTGTTCTTTCGAAGTCCGGTAGATCAGGATCTTTGTTAACGGAAGCAAGGACTTTATCAATGGTAGGCAGCTCAATGAGAAAAACAAATTGGTGCACTTTCCTGTTTATGGCGTTTCCACTGAAGTCGTCAACATTTTGAATTATTCTTTTGAGAAGCCTGTCTTTTTTTGGTGATTTCAGGGTGATGTTAGTTTTACGTTCACGAAGCATTCATAATTCGGAAGTGCCACTGACCCTTATGGAATGTGCATTTTAGCAACTATTTCTGATGTTGTCGTTGTCAGATGTACATCACATTCTGTCTTGTCCACATTCAGGGTCATTTTCTTCTCCGAACTGCTTAATGTTGATCTTTTCACTCGTTTCTTAGATGAGATGAGAATGCCATCAAGTAGCAACGCAAATTCCAAAGTCTCTGCCGGGACTGCGCATTGCCAGTGCCAAACGCGTCGCCATGGCAAAACACTGTAACCTCCCCACAGAAATTTCTGAAATGACAATACTTAATAGAAATGGAGCCAAGTGTAACCTTCCCGCAAAAATATTAATGACAATGACAATTAAACAAAAATTAGCTATCTGACCGAAGTATAAGTTCTCCACACAAAATGTAAGATAATCCCATGACAATGAAACTACAGTGATAATCAAAACTCAATTTAACCGAAATGTCGGTCTTTGGCCCTGTGCAAAAATCAGAATTAATTTCTTACCTTAGTAAAACTGCATGTCAAAATTCTGCTCTTATTCTGCGCTACAGCTTGCAGCACATGCATCGCAATAACTAAATTTTTTGAAGTTAATTGAAAAATTTTTTGTTTAAAGGAAATGGAAGGAAATCGAATGATTCTTTGTTAAAAATTGCTTTTAAATCAAAATTATTATTGGGGGCGATTCTTACAGAAATTACACTTAATTAACATCATTAGCTGATCGCAATGCTGCTTAATAATATACCTTGTCCTGAATCTCGACCATTGCGGTGCCGACGCCCGCCGACTGCTCTGCGCTACCACTACTGACAGACACCTCTCCGCTACATAACTCGGCTACTGCTCCCAACAGACTGACTGCTCGCTACTGCGAGTGGAGCGCAACTGCACCAACTACATGCTCTCTGGTCAGAGATTCTACAATGCCTCGCCATCGCCGCCGCACAACATACGTGTTTCATAACCCTCCACTGGGGGGGCAAAAATTTGGCAGCGATGGTGAGTCATTTGGACTTGCCAATCGCGGCAAAATTTTTCTGTAATTAATTAACTTTTACATTGTACAAAAAAAATTCAGATGTAGTACATGAATTAAATGTTGTGCACATGCACCTAGTACAAAACACTTCAGACAAGACAAAATATAAGTACAAAACATATTAGTAAATCAGAAAAATGTATATACAAATTATTTGACAGATAACAAAGTGCACACGCACTGTAAGATTCTGTAGCATTTTTTTTTTGTACAAAATCATGTTGATAAAGGACATGAGTGCACATGCACTGCAGTGGAGAATATATCAGCAAAAGACGAAATGTATATACAATGAGGAACAAATGACATAAATCATAAAAGGTATGCAGAATGAACACAAATCATATTGAAAATTGAGAAGAGTGCACAGGCACTGGAGTTCAGTAGAAAACATATTCACATAAGTGCACATGCACTGAAAACTTTTGAACAGTTTTATAACAAATAAACGCAAGGGTAGAAAAATCATCAAATCACAAAAAGTATATACAATATAGATGACAAGAGTGCACACATACTGCACTTCAGAACAAATCGAAAAATGTCTTTAGTATTTTCACAATAAATAAACAATGGCAGAAAATCATGTCGACAAGTGACACAAGTGTACTCGCACTGGAGTTCAACAAATCGAAAAAAATGTATAGGCCATTAACATAAATGATGTTAGTTAAAATGATTTTCACTATTAGGATAGGAAAGGAAAGGATTGCATCATGGTTATAGCACTTTAGTTTGCACACAGCTGCACTGAAAGTCCATATCTTTCCACAGAATCACAACACTAAGTGATACAATCTGCAGTTCCGTTCCCAGAAGTATTTATCAGCGTATCAAGACACTGAAACGTCGTAGTAATATTCCATGCTATCATTTGGCAGTATACCAGGTACACCAAACAGTGGGACCATAATAACGTCTTCATCGCTTACAGTGGTGGACAGCATGTCGTGTCAACACCACGCTCTTAAAAGGCGGCACACCAACGTAGAATTAGTGCAAAAACCAAATATAGTGCTCCATGATAATGAGGATGGACAAGACAAATGGATGTTACAATATTTTCAGGTAGTTAGGTCAGAAGGTGAAGGACATTAACTAACACACAAGTCTTGAGTAGTGATTACATAAGTAGTTTGCGGCATCCATACTCTAGTTATTGAACATTTCTGTACCAAGTATTTTAGTATTACAGAATAATGTTCATAAAATTAAATTATTGCCATCATGGGTAGTCGTATTACAATAAACAGCGGCAATCTTTGTTCAGTTACACAATTACAATCATAGCATTAATAATCATGGGCATAATAAGTAGTCTCATTACAATAGACAGTGGCAATTTTTAGCCAGTTACACAATTACAATCATAACATTAATAATCATGGGCATTATAAGTAGTCTCATTACAATAGACAGTGGCAATTACTAGCCAGTTATAAAATTACAATCATAGCATTAATAATCATGGGCATTATAAGTAGTCTCATTACAATAAACAGTGGCAGTTATTAGTCAGTTACAAAAATATTTTTTTATATATATATATTTTTTTATCATTAAGAGGACATACTATTCAGAGCTGATCAGTATTATTCAGAATTATCATAAACTAGTGACATTATATGAGACTGGTAATACATTTTGTTTTTGTGCTAGCAATGCATTGCTTTGGGTAATTATAATGGAAACCAAGAAGAAAAAAAGGAGTAAAAATTGCTTCTAGGTTGTTCCTATAAATGAAAAATGTGTAACGTCATTCGTCATGAGTCAGCTGTACCAAGGTTATCACTTCATAAATGATAGACACAAATGGGTAAAAAAAAATGCAAGTACTAGAACAGGTATAATAAGTAACAAGTTTAGTAAGTATCATGAAAAGCTTCTCCTGGAAAAAATACAAAATGGATTATTGAGCTGAAAGAAGAAACGCAGACTATGCTGAAAAGTAGTGAACTTCGAATTAACAGGTAGTGAAATGTGTATAAAAATGTGTTCCATAGCTGTCCTTTCCAAAACCTTCAGTCATCCTACTATGCAATATAACACCTGCTGTCAAAGCAAACTGCAACAAATACTTAAATAACTACATAGCATAAATTCATAACTTCAACATTATCCTCATCTGTAAAGAAAAAAACTTCATTATCCATATTATCATAACTTCATTATCATCATCATCTGTAAAGAAAAAAAACTTCATTATTCATAGTAGCATATTCTTCATCATTATTCTTCATCAGCATTCATTATCATCTGCAAAAATCACTTCATTATTCATCACACAACTATTCCTTATCTCTAGCATATTTCATCACTTAAAACTAAGATGTGTAGTTCTGTCTGACAGCTTGCATCAATCGCCATGTATTCTGAAAGAAAAAATTAGTTAAGACTACTATTCTGCGATGTGTATAGTATATTCTTGTTAATGCTTGTTAATCCTAATCCATTTACTCTTCTTCATAAAGTTATTGCATCTTCTTTCGTTTATTCCGTAGGTGAAATTCCCATTTCTGTTTAATTTATTTCCTTTACGCATCATTTCTTTCTGAAATTGATGAACAAAGATTAATGTCTTGTATTTAAATCATATACCCATTAGATAATGACTGGTTAATGGTGACACAATTAAGCATACAGCATAACATGACAGAAAAACGTAATATGTCAAAAGCATAGACAGTGTTCAAAGGCAAAAAGTGTACAGAGAATATCATAATGCAGCAGCAAAAAAAGAAAAATGTAAAACAGTCACGATGTTGAGATATCATAGGGCAAAATGTCAAAGTCAACTGGTGTGTGTTATACCTTAACTCGTTAACAGTGCATACAAACAAAACTTGAAAACAATCGTACACACAAAAAAACTGAAAAATGTCCACAGTCTGATGTGTAACGACAAGAAAAGCGACCTGTTAACCTTACCTTGCCGGGCACTTGCCAAGAAAAAATACGATAGTCATCATCAGTAATTAGTCATATAATTATAATTGCATAAGTGGTCATAAAAAAGTGTACGTTCATCTGGAAAATATGCACGGTCTGATGTGTAACGACAAGAAGAGCGACCTGCTAACCTTACCTTGCCGGGCACTTGCCAAGAAAAAATACGATAATCATCAATTATTGTTCACATAAATATCTGGAAAATGTATTACAGTGTGATAAATCATAAAGTATGTTCATTCAATAAACGGCTTAACATTGGAGATATGGTGATTGCCTTTCGATTTTCTGGTTCTCAAAGTTTCGACATGTACAACATTGGGGTGAGGAATGCTGCGAATCCGATATGGACCTGCGTATAGAAGTTCAAATTTACTGCACTTACCTTTTAATTTGCTGGATAAATAGTGTGTACGTACTAATATCTTCTGTCCAACGTGAAAGTCTCGGCGTCTACAAACCTGTTTTTGCTGTCTTCTCCGGCGCTCTGCGGCACGTTTGATGTTGTTCAGCGCAATTACAATTATTTCGTGGTGTCGTAATCGACGAGATGTAGGAAATGTTACTAATTCTTTAATTTTGTTTAGTGGTTCGACGTTTTTCAGTATTACAGAAGGAGATAGCATAGTGGATTCATTTGGAATGGAATTAATTACATCTTGGAATGAGTGTATGTGTGTGTCCCAATTAACATGTCTTTTGTGGCAGTATATTCTACACAGTTTACCAATTTCTTTCATTAATCGTTCACAAGGGTTCGAAGAAGCGTGGTACTTGGATATATAAATCGGAGAAATGTTTCTAGCTCGTAACATGCGTGTCCATATAGCAGAACGCAATTGTGATCCATTGTCAGAAATTACTTTCATCACATGCCCTACATGAAATAGAAAATGTTTTACAAATGCTTTCGAAACAGTTTTACCAGTGGCTTTGCGTAACGGAGTGAAAGTAACAAATTTTGAAGTGAGTTCAACAGCGACAAAGATGTAGCAAAAACCTCTGTTAGTTCTCGGATTTGGACCAAAAATATCTACTGCGGCCATATGTCTTAATTTAACAGGTACAATGGGATATAATGGAGGATTGTGTGAAGTTGTGTCTGACTTAGCTTTCTGGCAAATTTTACATGACGCTAAAACTCGTCGTAAACGTTTTTCCATGTTCGAAAAATAACAGTTCTGTCTCAGTATAAGAAAACATTTTCTGGCTCCATAATGTGCGTAACTTAAATGAGTGTACCAGATTAATTTGTTAATCAGTTCGTCAGGAATGCATAATAACCAATTGTTGCTGTCAGGATGAGAGCGGCGAAACAGAATGTCATTGCGTACAGTGTAGTGGTTCCTAATCGTAACATTATTCTTATCTTGCCAAAGGTGTTTAATTTCTTTCCACACATTGTCTTTACTTTGCTCTCGTGCTATGTCCTGTAATGACGATGAAATAAAATTTTCAAATGCAACTTGTTGAATGTACATAACGCTGAAATTTGCTTTGCAGAAGTTGGTTGCTACGTCTTGCTGATTGTTGCTGAGAGAACGGGATAATGCGTCTGCTATTACATTTTGTGTGCCGGGAATGTGAACTATTGTAAAATTAAATTCCTGCAAATAAAGTTTCCATCTACTTAACCTGTCGTGAGTGAATTTAGCTGAAAGTAAAAATTGTATCGCTCTATGGTCTGTGTATACGGTGGTATGTCTGCCATAAAGAAAGTGCCGAAATCTCATAAAAGCCCATACAACACATAACGTTTCCAATTCTGTGACGGAATAATTTCGTTCAGCAGGTGACCAAATGCGGCTTGCAAATGCGATGTTTTTAATTACTGTAGAACCATCTTCTTCAATTTCCTGAAAAATGTGTACGCCTAAAGCGGTGTTGGAACTGTCGGTGGCAATAGAAAAATTTCGAGTAAGATCTGGGTGCGATAAAAGTGGAGCATTCAACAAAGCATGTTTCAGGTTCATAAATTCAGAGTGTGCTTGCTTATCCCATGACCAAATAGTGTTTTTACCTGTTAATTGGCATAATCTAGGTGTGTCTAAAGCAGAGTGATGAATAAATTTGCGAAAAAAGTTAATTAAGCCCAAAAAACTGCGTAATTGTTTCTTCGTTGTAGGAACGGTAATGTCACGTAGAGCTTGAAGTTTTTCTGGATCAGGCGCAATGCCTTCTGCTGAAATTACGTGTCCAAGAAATTTTATAGAAGTTTTGCCAAAATGCGATTTACTGAGGTTAACTGTGAGTCCTTGTGCATGAAAAGTTTGCAACAGTCGTTCAAGAATCAGATTGTGTTCACACCAGTTAGCTTCTGCAATAAGAATGTCGTCTACATACGTCGTAATTCTGTCTTTAAGTTCTGTCGGAAGTATAGTGTTCAAACCGCGAATAAAAGCTGCAGAGGAAATAGTTAAGCCGAACGGTAATTTGCAAAATTGATAACAGTCACCAAAACAGAGAAAAGCTGTGTACTTTCTGCAATTCGGATGAAGTTGTATTTGCCAAAATCCCGATTTCAAATCTAATGTGGAATAAATAGCTGTACCGTGAAATTTCTGTAGAAGTTCCTCTAATGTCTGTGGTCGATCTGTTTCATTAATAATAATGTCATTAATGTGACGTGAATCAAGTACAAGGCGAAGTGAGCCATCTTTTTTCTTAACAATATGTAGCGGGTTTATGTACGGACTAACTGCTGGTTCTATAATTCCTTGGTCAAGCATATCCTGCAACTCTTTTTTAACTTGTTCTCTATGAATATACGGAATAGGATAATGCTTACCTTTAAATGTGTCGTGCTGTTTGACTTGAAATTCGTACATAAATCCGGACATAGTACCAGGAATGTTGTCGAAAACTGGAGCTTGCTGTAAAAGAATTTTATGTAATTGCGTTCGTTCGTCGTCTGTATTTGCACTACTTTGTTTAACTTTATCGGAAATCATTTGCATTACATCGTAGTCAGCTTCGTCTGGAGTATTATAGTTAGGTACGTACGTGTCTGTGAACAATGGGGAATTACAGTCTATGTTACGTGTTGCAGAAATGACCTCTGTGCGGTTAATTGTTTGTTCTTCCGCAGATAATGAATGCTGAAACTCTAAAGCCAATTGCACATTTTCATCTTTTAACATTAAATAGGAATTCTGAAAATCAACCACTGCGTCGTGTTGTACGAGAAAATTAGTACCTAAAATTACGTCTGTTGTCAATAAAGGAACAATCCAAAAATTTGAGTGAAAAGTATGACCTCCAATACAAAATGATAAATGTGTCTGTAATTTAACGTCTACTCCTTTACTCGATACTGCTCCTTTTACTTTCGTTTTGCCTAATGGTAATGTGGGATAAGTATTCTCTTTGTTGCACTCATTAAAAGTTTCTTCATTTATAACTGACATAGGTGATCCGGAATCGATTACTGCCGAAAATTTCGATGAACCAATTTTAATTTCGATAACAGGATGTGAAATGATTTTCTGAATAACTGGTTTTTCCTGTAAAAGAGTGTCTCGAATGTCGTCGAAAGTAATAACATTTTCGTGAACAACATTTTGCGTGTCAAAAGTAGTGCTTGTGTTATTGGAAGATGCGTCCTGTACAGTATCTAGTCAGATTCTATCTGACGTGTTATTATTATCAGGAGGATGTTGTGGCATTTGTACAATTTGAACAGTTCTATTACTTCTTCCAGACGCATTACGCTCTGGATGATACCTACTGTCGGGTTCATTCATGAGAATAGGTTCTTGTGGACAATTTTGCTGTTGGTATGACCGACTGTTATTAAACGTACGCTGATAATTGTGCTCATCATTTTTACGTCTGTCGTGATACTCATTCCTATACGGTGCATTGCGATAGGAATTGAAATACTGTCTTCTCTGTACGTAGTTATTTCCTTGCTGCCGTGCGTTACTATTTGTTGTATCAGGGACTACACGTGCACGCGGCGAAACATTAAAGCCTGGTTGACCTTGTGCATTCCATTGTTGGTTAGGTATGCTAACCGGCTGACTTTCATGTTGTTGTGGCGGAAAACGTCTATTGTTACCAAAATGTGGTTCCTGTTGCTCATAATTTTGACGATACCGATAATTAGAATTTTGTCTGTTACCAAAGTTCTGGTGGTTGTCAGTCCTAAAGCGTCTATCACTTCTACCATTGAAATTACGTGTCTGATCATAATTGCTGTACGTTTGTTGGCCTTGGTTGTTATACGAAAAATTTTTGTTTACAAAGGAATAATCAGATTGCTGCACTTCTAAAAGCTGCAACAGATCCCTGAATGCCTAAATATTTTCTTTTTGTTGACCTGTTAAAAGTGACACTCTTAATGACCGCGGTAATTTAGAGATACATAATTGTATAAGTGCAGATTCACTGTACGGTTCACTTAAATACTGATTTTGCTGGACCATGTGCTCAAAAAATTGCGTCACACTGGGAAAATTTGTGTTTTCATAATTTGGCAAACTAATTAGCTGATCTTTAATTCCGCGCTGTGTCGTCTTCGACCAGTACGCTGACAGAAAAGCATTCTGAAATTCCTCTACTGAATAACATTGTCTCGCGATCGGCCTCATACGAGTTGCCGGTTCGCCTTCCAAAAAGCTGCAAATAAATTCCAGTTTGTGCGTTACAGGCCAAGTCGGTGGAAAAGCAAAGCTAAATTGTTGGATCCAATCTAGCGGGTGAATTTGTGTTCTGTCGTTTTTAAACACTTTAAACTTTCTCACTGACAGAAAATGTTTGTAATCGAAATTATCGTCTCTGTGTGATGGAACAGGTTCAGGATTGTAGGAGAATCTATTGAACTGTGGTTGTTCGGAATCTAAGTCCCGTACTCTCTGTAGATTACTCAAATTATGCGCGCTGCGCGAGTCTGACAAATGTTCGAATAGTGGCGTCTGCTGTGATGTGTTATTAACCGAAATATTTTTCATCTCTGTTACTTCTTGTTGTAAACTTGACAACTTTCTACGCAACGTGTTATTAGACGAATCAATCTCATTAATTGTCTGCTGCAAATTTTGAAATTCCGGTGTTTGACTAAATGAAACCGGTGTAGTCTCGTCTGATTTGCTGTCATTATTAGTTTCAATAACGTCAATTCGACTGGTCAGTTCATCACATTTTTCAGTCAGTATTTTTACCTGATCATCGGTTTTAGAATCAGACGCATTAATCTGTTTTTGCAAATTACGTGTAGTTTCGCTCAGTTTTGTAACGTCAGCCTTGACAACATCGGAATCCTGTGTTAGTTCTAATTGTTCGAGTCTGTCGGTCACTGTTTGAAAATCGGTTATGTATGTGTCTGTTTTCGACTTAAGATCCGAAATTTCGTCATGTAATTCTGTGTTCGACTGTTTGATGGTATTAATTTCGTCGGACACTGTGGCAATATTATTGTCTACATACGTTTTTGCCTTCGCAAACATTTTACGTTTGTCTTCCTGTCTTTGAGCAGTGATTGTTTCCATGACTTGACGTTTTACTTTATTTTGATCATCAATAAATTTGCGGAAAAGCGTATCACTGTTTTGTATGTGAAGACTAAGACGTTCGTTAATTTGTGTATTCTGTTGGTCGAATTTCGCGTCAATCTTTTCATCCATTGTGCGCGAAAGTTCTGCTGTTATTGCTTTAAACTCGTCCCGTAATTGTGTAGCTTTTTCAGAGCATTGTTTAGCGACTCCGCTAATTTCGTCTCTGAGTGTTTCTGTTGCAGCTGTTTGCAATTCCCTTAATTCCTGAGCAACAGATTTAATTTCTTCGCTACTTTTTCGCGAACAAGCCTCGATTTCCTCGCGTAACTGTTCCTTAGTGTCATGGCAATGCGCGGCAACGGCTCTAATTTGTTCACTTAACTGTCTGGAATTGTTATCTAATTTTTCATTTAACTGTCTATTCTGTTCACTAAGTTGTTTGAAATCCTTACTCTGATTGTCTAATTTTTCATTTAACTGTTGTCTGAGATTTTCATTCTGTTGTTTGGACTCTTCACTTTGTTGTTTGTTTGATTCGAGAATTTGTACCAATAATGCCCTAATTGGATCCGATACAAAATTAGCATTTCCATTCTGTGTGCTGTTTAATGGTGGATTTGGAATTGTTTCGCTTTCTGTAGCCATTTGGTTATTTTGAGATTTACAAAAAGGTTTGTCAGTCGAACGTACACTGTCGGTCATTATTTCGGAATTAAATAAATCCGTCGTACTTTGTGTATCCTGTTCTTTTTCGTTAGACAAATTTGTCTGTTCGTCACGTGAATTTAGTAAACCGGTTGTGTTAAGCTGGGCAGCGCTCATTACAATAGAGCGTCCCGCGTCATCGATTGTCGTCAAATCAACAGACGACATAACCGAGTTCGTTTGTTCATCATTAAGACAAAAATCATCATGAGTGATTGGAACGCACTGATTGTCGGTGAACGCAGGATTGTCATCATTACACTGCGTGTCACAATTACTATGGGTCACGTTGTTTGAGTCGGTAATTTCATTCACAATACCTCGCGATACACTATTCATAGTCTTTCGCGGCATTTTTTTTACAATAGTCACAATTATTCACAAAAGAAATAAGCACAAATACAAAAGCAACACACAAATACAACAGAGCAACGAATTGCCGTTGACCTGTAGAAAGAAAGTCACAAGATTAGTAAAAGCGTTGCGCCAAATTCTAATTATATTTAAGCAAATAAGAGCAGATATCTGACTGTTTTTCAAAAGATTCTCTACGAAATACGATCCTGGACTGGGTGTCGCCAAGTGTAACCTCCCCACAGAAATTTCTGAAATGACAATACTTAATAGAAATGGAGCCAAGTGTAACCTTCCCGCAAAAATATTAATGACAATGACAATTAAACAAAAATTAGCTATCTGACCGAAGTATAAGTTCTCCACACAAAATGTAAGATAATCCCATGACAATGAAACTACAGTGATAATCAAAACTCAATTTAACCGAAATGTCGGTCTTTGGCCCTGTGCAAAAATCAGAATTAATTTCTTACCTTAGTAAAACTGCATGTCAAAATTCTGCTCTTATTCTGCGCCACAGCTTGCAGCACATGCATCGCAATAACTAAATTTTTTGAAGTTAATTGAAAAATTTTTTGTTTAAAGGAAATGGAAGGAAATCGAATGATTCTTTGTTAAAAATTGCTTTTAAATCAAAATTATTATTGGGGGCGATTCTTACAGAAATTACACTTAATTAACATCATTAGCTGATCGCAATGCTGCTTAATAATATACCTTGTCCTGAATCTCGACCATTGCGGTGCCGACGCCCGCCGACTGCTCTGCGCTACCACTACTGACAGACACCTCTCCGCTACATAACTCGGCTACTGCTCCCAACAGACTGACTGCTCGCTACTGCGAGTGGAGCGCAACTGCACCAACTACATGCTCTCTGGTCAGAGATTCTACAATGCCTCGCCATCGCCGCCGCACAACATACGTGTTTCAACACCGGTGCCGCGATGCTTACTTATTCAAATGGTTCGAATGGCTCTAAGCAGTGTGGGACTTAACAGTTGAGGTCGTCGGTGCCCTAGAACTTAGAACTACGTAAACCTAACTAACATAAGGACATCACACACAATCATGCTCGAGGCAGGATGCGAACCTGCGACCGTAGCGTTCGCGTGGTTCCGGACTGAAGCTCGGCCACAGCGGCCGGCGCTTACTTATTCACTGCACTGTTATAAAAACGTTTATGCTTAAGGTACTGACATAAAAGAAACTACATATACAGGGTGTTACAAAAAGGTACGGCCAAACTTTCAGGAAACATTCCTCACACACAAATAAAGAAAAGATGTTATGTGGACATTTGTCCGGAAACGCTCAATTTCCATGTTAGAGCTCATTTTAGTTTCGTCAGTATGTACCTTACTTCCTCGATTCACCGCCAGTTGGCCCAATTGAAGGAAGGTAATGTTGACTTCGGTGCTTGTGTTGACATGCGACTCATTGCTCTACATCAAGCACATCAGTACGTAGCATCAACAGGTAAGTGTTCATCACGAACGTGGTTTTGCAGTTAGTGCAATGTTTACAAATGCGCAGTTGGCAGATGCCCATTTGATGTATGGATTAGCACGGGGCAATCGCCGTGGCACGGTACGTTTGTATCGAGACAGATTTCCAGAACGAAGGAGTCCCTACAGGAAGACGTTCGAAGCAATTGATCGGCATCTTAGGGAGCACGGAACATTCCAGCCAATGACTCGCGACTGGGGAAGACCTACAACGACGAGGACACCTGCAATGGACGAGGCAATTCTTCGTGCAGTTGACGATAGCAATTGTGCAACCACGTCATCAACACAGATTTTCTGTGAACGTTTGGGCAGGCATACTTGGTGATGTCTTGATTGGGCTCCATGTTCTTCCACCTACGCTCAAAGGATCACGTTATCATGATTTCATACGGGATGCTCTATCCGTGCTGCTAGAACATGTGCCTTTACAAGTACGACACAACATGTGGTTCATGCACGATGGAGCTCCTGCACATTTCAGTCGAAGTGTTCGTACGCTTCTCAACAACAGATTCGGTGACCGATGGATTGGTAGAGGCGGACCAATTCCATGGCCTCCACGCTCTCTTGACCTCAACCCTCTTGACTTTCATTTATGGGGCATTTGAAAGCTCTTGTCTAAGCAACCCCGGTACCAAATGTAGAGGCTCTTCGTGCCCGTATTGTGGACGGCTGTGATACAATACGCCATTCTCCAGGGGTGCATCAGCGCATCAGGGATTCCATGCAACGGAGAGTGGATGCACGTATCCTCGCTAACGGAGGACATTTTGAACATTTCCTGTAACAAAGTGTTTGAAGTCACGCTGGTACGTTCTGTTGCTGTGTGTTTCCATTCCATGATTAATTTGATTTGAAGAGAAGTAATAAAATGAGCTCTTACATGGAAAGTAAGCGTTCCCAGGCAAATGTCCACATAACATATTTTCTTTCTTTGTGTGTGAGGAATGTTTCCTGAAAGTTTGGCCGTACCTTTTTGTAACACCCTGTAGATATAGTGTAATTTATATTAATGTTTACCTGCAAAATACTTAAAATTAACCCTCAAATTAGTTTTCCATTCATATTCAAGAACAATATTGATTTCACTTTATTCGCTGACTGTTTCGCCTGTTAGCCAAAATTTGACCAGCTTTCAAAAACACACGTTCGGCAGGGGTGGATGTTGCTACAACTCACAATCTCCAGACAGCTAAACAGTAAAGGTTGCGACACTGAAGCTTTCTTCACAGCCACCATTTTAACGGATCTGCCTGCCTAGCTATTAACGGGCCTTCCAGGTACCTGTAACAAAAAGATAAAAATAAACATTATTTCTCTAATCTGAATTTGCAGTAACCTAATTCCTGTTTTAATAGAATGTCACCCTGAACATTTTAAAGTGACTGAAATAATAGTAGCAATAGAAAATATACGTAGTTTGCTTACCTGTTTACTTTTATAACAGCTTGAGACAAAGGTGTAAAATTTGTTGTTGCTGCCATCTAGCTGACTCCTAGTTGTAGATAGCACATGGCGAAAATTCGCCTAGCAACTGGGTCTGAAGCAACAGGAACCCTCTTCTGGATGAGATCTTAAAATTAGGTATGCTACATTGGCGATGAGCTCTTCTTTAATCTTTCGGCATCAAGAAGGTCGTGAAACATGCATTCTTTCTTGAACTTAGGACCCAAGAATGTACAGGCTGAAAATGTCTTGCTCTTCTCAAAGCCTTCGATGGTAATTGGTTAAATAGACCACGAGCGAGTGTATAACTTTCATCACGAGGCTACGTAACTTCTTTGAATCGATCGTTTTCTGGCAGGAAGAAAGTAATCGCTTCTTTAAAACAGTCACGTTGGACGCCGATAAATATTTGTCTGCATTCATTTCGCATATCCCTATTGCGAATGGCTTCAAAAATGCATACGTGTCACGAGTAACGAGCCATTCTTCCATTGCAGTGGAGGGAACCTTAGGGTCTAGTACAGCAACCGTACTTTTCACAACACTTGAAAGTTTATGGAAGCGTTCGATCGTTTAAAATGTTGAGTTCCACCTAGTTAATACATCGTGGATTAATTTTTCGATTGGGAGGTCTGAGGGCTGCCATTGCTATCGTGCTTCTTTTGAAGTACTCCACGGTTTTCCTCACTGTCTTCAGAACAACTAGTAACTCACTCTGCTTCAATGAAATTTACTCTATGAAGTTCAAAGTATAAGCCAAATTTGGTAAATTTACTTCGTTCAGTTGTGCGAACAATACTCAGAGCATTGTCGGACACAACAGATAGAATTTTCTCGTCGTTGATCCATTCGTCTCGCGGAGCGACCGAGCGGTTTGAGGCGCAATGTCACGGACTGCGCGGCCTCTCCCGCCGGAGGTTCGAGTCCTCCCTCGGGCATGTGTGTGTGTGTGTGTGTGTGTGTGTGTGTGTGTGTTGTTCTTGGCATAAGGTAGTTTAAGTAGTGTGTAACACTAGGGACCGATGACCTCAGAAGTTTCGTCCCTTAGCAATTCACACACATTTCAACATTTTGATGTTCCATTCATTTGAGATGCGCTTAAGATGTACACACAATATGTCTCCCTGAATATGAAAAACGCCTAACAGGCCCCTTAGCTGGTTGGTTAATTTGGGGGAGGGGACCAAACAGCGAGGTCATCGGTTCCATCGGATTAAGAGAGGATGGGGAAGGAAGTCAGCCGTGCGCTTTCGAAGGAACTATGCCGGCATTTGCCTGAAGCGATTTTAGGGAAATCACGGAAAAGCTAAATCAGGATGGCCGAACGTGGAATTGAACCGTAGTCCTCCCGAATGCGAATGCAGTGTGCTAACCACTGCGCCACCTCGCTCGATAACAAGACACTCTCAATGGTCATAGTGGCCGGCAAAATAAAATGGCGGTAACAACCAAGAAATTTTCTGTATTAAATTGTGTCCAACAGTCGGTAGATAGACAGAAAGTGCAAGATGAAGGCATTTTCGTACTTTAAGCTGACAAGACTCATACAGAGAATTTATCAGCGAATGATTTAAAAGATCTGATTTGATCCATTATAAATGGTTTTTGAAACATAGCAAAACTTATAAAACATAAAGCAGAAAAACTCTGGCTGAAAACCGAAATAAGGCAATTACATAAGAAAAAGGACTTACTAAACAGAAAGCTACTCAACATGCAGATAGAAGCAGCAAAGAACATGGAACCTACAGTGTATGACAGAATTTGCAGGCATATTCAGGAAATAGTCGACAAGGAGTACTTGACGATTTGCAACACACATAACAAGAAACTACAGACCTTGACATCCAAACAAGACAAGAGATCCAACCTTGAGATAACTGACAAAAGCAAACACACATTTTACAGTAGAGTGGTAAACAACACTGACATAAAGTTCAACCAAAGAGAAAACGATCTACTCCAAAAAGGACTAAAATACAACGTATAACCTAACCTCAACAACCATACACTGAAACAGGTTATAGCTGCAACTAAAAGTGCAGCAGATGCTGCGAAATTAAATTCAAATACAAAAGCAGCAATAGGTCACAAAGTAAGCTAGCTTCTTGAGAAAGAAATGAATAAAGATAAGTTTAGATCTAAATATACAATAAAAGATACAAAAACTTTAAAATCTATAAATAATAAACTGAAAAACAACCAATCCATAGTTGTAAAGTCAAACAAAAGTGATACATTAGTTGTGATGAAAGAAAAAGAATACATAGACAAAACAAATGAATTTTTTGCTGCTAATAACATTCACCACATTGAAAAAGACCCAACCAAACAATTCCAAAGTAAAATTAAGGAACAATTATAGAACACACATTTCCTGTTGACAGAAACTGAAAAGAAATACCTTACATGTATGAATCCAAAAGCACCACACCTAAGAGCACAGCCAAAAATACACAAAAATGGATACCCGATACGTCCTGTGGTCAACTCTATAAACAGCCCAGCATACAAACTGTCTCAAAAACTGAATAACATACTGGTGGAAAATTATACATATGAAACAACATATTCCATAAAAAACAGCATGATTCTAGCCAAAGAACTAAGAACCAGAAAGCTCCCCCAAGATTCACAGTTTATAAAACTTGACATCACCAACCTTTATTCAAACATACCCATACAAGAAGCTCTAACAGTAATACAAAAGAACCTTATGCAACACAAGAAACTTTCATACACAGAGATTGTCGAATTTATGGAACTCCTTCAGCTAACCCTAAGTTACAACTACTTTACCTTTAATGACAACATTTATAAGCAACCAGATGGCCTAGCAATGGGATCATGTATATCCAATACCATAGCTGACATATACATAAATCACTTAGAACAAAAATTATTTGACAGCCAAGAACCCTGCCTAAGGAAAATAGAATTTTATAGGAGATATGTAGATGACACACTACTGTTAATGAAAGGAGATACCAAACACATCACAGACATTCTTAATCATTTCAATAATCTAAATGAGAAAATCAAATTTACAGTGGAACATGAGCAAAATAAAAGTATCAACTTTCTGGACCTAAATATTACAAGACACAACAACACATGCACATTCAAAATTTATAGGAAAAACACAATGACTGACACCACAATCCCTGCAACCTCATGTCACCCAAATATTCATAAACAGGCAGCTTACAGGTCAATGCTGCATAGGGCAACAAAAATACCATTGAACCAAGAAAATATGCAACAAGAAATAAACACAGTGAAGAAGATTGCAGTTGCCAATGGTTACAGTGCTTCCATGGTTGACACAATCTTAGACAAAATGAAGAGAAACCCAGGTACAAACTGCACCACAGAAGAAAAAGAGAAAAACAAATATATATCTAGCATTCCATACATAGGCAATGTATCACAGAAGATTGCACATATTTTCAAAAATCACAGAGTAAAAATTGGGTTTTCTACATCCAATAAACTGCACCAAAAACTAATACATAATATAAAGTGTAATCATGATCCATATTCAGACTCTGGAATATACAAGGTAACATGCCAGGAATGCTCCAAGTTCTACATAGGACAAACAGGCCGAAATATCAACACCAGGTACACAGAGCACATTAGAGCATACACCCACAACAAACACACTACATCAGCAATAGCAACACACATACATAATACAGGACACCCATTTGGAAAAATAGAGCAAAATGTCAAAGTACTCCACCGACTAGATAAAGGACATGAAATGGATTTGCTTGAAGAACTGGAGCTATATACACATTACAGAAAATATGAAGATAAAATATTAAATGAAAAACTTGAAAGTGAATCAGTGAATTTCTTCAGATGTTTCGATAATATACTTAAATAAAAATAGTAAAACATAGAAATAAGCACAATTGTAAAATCAGTATAAGTAATTCATGAGCCAAATTGTAAAGATAAATTAACCTCTGTACAAAAGCATATCATAATCTGTGGAAGACCTATAATGTTATCTCTGTGAACTACCTATAAGAAGATCTTTGTAACTGTTTTGCTTATATAAGATATTTTCGATGTGTAAAATGTACAAGTTGTGTGTGATGTTAAGTGTGTGTGACTCTCTACACAAATGGACCATTAGAAAATTGTAAGTACAAATTGTTCTCAAACTTTAGCCACTAACCTCACAGAAAATATTGATACCCAACTAAAAATCGCGTTTCTTATGTATTACAGTAAAAGTCAACAAAATGAAGCAGACTCACACACACTGACAACATCAAAAGAAATGGCTTAACACATATCATAAAAACGCACTTGAAAATGGGAATTATTTCTCGAAACGCGTCGTGCAAATAGTAAAATAAAGAAAATCGTGACTGGTAGCAGAAGATTTATTTATTTATAAACAAACCTATTGGTTTAAAAGATATTTTGACGGGAGTTCATAGCCAAGATTCAGAGCTTCAGTGTGCTTCACCTATCCAGGGTCCTCAACCAAACAGTAAGGCTGTAAATCTGCATAGATCATTTTTGCTAAACCGAAATCTATTTTCTTCTTTTTTGGAGGGCAGTTAGTTTTCTTCTGACGAACATCATCTGGTTGTTAGCCTTTGAAATAGGTACGTCTGAAAATGGAGTAGCCGGTAATGTTATAGGACAGGCAGTTAGATCAAGAGATCGACCAGAAGCATTATTTAAACACTGAATTTCCAGGTGATCATCACTCATGTTTCTGCTTTCCGGCGTCTGAGTCACTTCTCTGCCTCGAGGCAAAATCTCAGTCGCGTGGCGATGAAGCTTATGCCGTGAGTGAAACAGCTCCACAGAGGACTACAGGGTGTTACAAAAAGGTATGGCCAGACTTTCAGAAAACGTTCCTCACACACAAATAAAGAAAAGATGTTATGTGGACATGTTTCCGGAAACGCTTAATTTCCATGTTAGAGCTCATTTTAGTTTCGTCAGTATGTACTGTACTTCCTCGATTCACCGCCAGTTGGCCCAATTGAAGGAAGGTAATGTTGACTTCGGTGCTTGTGTTGGCATGTGACTCATTTCTCTACAGTACTAGCATCAACAGGTTCGTGTTCATCACGAACGTGGTTTTGCAGTCAGTGCAATGTTTACAAATGCGGAGTTGGCAGATGCCCATTTGATGTACGGATTAGCACGGGGCAATCGCCGTGGCGCGGTACGTTTGTATCGAGACAGATTTCCAGAGCGAAGGTGTCCTCACAGGAAGACGTTCGAAACAATTGATCGGCGTCTTAGGGACCACGGAATATTCCAGGCTATGACTCACGACTGGGGAAGACCTAGAACGACGTGGACACCTGCAATGGACGAGGCAATTCTTCGTGCAGTTGACGATAACCCTAATGTCAGCGTCAGAGAAGTTGCTGCTGTACAAGGTAACGTTACCACGTCACTATATGGAGAGTGCTACGGGAGAACCAGTTGTTTCCGTACCATGTACAGCGTGTGCAGGCACTATCATCAGCTGATTGGCCTCCACGGGAACATTTCTGCAAATGGTTCATCCAACAATGTGTCAATCCTCATTTCAGTGCAAATATTCTCTTTACAGATGAGGCTTCATTCCAACGTGATCAAATTGTAAATTTTCACAGTCAACATGTGTGGGCTGACGAGAATCCGCACGCAATTGTGCAATCACGTCATCAACACAGATTTTCTGTGAACGTTTGGGCAGGTATTCTTGGTGATGTCTTGATGGGGCCCCATGTTCTTCCACCTACGCTCAACTGAGCACGTTATCATGATTTCATACGGGATACTCTATCTGTGCTGCTAGAACGTGTGCCTTTACAAGTACGACACAACATGTTGTTCATGCACGATGGAGCTCCTGCACATTTCAGTCGAAGTGTTCGTACGCTTCTCAACAACAGATTCGGTGACCGATGGATTGGTAGAGGCGGACCAATTCCATGGCCTCCACGCTCTCCTGACCTCAACCCTCTTTACTTTCATTTATGGGACATTTGAAAGCTCTTGTCTACGCAATCCCGGTGCCAAATGTAGAGACTCTTCGTGCCCGTATTGTGGACGGCTGTGATACAATACGCCATTCTCCAGGGGTGCATCAGCGCATCAGGGATTCCATGCGACGGAGAGTGGATGCATGTATCCTCGCTAACGGAGGACATTTTGAACATTTCCTGTAACAAAGTGTTTGAAGTCACGCTGGTACGTTCTGTTGCTGTGTGTTTCCATTCCATGATTAATGTGATTTTAAGAGAAGTAATAAAATGAGCTCTAACATGGAAAGTAAGCGTTTCCGGACACATGTCCACATAACATATTTTCTTTCTTTGTGTGTGAGGAATGTTTCCTGAAAGTTTGGCCGTACCTTTTTGTACCACCCTGTATATTTTCGTCTGTCTGCCATTCAAGGGAATTAATAACATAACGGAAGAGAACGAAGCATAGCGTGACACGGTCCAGCAACACTTGGTAGAGCGGCGAAGCCAGTACAAGCGACCTGGCCTGGTACTCCCACTGACAGAGGCACGGATCTGGAAGCAGTGGCCTGTGCGTGTCGTGACGTTGACTCCAGACAACGGCCGTGCACAGCCGAGGCTGTCCCGTGGACACACACACACACACACACACACAATAGTGCTCCATTCGGCAACAGTGCTAGTGCCCATTCCCATCGTGATGTTCTATGAACTCATGGAAAAGCAGGCTTGTTGATGTGTCTTCTTGTCCTTACCACACAAGAAGTTGCCCTTTATGGTCAATGTTCGAGTCACAGATATTTTATTCTTTCAAACGTTTCACAGACTTATTTTTATAGGAATTCCACTGGCACTGGTTTATTTCAAGTAGTGGCTCCATGCCTACCGTGCCATGTTTGGCACCGGTGTCAAAACACGGGGCCAATGCCTTCCTTACATCACTGGCATCAGGTTCTGCAGTTTCGGTAGAACTTGGAAGGTACTGGCGTGGAGAAGAGGCTGTACCTCTTTAATTCAGACGAATTTTGCATGAGAACGAGACATGCACTCGACCCCCTCCTTATCTACCACCTAATTAATTATGCACGAAACGGTATGGAAGGAAAGGATGGTGGACCCAGCTAGTTGGTAAAATAAGGAGTGCACACTCACAATAATTTAATAAAAATCGTGATCTACTCAAAAAAAGAGAACTTTATCATAATAAACAACAGTAAATGGGATTCTACCTATATCTACGAAATGATATGCGGATTAAATATTACAATGAGATTTATTACACATCAGAACATATGTGCAAATGATTGTCGACACACACAGTAGGTTAAAGGATAGGGTATACGGAAATATTATGAGAATAAGAGTTGACTCGAGAACAATGGGGCTCCTACTCTCTGTGATGCAACAGATTGACGATAATCACAGGAGGTATTAATGAATCAAATATTAATCTCCCGACTATATAGCAGTATCGCAATTAGTAGTGAGAGCTCAAATGGGATCACATGGAGAAACAAGCAAGGTGGACTTGTAGCAAAGCGAACGCGCGTGCAGCTGAGAGATTCAGTATAAAATTGATAAGGTCCTACAATGCCGGAGCCGCAAAATACTGTACCAGTACTGAAATGTCCTGCACGTCGTCGGTAGGCAGCGTCCTGATGATGTAGGCGCCGACTTCTGCCGTGCAGCAACTCTGTGTCAACCCCCGGCCACGAAGGCTGTACGAGAATTCTTTAAGTTCTTCCGAAAACGAGCGACCAAGTCGCAAGATCGTCCGACTCCGAGGAAGATCAGATCCTGAAACCACTGCTCGCGCAACGCAAGAGCGAAGCCAACATTGCTCTATTCCCTACTCTCCTCGATAAACCGTGAATCAGCGTTCAGTTCCGATTCCAAAATTCCCCCACACTGTCTCAGAACATCATTCATGCCAATGGCGATTGTTCCTCCCAATTTCGAGCAGGGCTTTATGACGTCAACTAGCCTCAGTTTAAGTTGACCAATCATGCCTCTGCTATTCATCTGAGGGCACTGAACTTGCCATTTGACCAGCTACGAAAACAACCTACCTAGACCACCGGCCATCCGGTACCAGACAGTCGCACTCAGCAGGGCACAGTCCACAAGTTATCTCCGAATCAAGAGGACAAAGCAATCAGTCGGTGCCAGGAACCTTCGTTCCAGACGCGCCGGGATGGTAAACACATAAACTGCGGCGACACCCATACGTCACGCAGGTCGTCTCGCCCTGCATACAATAGGCGAAACTCGACCGACGTCAGTCGTTCCGACAGGCACTTAAGCCTATTGTACGAACCCCTCATAATTCAGGGAAGTGCAGCCCACCAACCGGAAACGCAGTGTGCCGCGTCCTCCTGTAATCTCCCCACGGAAAATTACCCTCTACCAAGCAATAATTAATACTTATCAATCAAATCATCCACATTTATTCACTTTTGGAAAGTATCTGATCGGATTTTCTAGTAATATATGCGCCGACAGCTCGTCGACGCCAAGGTATTTTTCTAGTACGTTTATTCTTTGGAAGAACAGAGATACATATATGTATTCTCCATGGTTGTTAGGGAGGAATAACGAGGACAGCTTCGGAAGTATCGGTTGGAAGATTGTCGGGTTGCTAAAAGAGACATATTTGCTCTTCTTCTCGCTAAAGCGAGCTATTAACGTTTGTGCCACTAGCGGGTTATTTGGAGAGAGAGATAAAATGTAAACGCAAATTAAGTAAGACTTGGAATCCACAGAGAACGGAACATTTACTGGAGATGGATTGAATATACAATTTTTCCTCAGAAATAAGGTTTGTGACCCTTTTATTCTAGAGTGAATGACGAATGAGTTCTCTGTCTGAATCATTGATGATTGTCTTGGCCCTGTAATTAGTGGGGAAGTTTCAGTTGTGACGAAGAGAGCCTGCAATCACCGCTATTTTACAAAATCGTCCAAAAAGGCTTCGGACACATCTGAAATTCTAAATCTGTCGTAAAATGAACGAATTGTTCAAACGATCGATTTTCCCAACTGAATGCAGCGCTTAGCAATAATAATAGATATAAAGATCTTTTACAGCAAGCCAGCCGCTGAATATTAAGACGAAGGGCTCCACCAGAGATTCTATTGGGCTGAGTTCACGTAATTAAATAATATATTTAAAACTGTATATAGATAAAGGGCAGAGATAGAGAGAGAGAGAGAGAGAGAGAGAGAGAGAGAGAGAGAGCGAATGAAATTAGAGAAAATACGCAGAATCCTCCATTAGTATAATTGTTTGCCTGTCTTTTCACGGATCAGCCTAAAGATAAAAACAGGAGGCCCTTACTTTGCTGTACAGGTTCATGTGTGAGAAACATTACACCAAGTTAGCGGCAAGCTGCATTCACATACTTTCATCATTTACAGTATAATCCATTATACTCCGATGCTCGCCTCGCACAAGCCGCCCAAGAAAGTAAAACAACATGTTTAGGAATCGAGTGAAAAGTATTTTTGAACTCTCAGTACGAATACTCTCATTACAGTAGCCTTATTCGGTCTCTTACTACCGTGCAATGACATAGAATATTAATAAAATTGATGAAAATGAGAGGCGACATGCAAAAGAGGGCATGGAACCTCTCAAACTTTACATTCTAATGTTTAACAGGGGAGGAAACACAAAAGATAATGTGAGAAAAGAAGTAGAAGACAAAATGCATAATCAAGAAAGCCTGTGTTAAACGAAGATAATAATACATTTCCTTATTTATGTTGCGTGTTGTGGTTTTCAGTCCGAAGACTGGTTTGATGCAGCTCTCCACGGCACTCCATCCCGTATGAGCCTCTTCATATCCGAATAACTACTGCAACTTACATCCCTCTGAATCTCCTTACTGTATTTACTCTTTGTCTCCTTCTACGATTTTTACCCCCCACGCTTCCCTCCAGTATTATGTTGGTGATCTCTTGATACCTCAGGGTGTGCTCTGCCAACAGTTTCCTTCTTCTACTCAGGTTGTACCACAAATGTCTCTTTTCCCCAAGTCTATTCAGTACCTCCCCTTTAGTTTCGTCGTCTACCCATGTAATCTTCGGCAATCTTTTATAGCACTACATCTCAAAACTTTCTATTCTCTTTTTGTCTAAGTTGTTTATCGTCCATGTGTCACTTCCATACATGTCTACACTCCATACAAATACTTTCAGGAAGGGCTTCCTGACGCTTAAATCTACGAGGGTTGGAACTTTAATAGTGGCAACTATTTATTTACAGCTGGTACAAAATACATACGTGTTTCAAAGTTTTACTGACCTTCAAAGTAGTTCAAATGGTTCAAATGGCTCTGAGCACTATGGGACTTAACATCTGTGGTCATCAGTCCCCTAGAACTTAGAACTACTTAAACCTAACTAACCTAAGGAGAGCACTCACATCCATGCCCAAGGTAGGATTCGAACCTGCGCCCGTAGCAGTCGCGCGGTTCCGGACTGAGCGCCTAGAACCGCTAGATCACCGCGGCCGGCTTCAGAGTAGTCACCAACATTGTGTATAATCCGTGTCAGCGATGTGGAATTCGTAGGATACTCTTAGCAGTGCCAGTTGTGTTGGCAGTTCGAGCGGCGCGGTCTATTGCCCGACGAATTTGTAGCAGTTCTGAAGCGAATGCCGTGAAGTGTTCCCTTCAGTTTAGAAATCGAGTTGAACTCATGAGGGCTTAAGTCAGGGGAGTGGAGTAGGTGGTATAGCACTTAGCAGCCCCATCGATCAAACAAATCAGTAACGGCTTCCAGTGTACGTGCTTGAGCATTGTCCTGGAAAATGATGGTCAGGTCCTGCAGAAAGTGCCATCACTTCTGCCTCCAAGCTGGTCGTAGGCTGTGTACCAAAAATGAACAGCATAGAACAGAAGTGATGATACTTTCTGGAGGACCTGACCATGATTTTGCAGGACAATGCTCAGGCACGTACAGTGCAAGCTGTTACAGATCTGTTTGACTGATGGGCTGCTAAGTGCTATACCACCTACTGCACTCCCCCGGCTTAAACCTTTGTGAGTTCAACTCAGTTTCTAAACTGAAGGAAACACTTCACGGCATTTGCTTCAGAACTGCTACAAATTCGTCGGGTGATAGACCGCGCCTCTCGTACTGTCAACACAACTGGCACTACTAAGAGTATCCTACGAATTCCACATCGCTGACACGGGTCATACACAATGCTGGTAACTACTTTGAAGGTCAGTAAAACTTACAAACACGTATGTATTTTGTACGAGCTGTAAATAAATAGTTGCCACTATTAAAGTTTCAACCCTCGTATACTCGACGTTAGCAAATTTCTCTTCTTCAGAAACGCTTTTCTTGCCATTGCCAGCCTACATTTTATATCCTGCCTAACTTCAACCATCATCAGTTATTTTGCTTCCCAAATAGCAAAACTCATTACTACTTCAGGTGTCTCATTTCCTAATCTTATTACCTCAACATCAACGGATTTAATTCGACTATATTCCATAATCCTCGTTTCCTTTTTGTTGGTACTCATCTTATATCCTCCTTTCAAGGCACTGTCCATTCCGTTCAACTGCTCTTCCAAGTCCTTTGCTGTTTCTCAAAGAATTGCAATCTCATCGGCGAACCTCAAAGTTTTTATTTGTTCACCCTGAACTTTAATTCCCACTCCAATTTTTCTTTTGTTTTCATTTACTCCTTGCTCAATATACAGATTGAAGAATATGCGGGATAGGCTACAACCTAGCATCACGCCCTTCTGAACCACTGCTTCCATTGCATGCCCCTTGTCTCGTCTCGATTCTGTACAAGTTGTAAATAGCCTTTCGCCCGCTGTATTTTAGCCCTGCCACCTTTAGAATTTGAAAGAAAGTATTCCAGCCAACATTTTCAAAAACTTTCTTTGTATGTAGAAAGGCTATAAACGTAGGTTTGTCTTTTCTTAACCTATGATCTACGAGAAGTGTAGGGCCATTCTTGCCTCGCGTGTTCCTACATTTCTCGGAATCCAAACTGAAATTCACCGAGGTCGGCTTCTACCAGTTTTTCCGTTCTTCTGTAAGGAATTCGTGTTAATATTTTGCAACATTGATTTATTAAACTAATAGTTCTGTAATTTTCGGACCTCTCAGTACCGGCTTTCTTTGATAAAGGTCGGATTGTAGCCTACCGCGATTGCGGTTTATCGTATCGCGACATTGCTGCTCCCGTTAGTCGATATCAAATGACTGTTAGCAGAATATGGAATCGTTGGGTTCAGGAGGGTAACACGGAACGCCGTGCTGGATCCCAATAGCCTCGTATCACTAGCAGTCGAGATGACAGGCATCTTATCCGCATGGCTGTAACGGATCGTGCAGCCACGTCTCGATCCCTGAGTCAACAGATGGGGACGTTTGCAAGACAACACCCATCTGCACGAACAGTTCGACGAAGTTTGCAGCAGCGTGGACTATCAGCTCGGAGACCATGGCTGCGGTTACCCTTGACGCTGCATCACAGACAGGAGCGCCTGCGACGGTGTACTCAATGACGAACCTGGGTGCACGAATGGCAAAACGTCATTTTTTCGGATGAATCCAGGTTCTGTTTACAGCATCATGATGGTCGCATCCGTGTTTGGCGACATCGTGGTGAACGCACATTGGAAGCGTGTATTCGTCATCACCATACTGGCGTATCACCCGGCGTGATGGTATGGGGTGCCATTGGTTATACGTCTCGGTGACCTCCTGTTCGGATTGACGGCACTTTGAACAGTGGACGTTACATTTCAGATGTGTTACGACCCGTGACTCTACCTTTCATTCGATCCCTGCGAAACCCTACATTTCAGCAGGATAATGCACGACCGCATGTTGCAGGTCCTGTACGGGCCTTTGTGGATACAGAAAATGTTCGACTGCTGCCCTGGCCAGCACATTCTCCAGATCTCTCACCAACTGAAAACGTCTGGTCAATGGTGGCCGAGCAGCTGGCTCGTCACAATACGCCAGTCACTACTCTTGATGAACTGTGGTATCGTGTTGAAGCTGCATGGGCAGCTGTACCTGTACACGCCATCCAAGCTGTGTTTGACTCAATGCCCAGGCGTATCCAGGCCGTTATTACGGCCAGAGGGGGTTGTTCTGGGTACTGATTTCTCAGGATGTATGCACCCAAATTGCGTGAAAATGTAATCACATGTCAGTTCTAGTATAATATATTTGTCCAACGAATACCCGTTTATCATCTGCATTTCTTCTTGGTGTAGCAATTTTAATGGCCAATAGTGTATATGCTTCTAAATCCTTACATTTGATCTTTTGTCATTCTGGCTTAGCCATTTTGCACTTCCTGTCAACTTCGCCTTTTAAACTCTTTATTCCCTTTCGCCTACTTCACTCACTGCTTTTACGTATTTTCTCCCTTCGTCAATATTTCCTTGCTTACATAAATAAATTCCACTTACAGAATTTCGCCAACACGTTTAACAGTAGAGCACCAGGCGAAAATAGCTTGTACTGAAAATTCGCGCGCTTGTATCTATCCCTGTCAACAGCTGCTAATGCGACGTCACTAGCACGTTATTCGGGCTCTTTAACTCTACTGTCTCGTCTCTGCGAATGAACTTTAGAACAGTTTATTCTAGCACGGCGAGTAAAATCCCAAATTTCGATGCTATGTTGTGAGCATGCACTCTTCATCTTGCGGGAAAACATAATGAGCTGGCAGAATACACATCATTGGAGATAATGTGGTGCCTTGGGAAAGCAGATGCGGAAATGATGAAGTGGAAACGAATGCAGCGACAAAACTTGGTCAGGCCCCTTGACGTCAGCTAGCGCAATCTGCTGCAATATTTTGCCACTTGTCGTGAGATCTGCGAATGCAATTACGGAGCCTTGGCGCTAGGAGCACGGGAAGTTTGCGTTGGAGCGCGTGGACGGCGCGTGCCGCAGCGGTCTGTGGTTTCCTCGGGAAGCGCTGTCTGCCGATGACTCACAATTCGCTGACGCAACCGTCTCTCTGTGATTCGGCTGAAATAATCTGAGAGCTCTACAACGGAACGCCCCCGCCCCCCCCCCCCCCCCCCTCCTGTCACCTTGGAACGTCACTGAAGGAAAAAGAAAACACATTTTCTCCAAACGCGCGAATGCCTCTTTCAGACCGCACCCAGTCGGAACTGCTATCGCCTCGGTGGGTGACGCTGCCAGCTCGACGCTATCTCTTATTCAAATCGCAACCCGTTGCCCGATCGAGCGTTTCGGCCAACAGTCAAGACCAAGCACGTGCCAGATTCGAGGACGCGAGCCAGCGAGGGAATATTCTACCCCAGTAGGCAAGACACCGTACTGCCACTCTCTGCGGTAATTCTCAACCAACCGTGGAACTTACTTTCGAGCCAACGAAGAGGCACTGCGGCACCATCCACGTTGATAAAGCACTGCATTATTCGCACCCTTATGCAGCGTGAAACAGCCACACAACTTGCACCCGTGTTATTTCGTGAACAGCTCAAGCTATCAAGACGAGGTTTTCGGTAAATGATAGGTGATAGAGAACTGAATCACCCAACGTAAGGTTGAGCTTTCATATTATGCTGATATAATAGCTCTATACTTAGCAATAGTATACAATCTCTCACTCAACGAAATATCCGTACTTAAATACTGGAAAATAGCACACCTCACCAAAACACTAGAAAGTAAATGGAAGTAATCGGCTGAATTACAGATCCGTATTTCTGACATCAATTTGTAGTAGGATTTTGAAACATATACTGTCTTCGAACATTACGAAATAGCCTGAAGAAAACATCATCATCAGTTATCTGCTATATTAGCAGGTCATTTGCCTCTCCATTTACTGCGATCCATTGCTTCCTTCTTAAGGCTGCTGTATATTGTACCGTTCATCATGTCATCCAGTATCTGGAATCTCTTCTTTCCTCGCTTCCTTTTCCCTTCTACATAACCTTCTAAAACTGTTTTTATCAGTCCGTCATTCTTTCTTAATATATGCCCAATCCAATTTCTTTTTCTTCTCTTTATTACATCTAGTAACTGTCTTTTCTCTCTCACTCTTCTCAGTACCTCTTCATTTTTTACTCTGTCCATCCAACTTATTCTTTCCATCTTCCGCCATGTCCAGATCTCAAAAGCCTCCAGCCTTTCTCTGTCTTTTTTCCTCATAGTCCATGTTTCAGCGCCATATAGAAGAACACTCCATACAAGACATTTTATGAGTCTCTTTCTGAGTTCTCTGTCCAGACCGCTGCAGAAGATTCTCCTTTTCTTATAAAACGCCTCTTTTGCCATTGCTATCCTTGTTTTAATTTCTGTGGTGCACTTCCAGTCGGTGTCTATCCTGCTTCCAAGATACTTAAAATTTTGCACCTGTTCTAGTGTTTCTCCATTCAGCACAATTTTTATTTCCTTATTTCCTCCTATTGCCAATACTTTTGTTTTATTTGTGTTAATTTTCATTCCATATTTTTTTCCGTTAGTTGCAATGGTGTCCACCAAATCCTGTAATTCTTTTTCCCCTGTGGCTAGAAGGACCATGTCATCAGCAAATCTCAAGCATCCTACTCTTCTTCCTCCAATTTCTACTCCTTTGTCATCTAATGAGCATTGGTCAATCATATTTTCCAAGTACAGGTTGAAAAGAGTAGGTGATAAACAGCATCCTTGTCTTACTCCTTTCCCTAGTCTGATCCAGTTTGTACTTTCTCCTTTCACTTTAACTGAAACTTTTTGATTAAGGTATAATGAGTTTATAAGTCTTCTGGTTTTCCAGTCCACTCTCTTTTCCCTCATAATAGTCGCCAGCTTGTCCCAAACCACATTGTCAAAAGCCTTTTCTAAATCGATGAAGCACATATATAGGTCTCTTCCTTTTTCAATAAACCTTTCTCCCAAGATTCGTAGGAGCCCTATTGCATCTCTGGTGCCCGTATCTATTGACAAATTGGACGGATTCAGAAAATATCGCTCGTGTACAACAAAATTAGCAATAGGAAAGTCATCAGATGATCAAAACCAAGTAAAATGGTTTAGACAAGGTATTGTATAGTGACAAAGTAGCAATTAACTCAAAATAACGAAAACTCGGATGTCATCCGAATGATTACCGAAAGGAATCCCTTACATTTCGGTTAGACGATAGATCGCACAAACCTGAAGGCTGTCAGTTCAGCTAAATACCTGAGCCACTTAAATAGGAACGATCAAGTAGATAATGTTGTGGGAAGGCCAACCAAAGACTGCGTTTTGTTTTCACAAAATTTAGAAGATGCAACAGGTCTCCTAAGATGCTTGTTACATTGCGCTTGTCCGTCCTCTTCTGGAATATTGTTGTGTGGTGTGCGATCCGTACCAGGTATGACTGACGGAGGAGAAAAAAGAAGGAAAGAGTGGCAGCTCGTTTTCTGCTATCTCGAAATAGGGGAGAAAGTTTCACAGCTATAATACGCAACTTGGGGCGGCAATAATTACAACAAAGGCGTTTTTAGTTGCAGTGAAATCTTTCAACCATCAAATTTCTCCTGTGAATGCGAAAATATTTTGTTGACGCTCACCTACATAGGGAGAAATGATTATCGAAATAAAATAAGAGAAATCAGAACTTGCACGGAAATATTTAAGTGTTCGTTTTTCCCGCATGCAGTTCGAGAGTGGAATGGAAGAGAAATAGTACAGGTTCAAATGGCTCTGAGCACTATGGGACTCAACGGCTGTGGTTATCAGTCCCCTAGGACTTAGAACTACTTAAACCTAACTAACCTAAGGACATCACACACATCCATGCCCGAGGCAGGATTCGAACCTGCGACCGTAGCAGTCGCACGGTTCCGGACTGCGCGCCTAGAACCGCGAGACCATCGCGGCCGGCAGAAATAGTACAGAACTGGTTGTATCAAGTCTCTGCGATGCTCTTAAGTGTGAATTGTAGAGCACTCTTGTAAATGTAGATGTAGATATATAAGTTATGGAAATTTTAGGAGCGTATGACATTCCTCACCATTTACTAAGGTTAATTCAAATTTTATATGCTGATAACAGAGCGCAGCATGTCATTCTCAATGGAGAGAAGTCTTCCGAAGTAAGAGTGATTTCAGATGTGCCGCAGGGGTGTGTCGGAGGACCGTTGCTATTCACAATATATATAAATGACCTTGTGGATAACATCAGAAGTTCACTGAGGCTTTTTACGGATGATGCTGTAGTATATCGAGAGATTGTAACAGCGGAAAATTTTACCGAAATGCAGGAGGATCTGCAACGAAGTGACGCATGGTGCAGGGAATGGTAATTGAATCTCAATGTAGACAAGTGTAATGTGCTGTGAATACATAGAAAGAAAGATCCTTAATGATTTAGCTACAAAATAGCAGGTCAGCAACTGGAAGCAGTTAATTCTATAAATTATCTGGGAGTAGGCATTAGGAGTGATCTAAAATGGCATGACCATATAAAATTAATCGTCGGTAAAGCAGATGCCAGACTGAGATTCATTGGAAGAATCCTAAGGAAATGCAGTCCGAAAATACATGCACTTGTTTGCTCACTGCTTGAATACTGTTCACCGGTGTGGGATCCGTACCAGATAGGGTTGATAGAAGAGATAGAGAAGATCCAACGGAGAGCAGCGCGCTTCGTTACAGGATCATCCAGCAATCGCGAAAGCGTTACGGAGATGACAGATAGACTCCAGTGGAAGACTGCAGGAGAGACGCTCAGTAGCTCGGTACGCGCTTTTGTTGAAGTTTCGAGAACATACCTTCACCGAGGAGTCAAGCAGTATATTGCTCCCTCCTACGTACATCTCTCGAAGAGACCATGGGGATAAGGTCAGAGAGATTAGGGCCCACACAGAGGCATACCGACAATCTTCCTTTCTTCGAACAATACGAGACTGGAATAGAAGGGAGAACCGATAGAGGTACTCAAGGTACCCTCCGCCACACACCGTCAGGTGGCTTGTGGTGTATAGATGTAGATGTAGATGTAGATAACTATACCAAGATACGTATCGTAGCATAGTATGAGTTTGTTTGCTTGAAATCGATCCAGGTATTTGGGAAGAGTTTTTTACCCGTGGCTTTGCACATATCCATATATTTCATAAATATTTAACATATTTTACGCATATTTGTACACATCGTCCACCCGTATCTCTTACGAATTTCGATCTGCAGTTCCGTTTTCACGCAGCTCAGTGTTTATTACATCATATTTCCTGAACTATGTTATGTGTTAGGGATACAAGAACAGATTTTTTATTGCTGGCTGAGGACAGGTTACTGAACAACATTACATCAGTATTTACTTCATGTGCAGATTAATAATTATAGCTATTAGAGTAGCATATTTTTAGGTTGGCTAGTACCTCCAAGTGCATGTGGCAAGCCGCGCGGAGTGGTCGCGTGGTTTGAGGCGCCATGTACGGATTGCGTGGCCACTTCCGCCGGAGGTTCGAGTCCTCCCTCGGGCATGGGTGTGTGTGTGTTGTTCTTAGCGTAAGTTAGTTCAAGTAGTGTGTAAGTCGAGGGACCGATGGCCTCAGCAGTTTGGTCCCTTTGGAATTCACATACATTTTTTGCATATGTAAAGTCCAAGCCATTAATGCTTATTTTCCCCTTGGCATCAGGTCAGGTGTTGATATGTGGATGATGCATGGATGCGAAACAGTCATTCTATACTGACAGGTGCAGTCCACTTAGTCGTGCAGTTACGATTGTGCGGAAAATATCAGGTAGTAAATTATGTGACGTGGCTAAGGGAAGACCGTTAGACACAGCTAAGAAACAACGAACACAACGAACTGGGTACATTTTAAGGTACAATAATCTCAATATCTGCACTTATACCCCCTTTACCCTGTATGTCGTACAATGATATAATTTTGTAGTTATATTCGGTGGTAATAGTGCAAATGTGTGTGAAACATTATGGGACTTAACTGCTAAGGTCATCAGTCCCTAAGCTTACACACTACTTAACCTAAATTATCCTAAGGACAAACACACACACCCATGCCCGAGGGAGGACTCGAACCTCCGCCGGGACCAGCAGCACAGTCCATGACTGCCGCGCCTCAGACCGCTCGGCTAATCCCGCGCGGCTTTTCTTCAATGGTATATGAGTATACTGTCTGCAAGATATGGCACGGAAACAGCTGGTAGCAAAGAGATAATAAATTAACACGTCATGCCTAATGCCGCAGTTTTACTGAATGGGCAGCGAAAACGTAACAAACGGTGAACATTTTTCCTTCCATCATTATGTGCGGATTGTCAGAGAGAAGAAGTTTCATAAAGCTTTGAAATAATATGTAATGTTTGCTGCAAGTCACTAAGTGCTCTCATTCTCAAATACTGAACCCTTTGATACGTAGGTGGTTCTTACTTCCATAGCGACTCTTATCAGACGGTAAGTGATATGTGTACGAATTTTGGTTGAAATCGATCCAGTAGTTTAGGAGGAGATGAGGAATATAAGCACATAAATTTTTAGTATTTATGGATAGAGCCTCGGAAATCGCACTGATGCTGTTATTACTAACACTAAAACAATAATTTCTAATAATGATCAAGCTAATAATAATTTATCTCAGTTACCTGTAGATAATTATCGCTCCAAATTATCACAAAAACAGGTAATGGAGACGGTGATGGCAATGACCAATTGTTGGAAACCATACCTGCATTGTCCGCAGCTCGTGGTCGTGCGGTAGCGTTCTCGCTTCCCACGCCCGGGTTCCCGGGTTCGATTCCCGGCGGGGTCAGGGATTTTCTCTGCCTCGTGATGACTGGGTGTTGTGTGATGTCCTTAGGTTAGTTAGGTTTAAGTAGTTCTAAGTTCTAGGGGACTGATGACCTTAGCTGTTAAGTCCCATAGTGCTCAGAGCCATTTGAACCATACCTGCATTCGTCTGGAACGGTTTTAGAAAATCATGGAAACCCAAATCCGCGTTGCTGAATCAAATCGCAATCCAGAGTCTTTATAAGAAGAACAGTATTTACCACATTCCAATGATTCAAGTAAATGCCCAAACAGCAGAAACTGCAATAAAAGTGCGTCACATGATCAGCCAATTGCGGAAAAAATGTTGTCCATAAAAAATAACAACATAATTGCATTTTCAGTATGTATTTTTATACATATTTCGGAAAATAAAATGAGGGAACACGTTTGTACAAAGACATTTCCTGAACAGGTAGCACTTAGATAAGAAATCTAGCGTTTCGTAATACTTGTAAATCAAAGAACAGAATGGAGTTACAGTTGCACTGGAAAACTAATAATGTTGCCGAAGCTGAGAAAAAATGAAAACAGGGCTATGGTTAAGATCTCCAACGCTGTTAACAATTTTGCACTTTCGTGATTCATAACTCGTACTCAAATGATCTTGTTATCCTCTCATAGAAGCAAGACGTGTATACGAGACCTCTTTAATTGTCGTGTTCAGTTATGGTGTTCGGTCATCACCAAACTGACCAAAATATGTGTACCTGGTGCTGAAGTTGTCCATACCACAGTATATCGCATTCTTAAAACACTGAATGAAGACTCCGATGAGGAAGTGGCTTCATAACATTCTGCGAGAGTATGAGAATTTTGTTCTGGAAAAAGTTTGATTCGACGAGCTACTGTCTGAACTGACCGAAACTATAAGCCGTCAACACTGAGTTAAGTGGTTGCAGGCGAATATCATGTTTTGTAAAGAAGGAACTCAACAATGACATCTTATCATTTCTTGTCAATAGTAACGTAGAAGTGCAACAAATATCTGAAAGTCCCGTATGTGCTCAATTCTACATAAATATGCGCCACATAGTCGATTTAGTCGTCATTCTCACACTTTTCAAAAATGAACAATTTTACCTAAAACTTGTTGAATATCACCAAGTTACTGTCAACACGCATAAATTTACACCGATGAAGATAGAGAGAAAATAGATTTACGTTTGAGTTTCCACCAAATTCTCTGCAGCAAACAGCTCTCGATTTCTGTTTGGCATTGTACACGATAGGAAATTTAGGAAGGAAAATGTAACTGTATGTGCAACATTCACCGTGGACGCTTGGACAAAAGATACTGAAGCAGCAATCTGCTATAACCAAACGTCTCTGGTCATCGGTAGCGAACATTTCAAACAAATTTTGCATCTGTACCACTGCAAGATGATGATTATCAATGTTCTTATGTTTGTGTTAGTTTAGTGTTTTAGATGTTACACGCTTCCCGCCTAAACGTATTTTAATTCATTTTGCACGTGCTATATTATGGGACTCCTGTGGTCTGATTTGCAGAACGAGATTCATCTGTTACCCGGTTGCCACTTGGCTAATAACTTGACAAATGTTCGGGAGAAGTGTGGTAACCAAAGTTCACGAACTAAAATCCTGAAATTGTTTTTTTACATCTTTATTCAACAAGAAAAAAATACGTTTCTGTGGCTACATATCCAAGTGCCTTGTGGTCTACCCATGGTCAGTCCTGGGATTTTTCATGTGTCACTTTTCGATTCTTTCACGTTTGGTAGTGCTTCGTGGTGTGAAAAAGTAGCTTTGTATGCATCCGAACGGAGTGTTATTGGGCCATTATTTTTTCTTTATATTCATATTAATGGCCTAATGGATAGCGTTGGAAGGTCCAAGGGGATTTTCGCTGATGGTGCTGTTATACAGTAGTCGAAATCAATATAAAGGCATGGTTCCTACGACAGTAATAGCTCAGTGTCTGTAGCATACTGTAGCGAATTTATTATGAAAGTAGTAGATGCATGTAAGACATTAGCAATTATGGCGGAATTACACTGTTTCTTTCATAACACGAGTAACAAAATAAGGCGTATGAATTTCCTTAGTGGAAATGGTATAAATTCACTCATTGTCCTCTTGTGCTATTGCATTATTAGTCCTTTGTCCGGCCTCCGTTCTTCCTAATTATCTAAAAAATTCTCTTCGGCGTTGTTTTTGCTATGGTTTGTAGTTCTTACAATGGAATTGTCGCCTTCTGTCGCTCTTTTCAGTTCACATACGGCCTCAAATTGCCTTCCATTAAGATAAACACGCCTTGCAGATATTCCTCAAATTTTTTCCAAGAGGTTTATATCCGGGCTACGTGCAGACCAGGGCAAGATGTCGATATCTTAATCTTCAGACCACTTTCTGGTTGTATCAGAAACATGGTCAGATACATTATCTTGTCGAACCATTAGATTTTCTTTTCCTATGGCGTCAAACATTGTAACCAGTTCTGTCTCCAACATCTCTGTGTCCACGTTTAGGTTCACCGTAGTGTACAGTCAGGCAATGCGTGATTTACATTTATTGCAGGAGGCTACCCAAATCATAACACTCCTACCACCAAACTTTCTGCTCATTCTTAGCTGCTCCTCTGTTCTCAGATCATACCATCGGACCCATGTACAGTAAACTTCTTCTCATCACTGAAGATCACTTTACCCCATTCTGAAGTCCATGACATACGTCTGTCAGCAAACTCCAATCTAGGCTGTTTATGTTTGGACGTTAGAGCAGGTTTCTGCAGTAGTTTCTTGAATGCAAGATTTTTCATATTTGAAAAAATCTGTCGTACATATTTGGTAGCTACTGACAACTGTAATAAGCTGAGAAGAATGACGGTTTGTGGCCCTTTCTTTGCACAAAAGGAGCCGTTTCGATGCCTCAAATAATTTTCTACTTAGCCTATGTTTTACGTTCTGTCAATAACGTGCGCCCAATTTGACGAAATTTTCAATTACTGTACTTGAACAGTTCAGCTTCTTGGCGACTTGAGAGCTAGAGAGTCCCAATTCCACGTAAGCACCGATTTTTGCTTTTTCATCTCATGATAACTGTATTCCAAGTGGCATTGTCAGTAACGTGGTGTATGTACACGACACATACTGTCACTGATGGTGTCTGTTTCCTATCTGCAGTAGATTGACATACGCACACATTAACACCACAAAGAGCCGAATACCTTTATATTGAGTTCACCCTTACCACCTAAATCGTTTACGTTTTGTTACACTCCTGGAAATGGAAAAAAGAACACATTGACACCGGTGTGTCAGACCCACCATACTTGCTCCGGACACTGCGAGAGGGCTGTACAAGCAATGATCACACGCACGGCACAGCGGACACACCAGGAACCGCGGTGTTGGCCGTCGAATGGCGCTAGCTGCGCAGCATTTGTGCACCGCCGCCGTCAGTGTCAGCCAGTTTGCCGTGGCATACGGAGCTCCATCGCAGTCTTTAACACTGGTAGCATGCCGCGACAGCGTGGACGTGAACCGTATGTGCAGTTGACGGACTTTGAGCGAGGGCGTATAGTGGGCATGCGGGAGGCCGGGTGGACGTACCGCCGAATTGCTCAACACGTGGGGCGTGAGGTCTCCACAGTACATCGATGTTGTCGCCAGTGGTCGGCGGAAGGCGCACGTGCCCGTCGACCTGGGACCGGACCGCAGCGACGCACGGATGCACGCCAAGACCGTAGGATCCTACGCAGTGCCGTAGGGGACCGCACCGCCACTTCCCAGCAAATTAGGGACACTGTTGCTCCTGGGGTATCGGCGAGGACCATTCGCAACCGTCTCCATGAAGCTGGGCTACGGTCCCGCACACCGTTAGGCCGTCTTCCGCTCACACCCCAACATCGTGCAGCCCGCCTCCAGTGGTGTCGCGACAGGCGTGAATGGAGGGACGAATGGAGACGTGTCGTCTTCAGCGATGAGAGTCGCTTCTGCCTTGGTGCCAACGATGGTCGTATGCGTGTTTGGCGCCGTGCAGGTGAGCGCCACAATCAGGACTGCATACGACCGAGGCACACAGGGCCAACACCCGGCATCATGGTGTGGGGAGCGATCTCCTACACTGGCCGTACACCACTGGTGATCGTCGAGGGGACACTGAATAGTGCACGGTACATCCAAACCGTCATCGAACCCATCGTTCTACCATTCCTAGACCGGCAAGGGAACTTGCTGTTCCAACAGGACAATGCACGTCCGCATGTATCCCGTGCCACCCAACGTGCTCTAGAAGGTGTAAGTCAACTACCCTGGCCAGCAAGATCTCCGGATCTGTCCCCCATTGAGCATGTTTGGGACTGGATGAAGCGTCGTCTCACGCGGTCTGCACGTCCAGCACGAACGCTGGTCCAACTGAGGCGCCAGGTGGAAATGGCATGGCAAGCCGTTCCACAGGACTACATCCAGCATCTCTACGATCGTCTCCATGGGAGAATAGCAGCCTGCATTGCTGCGAAAGGTGGATATACACTGTACTAGTGCCGACATTGTGCATGCTCTGTTGCCTGTGTCTATGTGCCTGTGGTTCTGTCAGTGTGATCATGTGATGTATCTGACCCCAGGAATGTGTCAATAAAGTTTCCCCTTCCTGGGACAATGAATTCACGGTGTTCTTATTTCAATTTCCAGGAGTGGATATACTGCACAACTAACATCAAATGCGGTTTAATTTGACTGCAATTGTCATTGCACTGAATCTAGTACTATTGCATACACACTGCGCACAACTACTCCAGCCGAGAATGTTTATTTTCCTACAAATATCCATGCATTTTATGTTGATTTCCACTACTGTACACAGAGATGTCGCAACGATAGGAAATTGCAGCGAAATGCAGAAAGGCCCACCAAGGAACGATGGCTTGATGAAGGGATTGGCAACTGATCCTCAATATAAACAAATGCTATGTAATGCGCATCCGTAAGCAAAACACCAATTATTGTTGATTGCATGACTGCATAACAATCACTGTAAACAGTCTCAACCATGAAATATCTAGGTGTATACATACGGATCGATTTAAAATGGGACGACCACATGAAAATAATGAGGATGCCAGGCTGAGATTCATTGTAATAATCTTCAACAAATGTAGTCCATGAACAAAGCAATTACGAGTAGCTTAAGAAACACTCGTTCGACCAATACTTGAATACTGTTCGTCAGTCTAGGATCCCTACCACATAGGACTGATAGAGGAATTAGAGAAGATCCAAAGAAGAACAGCACGTTTCGTTCCAGGTCCATTTAGTAAGCGTCACTGAGATGCTCAGCCAATTTCAGTTGAAGAGAGGTGGTCTCCATCACGGTGTGTTTTACTATTAAAGTTTCGAGAGCGCAAGTTGGTAGAAGAGTCCACCAATATACTGCTTCCTCTTAGGTACATCTCGAGAAAAGACCTTGAAGGTAAAATTTGAGATATTCGAGCTCACACGGTGGCGAACCATTCGCGACAGGAAAGGGAGGAAGCGCAGTGGTACGCAAAGTACCCTTTGCCACACTCCATAAGGGGTATAGTTGTAGATGTAGCTGTAGGTATAAAACTGTAAGTTCCCCTATAAGTGTCAGCGTAACGCAGTTCAAGAGACAAGAGCATACTGTTTTCGTGTAGGACGATGTGGTAATCAAAACAACCTTCGGGTTGATGACAGCTTCACCTTATAGCTGTGTCTTACCTTACGCCCATGGCCCCCACGTGAGATCTGGAGGCTTTCAAAAAATTTCATCCAAATTCAAAAGAGAATATCTGCTAAACGAATTGACACAGAAAATTGGGGCGGATTTTAATTTTCTTGCTGGACCTAAGCCTTCCTTGGTGCCAACTGTAAGTTGCCAATTCGTGTGATAGTCGCTAGGAGTTTCTTTGTATTGGCTAGCTCGCTTACTTTGTCATTAAGTACCTAAAGTGCATCCACTTGAGGTGGCTCTCGTCCAGCATCGAAAGGTTTTCTGCGTTCTCCGTTTAAGGCAAGACGGTTGTCAAAGGGGCTCAAAAAATCGGTTTTTAGATTTTTTCGTATTTGAAATTCCCTTAATATCCTGCGTAAAATAGGTTTTATTTCACATATATACAACAATTTTTTCGTGAGTTGTGATGGTTTTCTTGACGCTCTGTGCGATCTAGCATTTAACTGCCACGCCTTCTGTTTTTGCACCATGCAGAGATAATGCACAGGTTTCTCTTATTCCTTGTACGTTATTTGCTGCTTCTATTTCTAAATTAGAATGCACTAGGCATGTCCAGAAGAGAATGGGGCTTAGGTTGAGGAGATTCTTAAAAGAAAACTAAAAAATTGTACTGGAAGCTGTATGAAGATAGGTGGTAAAGCTCTCCCGACAAATGTTGAAAGAGATAGGTTACAGAATTATTATGGCTTGACCATAAGAAGAAATTTTGGGAATTTAGAAAACATGAAAAGAGTTGTATGGACTATCTTTTTCCATAAGCTTTCTACGAATGAAAATCCTCAGCACTGTCTTTCCTCGAATGATCCTGACACTTGGTGCAAGTACACATGACTACAAACATTCTCTACCTGCAGCAGCAATGAATGAAATTAAATCTATACTTAGAGATCTTTGTAAACATACTTTGTTGAAGAAATGTCCTCATTGGAAAACGCAAAATTTAAATAAATGTGGATCCTGTCATTTGGACCCGGTTACCGAAAACTGTATTTTTTCAGATTACAACCCTCAACTTTCGTGTTTACGATTCCGTTTTCTGCTTCAGTGATGGCGTAGCAAAAAACTGGATGTTTTGGAAGTATTGGTCTTAAGGTCTAGTATAAATACTGCAAAATCCTTGGTGCAAATAGATAAGAGAGAATCCGTAAAGCAGACATTGCTAATTTAAAATGGACAAAAGAAGCAAGACAGAAAACAAGAGGCACCAAGAGAAGAAAAGAAGATCAGTACGTTTCATATGATGCTCAGTATGGTGCGGGAAAATGTTAATGGTAAGTAATACTCTTCAATAACTGTACTAAAACTGCAATATTAAACCTTAAATTGATTTTTCTCGAAACTATATTTTTTTTTACTTTCAGGTGCAATTATTTTCTAAACTAATGGGGTTAGAAATATGAAATTTGGTCAATTTATACTCGGGATGTTAATAAGTTATTGCAAGTAAATTGAGAACCACCAACCCAACAGAAATCGTTTTATAATAATTAATGTATGAAAAGAAGTAAACTTTTATTAGTGAAAGAATAAAAACATTGTTTCTTCAAATCCGTAAGAGCTATTTTTTTCATTTTACAGGCATATATATTCAGTAAAATTTCACTGTTTTAACACATATAGTTCTTTTGAAAAGGGCACCTATTCGAAGGGTGAAGCAGAATATGGATAAGAATAGGGATAAGAATTGCCTTCCGTCTCCCATTAAATAGGTGCAGAATTGCCACTGAGCGTTGTGGTTTTCGTCGAGAGCATGGCACTGTTCCTCGTGCAGCTCCAAGCATTTAATGATGGCACTAGTAGTTCCGAGTCACTTGTTGTTTGTGTGACGACCTATACATAGGTCACCACGTTTGATCATTCAAGAAGTAGAGTGCACTGAACAGAATTTGTGTATGGTCCACAGAAGTGCTGGAAAAACTACAGCGTCTATAATTTGTAAATTTATTTTGGGCTTGGAGCACAACAAGGTTGTATGTGCATATATGTATAAGAACTGCCCTTGTAAAGTCGGACGGTTCCTTATAGAATAATAACGTTAGTTCTACTCCTAAGATACGCTTTTCTATCTTCTTTCATGTGGAATAAGATCTATTCTCGTGAAGCTGGATGAATCTTTTTGAAAAGCACTGTATAATGTTGATAGCCGAATTGTTACACAGTTTGCCTCGAATACAGGATCTGTAAATTAAGCAAATAAGATATCTCGATAACCTCGTCGTTTTTCTTCCGAAGTTTCCGATTTTAGTTATGCGTTCACGTTTATTACAATTGCTTACGTGTTGTGCGGATCTGCTACTATCCTACCAGTGCGTCTGTGGATTCGTTCGATTTCTGCTATCGTGCTTACTTTATAATGGCTCGAAACACCGGAGCAGTTCTCTAAAATTAGACCCTCAAGCGTCTAGTGTAGTAAAATGGTTCAAATGGCTCTGAGCACTATGGGACTTAACTTCTGAGGTCATCAGTCCCCTAGAACTTAGAACTACTTAAATCTAACTAACCTAAGGACATCACACACATCCTTGCCCGAGGCAGGATTCGAACCTGCAACCGTAGCGGTCGCGCGGTTCCAGACTGTAGCGCCTAGAACCGCTCGGCCACTCCGGCACTCTTCTACAGATGGTCCGTACTTTCCCAGAAGCACACCAGCAAATCTGTGACTTCCATTCCTCTTCTCTGTTACACATTTTACATGTTCGTCCCATTTTGTAAAACTCTTATTATTACACTAAATATTTGATATTAATTGATATTCAAGGAGAGGTGCTATTCAATTCACTATGGAGAAATTTTGCCTAAGTCTTCCTGCATTTCCGTGCCTAAGTACAACTACGATAGTATGCTTCAGGCAACCACATCGTCAGTGAAAATTTGATAGTGCTTCTTAGATAATAAAAGATTTCGCCATGATGAGAATATGAGCGGTCTTTTTACGTTTTCTTAGGGCACACTCGCTGTTATTTTCGTTTCTGTTGAACTTAAACCGTCCAGTACAACGTATTGCGTTTTGTCAGACAAACACCCATTGAAGCTGTGGCATACACGCTATCTGATGAAAACACAATGGATATTGATATACCGACAAAAAAAAAAAGGTACACCTGGAAAGAAGACGTCGATTTTGATCCGCTGACGGTATATGCCACTTAGGGTAGTAGATGTACTGATGTTGTTGTTGTGGTCTTCAGTCCTCAGACTGGTTTGATGCAGCTCTCCATGCCACTCTATCCTGTGCAAGCTTCTTCATCTCCCAGTACCTACTGCAACTTACATCCTTCTGAATCTGCTTAGTGTATACATCTCTTGGTCTCCCTCTACGATTTTTACCCTCCACGCTGCCCTCCAATACTAAATTTGTGATCCCTTGATGTCTCAGAACATGTCCTACTAACCGATCCCTTCTTCTGGTCAAGCTGTGCCACAAACTTCTCTTCTCCCCAATCCTATTCAATACTTCCTCATTAGTTATGTGATCTACCCATCTAATCTTCAGCATTCTTCTGTAGCACCACATTTCGAAAGCTTCTATTCTCTTCTTGTCCAAACTATTTATCGTCCATGTTTCACTTCCATACATGGCTACACTCCATACAAATACTTTCAGAAATGACTTCCTGACACTTAAATCTATACTCGTTGTTAACAAATTTCTCTTCTTCAGAAACGCTTTCCTTGCAATTGCCAGTCTACATTTTATATCCTCTCTACTTCGACCATCATCAGTTATTTTGCTCCCCAAATAGCAAAACTCCTTTACTACTTTAAGTGTCTCATTTCCTAATCTAATTCCCTCAGAATCACCCGACTTAATTCGACTACATTCCATTATCCTCGTTTTGCTTTTGTTGATGTTCATCTTATATCCTCCTTTCCAAACGCTATCCATTCCATTCAACTGCTCTTCCAAGTCCTTTGCTGTCTCTGACAGAATTACAATGCCATCGGCGAACCTCAAAGTTTTTATTTCTTCTTCATGGATTTTAATACCTACTCCGTATTTTCTTTTGTTTCCTTTACTGCTTGCTCAATATACAGATTGAATAACATCGGGGAGAGGCTACAACACTGTCTTACTCCCTTCCCAACAACTGCTTGCCTTTCATGTCCCTCGACATGATATTGGTTTCAATTTTCAGCGTCGTCCGCCAACTGATAGTGTAGTGGCATAGTTACCAGAGCGCCATCTGTGTCTACTCTTCAATAGGGAAATCTCACAGTCAGAAGGCTCAGTTTGTGCAGATGCGTGAAGCAAGGCGGCAGCCATGCCACGGAGTCGCACTCGTGCTTCCTATAACCAACTGCGAGAGTTTGTAAGAGATCAAACTGTGGCCTTCCAAGTGGCGGGGTGGCCCGATTCGAGAATTGCTACACAAGTTGGACGTGGTGGGTGAGTTGTGCAACGATGCTTGTATCAGTGGTCACGTCAACATTCTCACAGCCGTATACGAGGTTCTGGACGTCCACGCAACAAAGGCACCCGCCAGGATTGTCGTGTTGTAAGGGCAGCAATGGCAGATCGTACAGTTACCACAGCACAGACCAGCGAGCCCCGACGTGTCAACACCGAATATTGCGAACCGGTTGTTAGCAGTGGGACTATGGGCACACTCAGCCCCAGCCCATCTTCTGTCCATACCACAGCATCGACTTGCTGGTGCTGTCAGAGGATCACTTGGGAGATGAGATGGCATGGCATGGTCTTCAGCTATGAAAGCAGATTCTGCCTGCAGGCAAGTCATGGTCGTTTGTGTGTACGACGTAGACCTGGTGAGTGCTGTGTCGTAGAGATCATTCGTCCAAGACACACTGGCCCCATCACAGGCCTTTCGGTCTACATCTACATGGATACTCTGCAAATCACACTTAAGTGCCTGGCAGAGGGTTCATCGAAGCACCTTCACAATAATTGTCTATTATTCCACTCCGGCTGCTGTGGCCGAGCGCTTGTTGGCGCTTCACTCCGGAACCACACTGCTGTTACGGTCGCAGGTTCGAATCCTGCCTCGGACATGGATGTGTGTGATGTCCTTAGGTTAGTTAGGTTTGAGTAGTTCTAAGTCTAGGGGACTGATGACCTCATATGTTAAGTCCAACAGTGCTTAGAGCCATTTGAACCATTTGTTTGGTTGTCCCACTCTCAAACAGTGCCTGGAAGAATGTACACCTATGTCTTTCCATGCGAGCTCTGATTTCCTTTATTTTACAATGATGACCGTTTCTCCCTATGTAGGATGGTGTCAACAAAATATTTTTGCCTTCGGAGGAGAAAGCTGGTGACTGAAATATCATGAAAAGATCCCACCACAACAAGAAACGCCTTTGTTTTAATTATGGCCACCCGAAATCCTGTATCATGTCTATCTGGTATTTCTCGATAATACAAAACGTCCTACCCTTCTTTGAACTTTCTCATTGTACTCTGCTAATCGTATCAGGTAAGCCTCCCATACTGCGCAGCAGTTCTCCAAACGTGGATGGACAAGTGAAACGTCAGCAGTCTCTTTATTAGGTCTATTGCATCTGCTAATCGTTCTGCGAATAAAACGCAGTCTTTGATTCGCCTTCCCACAACAATTTCTACGTCTTCTTTCGAATTTAAGTTGTTCGCAACTGTAATTCCTAGCTAATTAGCTGATCTTACGGCCTTTACATTTGACTGATTTATCGTTTAACTGAAAATTAACGGACTCCTTTTAAGTACTCATGTGGATAACCTCTCACTTTTCGTTATTTAGGGTGGAGTGCGAAAAGCTACAATACTCTTTCACCATTGGTGTTTCTGTAGGGAACGCTAGCCAGCGCTCGGTACATACAGAATGTTATTAGACCCACTCTTTTGCTGTTCTTGCAACAGGAAGGTGATATGTTGCTCCAACAGCATAATGTTCGCCCATACAGTGCCTGCGAAACCCAAAGAGCTCTACAGGCGAGCAGCAACTTCCGCGGCCAGCGTTATCTCCAGAATTGTCTCCAATGGAGCACGTGCGAATATGATTGGACGAGAAGTGACTAGTGTGACTCGTCAACAGGCCTTAAATGACGTATCCCCAGGACAATATCAGCCATCTCTACGATCGACTGGAAGCTAGAGTCAGCGCCTGCACTGCCACCTGTGGAGACCACACCACGTACTAATAACGGTGTTTCAGCATGGGTCAATACCTGGTACCTCAGAACCGCTTGTGCTATTGATCTGTAAATTTTATGTGCTCCATATGCACCGTTGCGACAGTAAATCTTGAGTGAAATGGAAAGCTATAAAAGGGTGAAGTTTTTTCCGGCAGCGTGATATATGTGCCACCTTTCGCATTTATGACTGCTTGAACCCTGCTAGGGACACTTTCAACGAGGAGTCTGAAATGCCCGTGAAGGAGTGGCAGGCCATTCTTCCTCAAGAGCCGAAACCAGAGAACATAGTGATGTTGGAAGCTGGGGCCTGGAGCATAGTCGACCTTGCAACGCATCCCGAAGGTGCTCCATTGGGTTCATGTCGGGACTCTGGGCAGGCCAGTCCATTTTAGGAGTGTTATGTTCGCAAACCATTACCTAACAGATGCTGCTTTATGAGAGGGTACATGGTTTGCTGATAACAAACAATGATCGTCTCCAAACTGTTCCTCTAGTGTACGCAGCGCAAAATGTAAAAATGTGTTCGTATCCTTCCGCATTAAGTGTTTTGTTGAGCGCAATAAGGGAACCATACGATAACCACGAGAAACACCCTCATAATGTAACACCACTTGCCGGCCGGAGTGGCCGAGCAGTTCTAGGCGCTACAGTCCGGGACAGCGACCGCTACGGTGGCAGGTTCGAATCCTGCCTCGGGCGTGGATGTGTGTGATGTCCTTAGGTTAGTTAGGTTTAAGTAGTTCTGATGACCTTAGAAGTTAAGTCCCGTAGTGCTCAGAACCATTTGAACCATTTGTAACACCACTTCCTCCGTACTTCAGTCTTGGCACTACACGTGATGGCAGGTAGCATTACTCAGGACTTCGCCGAAGCCAAACACTTTCATCGGATTGCCAAAGGCTATAGCATGATCTAGCACTGGTTTCCGGTCATCGACTGTACGGTGGCATCGCACTCTACACCACCTCATGCGTCACTTAGTATTTATATAAATCAGTGTCCTAGGAAGAGCTGCTTAGCCATTCTACCCCATTGCTTTTAATTTCCTACTCACAATCATAGTGCTATTTTGGGTGCCAGTAACACTTTAGAACTCACAAGTGGTTACCTCCGCTGATTTCATGCCATTTTTTAGAACCAGCCTCCGCAATATTTGACTCTCCCCGTACGTCAGTTCATGACGTCTGCCTTAAGTTATTTTAGCTGTGCTTGTTCTTTCGCCTTTCCACTTCACTATCACATCACGAACTGTCGACATGGGCAACTTTAGAAGGGTTGGAATGTCCCTCGTGGATTTGTTAATCAGGTGATGTCCAGTGACAGTCCACGTTCGAAGTCGCTCAGCTCTGCGAACCGACCCCTTCTGCTATTACTGGATCTCTACTGACAACACAATATCCATGTGTCCTCTGACGGGTCCGCCTCTAGTGACATCTAGTAGCCAGTCCCACATTACATATGTGTGTCTGGATACTTCCAATAAAATGAAATGAAATGATCGTATGGCATCGTTGGCCGGGAGGCCCCATGCGGGGAAGTTCGGCCGCCGTATTGCAAGTCTTTTTTAGTTGACGCCACTTCGGCGACTTGCGAGTCAATGATTACGAAATGATGATGAAGAACATACAACACCGCCGGCCGAAGTGGCCGTGCGGTTCTAGGCGCTGCAGTCTGGAACCGTGAGACCGCTACGGTCGCAGGTTCGAATCCTGCCTCGGGCATGGATGTGTGTGATGTCCTTAGGTTAATTAGTTTTATGTAGTTCTAAGTTCTAGGGGACTAATGACCTCAGAAGTTGAGTCCCATAGTTCTCAGAGGCATTTGATTTGAACATACAACACCGAGTCATCACGAGGCAGAGAAAATCCCTGACCCCGTGCGCGGGAAGCGAGAACGCTACCGCAAGACCACGAGCTGTGGACTCTTCTAATAAGATAATGTAGTTCATAAATCTAGACAAACGTAGTAGCTAAGCACCTGCAATATATCGTGTATCAATAAAAGGACGTTACGATACTGTCATATAATTCTGTGTATCCCTACTTTTACCATTTTTGTAAACGAGAGCGACCTAAATTTTCCGTGTTACGCGGTCTACTCGCTGCGCAATAGGTTCTTGATAAATATTGATTACTTGTAGACTAGAGTATGTCTTCACTGTCAGTGTTGGTCCTTCCGCCGTTCGTGCGACAAATACCTTCTTGTATTGGCGTTTCCCGTACGATACCCCACTTACGGTGCTGCACGCGATTCCACATCTGGACAGGAAACCGTTCGGTGTGTGACACAGACACTACAATGTAACTGAATGAACGACAGGAAGAGGCGCAACAAAGCAGCACGTGTGAGATTAACATAGGTTTAGCTATCACGCACCACGAAAGAAGGTCATTGCGGAGGGTCGTAAACAGCTGTGTAACTGCCGTGAACGCTAGTGCTCGGTTCGGATGCTTCGCACTTCCTCCCCCGCACATGACAAGTAGACTTCCTGTTGCCGAGCGGCTATTTTATTCTGTCGTGCTATAAGGGAGCCTTGAAAGGCAATAGTTAATGAGTGCGGTAATTGGGTACTGTTCATGCGGATTAAAAATATGACGTCGGTGGCATCTTACGGTGGAAGGCAGTGAAGTGGAAAGATAGGATGCAAGTAACGTCATTACGTCTACGTTATTTCTACGTCATTACGGACGCAACACAAGCCCAGCTGGAGAATAAATGTTAAGGAAATGGGTTGTAGCGTTATTTTATCAACCGTTCCAGTTTCCATAAGAATTAATTTTTTCACAATAACCCGAACTAAATTAGAACAGTTATACGGTGATTTAAACCCCATGCTGCCGTGCGCCGCACTTGGAGAAGGTCCTTCCGTACAGACTGTGTTGAACACCTCTGGCATGGTCGCGACTTCCGAATTTTTTGGTTTGCCTGGGCTTTGAACAGGCATTAGGGCGCTTAGGAATATTTATTAGCATTATCAACAGTTTTCACCGCAGTCTGTAATACAGTCACAAAGTAATTGGCAAAAATGCAGATACGACAGGAGTGGGCAGTTGCGGCCGCCAGTGGCCAGTTTGCTGCTCACGCATGACGTCACTGGGTGGGTGTCGTTTAACCTGTTTCTAATATGATCTGATGATGTCTTGCTAACAGGTCTAAACAGGTAGTGATACCATTCCTTGATCTAAGGCTGAAATACGTTATGAAAAATGTTTCGCGTGGAAGAAGGTCCCAGTGTTCCCCCAGCGCAATATGCCCAACCCTTGATAGTAAATTTCATGTATAATTCAATTCAGTCCTAGGAAATTCCATTGAGGGCAGTCATGTTGTTCTTATAGGCAAATTATCTCTCTCTGAACCATGGGAATATCTGTTTCAGGTTCCGGATCTGTCATTTTATTCACATTGTAAGTGGACTACCGCATTTATAGACGGAAATCGGTAGATGTGATATACATGCACAGGCAAGCAAATGATTACAGTTTCAGAAAAATCGAATAATTTATTCGAGAGAGCTTCACAAAATGAGCAAGTAAATAACGCATTGGTCCACCTCCGGCCCTTGTACAAGCAGTTATTAGGCATTGACTTACAGTGTTCTTGGATGGCCTCCTGAAGGATACCGAACCAAATTCTGTCCAATTGACTCGTTAGATCTTCAGCTGGTTGAATGGCCCTGCACATAATGCTACGAATGTTCTCAGTTGGGGAGTGATACGGCGATCTTGATGGTTAATGTTTGGCAAGCACGAAGGCATGCGTAAAAAATCTCGCCGTGTGCGGGCAGGCATTGTCTTGCTGAAATGTAACCCCAGCATGGCCTGGTGTGAAGGGCAACAACACGGGGCGTAGAATATCGTCGACGTGCCGCTGTGCTGTATGGGTGGCGCTGATGATAACCAAATGGGTCCTGCTAAGAAAGGAAATGGCACCCCAGATCGCTCCTGATTGTCGGGACATATGGCAGACGTCAGTCAGGTTAGTGTCCCATTGCTATTCGGAGCGTTGGCTCCAGACACGTCTTCGCTGCTTTTCTGGACTCAGTGAAAAGTGTGACTCGTCACTGAAAACAGTCCTACTAAAGTCAATGAGATTCCAGGCCGATGACGTGTCTGGAGACACGGACAGCGGTGCAGTGGTGGAATACCCCTAAATAACGAATTATCGCCAGTTGGTATTTTTTGTGATCTCTCCAAGGCATTTGACTGTGTGGGTCATGTCACACTCTTAGAAAAACTCAGGTTTTATGGAATTGAAGGCTATACACACAGCTGGTTTGAATCATACTTAATGAACAGAAAGCAAAAAGTTGTGTGGAGTAGCACAAATAATATCGGGAGGGTGGTAAATTCTAGTGAATGGGGAGTTGTCACAAAGGGAGTCCCACAGGGTTCAATTTTAGACCCTCTGCTGTTCCTTATTCATGTGACTGACCTCCCACTTAACGTTCAGCAAGCGGAAATAGTACGTTTTGCAGATGACACGAGTGTTACAATAAATCCCATTCCAGAAAAAGCAGCTGAAGATATTTTTAAGGATGTCTTTCAAAGAATTATTAAATGCTTCTCAGAAAATGGACTCTCCATTAATTTTGAAAAAACGCACTATGTCCAGTTCTGTACACCGAATAGAGTCATACCGACAGTTGATGTAGCATATGAACAGGGCTCTGTAAACATGGTAGATTTCTCCAAATGTTTGGGTGTTCACATTGAAGACAACTCGAACTGGGAGAAGCATATTACTGAGCTTCTCAAACAACTAAGTTCAGCTTCTTTCGCTCTTCGTATAATTGCTAGTCTTGGTAATAAACAGATTAGCCACCTAACTTACTTTGCATATTTCCACTCAATAATGTCTTATGGAATAGTTTTCTGTGGTAACTCACCACTTAGACATAAAGTATTGATTGCACAAAAGAGAGCAGTGAGAATAATTATTGTGTTCATCCAAGGACGTCATGTTGGCACCTTTTCAAGGAGTTTGGTATTTTAATTGCACCATCGGAGTACATATATTCGCTAATGAAGTCCGTTACAAAAAATCCATCTCAGTTCACGAAGAACAGTGATGTTCATACGTACACACACTAGAGGTTCAAAATGGTTCAAATGGCTCTGAGCACTATGGGACTCAACTGCTGAGGTCATAAGTCCCCTAGAACTTAGAACTACTTAAACCTAACTAACCTAAGGACAACACACACACATCCATGCCCGAGGCAGGATTCGAACCTGCGACCGTAGCAGTCGCGCGGTTCCAGACTGTAGCGCCAGAACCGCTCGGCCACCAGCGGCCGGCCACACACTAGAGGGAAAAATGACTTTTCCTATCCGTTATTGTGGACAACTCCCTCTACTCCATGGACGAGTTTCTGTTTCAGAAATGCTAAAAAAAATAATTGTACCTCTAAATGTAGTTGCATGTGTAGAACTAACAATTTCAGTAATATTAATATTAGCACTATTCATGTGTGTGTATGTATCTTGTAATCTGACTTGTTCCACATCATATCGATAAAATAATCGGGAAAAATGCTCTACGGAACGTGACATAACTAAAGTAAACTACACATACCAACCTGACTGTCACCAGCCATACAGTCCGACAACCAGGAGTGTTGCCCTGGGGCGCCGTTTCTTTTCACAACATAATCCCTTTGGTTGTTATTTAATCACGACATTCTATACCCCGTTTTGTTGCCCTTCAATGGTAAGCCACATTGGACTTACATTTCAGCAAGATAATGCCCGCCCGCACATTGCGAGAGTTTCTATAACTTGCCTTTGTGCTTTGCAGACCCTGTCTTGACCAACAAGATCGCCGTTTCTCTTCCAAGTTGAGAACGTTTGTAGCATTGTGTGCAGGGTCCTCCAACCATCTCGGGATTCTGACGATCTGACGCGACAATTGGACAGAATTTAGCACGAGATCTCTTAGGAGGACATCCAGCATCTCTATCAATGGCAAGCAGAATTACTGCTTGTGTAAGGGCCAGTGGTGAAACAACGTCTTACTGACTTGCGTGGAGGCTGTACACACACACACACACACACACACACACACACACACACACATTCATACACACACACTTTAGTAGATCTTCAGTAGCAACACGGAAATCTGGAACAAGCCACAAAATCAGCCTTTCGCAATCTGAAAATTGTGCATTCAAGAGAAAGGGATGTTGTTGTCGGAAAACTGTATACAAAATGAGTTGTTTCACTGACTGCATAACGAACAATAATTGTTTACACAAACAGGAATACTCACAACAGATGTGCACAAGATGGCGTCCTACAAATAATACAATACGTGATTGTTTACTTATGAAATGTTTAGTAAATGATTAAAGCAAATCAGAAAAGAGTAACACCAAATCTGAATTGATAATCTGTATTGTCTTCAAATTAATCAAACCGAACATAAGCCGCGTATGAGTCACAATACACGTGAAACTTGAAACAACTATAGCAATCACAAAAATATAGATTTTTTATACATGACTTCCAGTACAGCACGGAGTAATCTAAAATGCAGGAGAGAATTACAAAACAGAGTGCCTAATACTTCGGACTGAATGACTATTGCACGATCAGCTTCGAACTTACGGAAACAAAACGATCCCTGAACCCTGTAACATCGCGTGCTCAAAAAACAGATCACGTTCGTGATTCATCAGAAGTGCAGCACGCGAAGTGATTGCAAGTAACTGTGCAAATATGATTGTCACTCTATGAAAATAACTGAAAACGTTGCCCATTAATACCTATTGCAAGTAACTGGAACTGTCTCACCAAATCTCCAAACTGCAGCCGCCACCTCTGAACTGCTACAACTCCTTGCCTCGACGACCTGGAACAAAGACATGATTTTAAACTCCCTTACCAGCATGATCCAATATCGCCTGCGGTTCTGATTGGCCGGAAGCGTATGGAATTCGCCAGAGGTATACACACTACCGCAGCGTATTGGAAGAATCTGTACTAATACCGATACTAATTATCTGTAGAATGCCTTTGCAAAGAGTTTTCGAAGATTAGTTTTGCGAGCTAAAGAAAACGAACCGTTGCAAAATTGAAAGTGCTGTTTAACACGCAACTTTCAAAGTCGTCTCACAGAGTCGCTAAATCATTGCAGGTTAATGCAGAAAAATTGTCCTGAACAAAATCAGGACTCTGCATCTTTACTGAAACTGAACTAACTCTCGCATAATAACCATACTGTTGACATACATAATGTGTAAGGAAGACAACTTTCCAAAGACATCAAAACATCATAGCAAATAGGTTTAGTTGTACCCCCGGTAACGTCGAAACATGTAAGATTAAGAGGTTTTTTTTTATAGTTCTGAAACAAAATAATTGTACTCAATGAGATCTTTCTGCATGTCACTGAAAAATGAAACAGGAATACATCGTTTCTTGAGCTAGCTGTAGGATGGAGCAAATTGATGGGATGGTTATTTTGGCGTCAGTAAATACACGTTGAGCATTATGCGAGAGATACAGCGGCAGCGTTTGGTGCAAGCATTTAGATAGGTTGCGTTTGGATCTGATATAATTGACTCTAGTTTAGTGAGAAGGTAAGGGCTGTAATTTATATCCGGGATATACAACAATCTGGAAAAGTTAATACTTCTTCCTGTGGGCTCTCGGTGTGTACCTTAAACTATCGTATACTTCCATAAATAAATTTAATATCCCAACGATCTGTAACCACAACGCAGACATATTCGATATTTATTGACATGAAATACATGTGATGTTCCATAAATATAGGTGAGCAGCTCTGTTTTACCGAAATTTCTAGAATCAGCACATAGAGAAATAAAAAAAGAAGCATGTATTAAGTAGAACAAGTGCCGGAACATGAAGTATCACCACAGTGGAGTTTGTTCAGCATTGTCTTGTTCACATGGTAAGCCTAATAACTGTAGATGCCAGTAAGACGACCCCATAGATGAAAACTACTAGAATTATTCAATATATATTCTCAGTGTTTAGGAAACTGTAAGTCGGTAAAAGACGTATTGCTTCTATTTCAATAGTCTCTTCGACTAGCAATATTTATTATTATGTGAATAAATAAAAAGAACGAAATATATAAGATGTACGTCTTTCAGCGATCATTTACATATGTTTAACAGATGACTACAGAGCCACACGACTATAATTTGTTTTTGACACCTTTTGTACGTTGAGGACATACAAGACAACATGAAACCTGAATTTTGAAACCTGAAGTCTCATCTACAGTTTTTTAGACAAGCCATAGCACTGTGAAGTAGCATGCAAATAAAACGCAGAAGTAAAAATTGATTCTGGGCACAAGTATAATTCGATCTTGGGCGATAAAAGTAGGGACAGTAGTAAAAAGCATCGCCTAGTGCTGGAAATTCCCAAGAGGCGAAAAGAAGGTTTTCAGCTTGCATAGGTGTCTCTGTCTTAGTGAGAAAGATTTTCTATGTCATCTCCTGTCCCCTCTCTTTGTTTGAAAGCTTCCTGGTAGAGCAAACTCCACGAACTAAGACGCCAAATACGCTTACGTATTTCTAGCAGAGCGTGCTGCGTTGGTTACTTCCTCAGTAAAATCATATTGGTGTACACCTAATACCAGCTTCTCAGGACTTTGTTGAAGTGATCTTATTCAGAAAAGTGTAAAATACATCTTCTTATCGACGGTAGCTTATGTGGAGCCTAGATAAATCAAAATTAAAACGGAAAAGTGTTGTTTAAATAATGCAACACGCTTCTGTCAGTGTACACCGCCGGTCATAAATTTTCTGTCGCCCTTGGTAAGCAGTATACACTTTATTTCAACAAAATAAACATTTTCTCTCAATATCGTTAAGTACAATACCGTATGGTTTGGATTTTAGCCTCTTCAAAGCGTACATTTTGACATTCTGGAGATAATATTTCGTATCTTTTACTTTTTTACAGATATTGCTGTCCAACACATGATAAATATTTCCATGGATCTACAGCAATATATGACCTCAGTTTACTGATCTCCCTCTCCAGCTCATCCGATGAGTTCAATGGTATTTAAATCATGTGACTGACCTGGCCAAATCATAGTATTCAGTTCCCCACATTTCTCTTTTCTAGTTATAAGCATGTTTTTGATCAGTGTCCTACGGCACAACACACCCACGGCCAACAAGTCTTGCCAGATGGAACTTCACTCATTATCAGTATCCTGTGATATACTTCCTTCTTTAATCTTCCATTAATTTTCACTAGTTTGTTGACTTTACCACCCGCGAAACTAACCCACACTATGGTCGGCCCTCCACCACGCTTCTACGTTGGCTTCACACACTGACCCTAAAGGCTTCCAAATAATCCAGATTTAGATTCGTTCGTCAATAACACCTTCGACCAGTTCTGCACGGCACAGTTTTTATGTTCCTGTGCCAATTGCAGTCATTTAATGTTATTCTGTTTGCGTAATACAGGCTTTTTTGGCCGCTGTGCACCCCTTCAACCCTTGTTCAGGAAGACGGCGTTACACTGTTGAAAAAGAGATTGGAGATGCCTAGCATTTACTGCCTTCCAAATTTCAGGTGCAGTACGTGTCCTCTGACGTTCTCTGTACACATTGAACCGATCTCTATAGGGTGTTCCTTGGGGTGTTCCTTATCGCAAAGTACTTGCGTTGACACCAGCCTTTGCTTGAACCGCTACATCGTACACACCGCTGTAGACTGGGCTACGCCAGCTGTTGTTGCTATTGTCCTACTAGAGTACCATCTTCTGGGGTCCTCCATCTTCTGCAGTACTGCCGTGCAGAGTGGTACCCGCATCATATGGGATTGACGGAGAACATCTAAGAGGTTCAGAGAAGGACAGCTTAATTCGTACTATCGCGAAATTTGGGAGAGAATGCCATGGATAGGATACATGAATTGGGATGGCAATCATTAAAACAAAGGCATTAATTTTCACTGCGGCAGGACCTTCTCATGAAATTTCACCCACCAACTTTCTCCTCAGAGTGTGAAAGTCTTTCACTGGCACGCACCTACATGGGGAGAAATGATCATCATAACAAAATAGGAGAAATCGGAGCTCACACTGAAAGATTTAAGTGTTCGCTATTGCTACAACTTCTTCGAGGGTGGAAATGTAACTTGAAGGTGGTTTGATGAAACCACTGCCAAGCACTTAACTGTGAATTGCAGAGTAATCATATAGATGTAGAACCTGATCAGGTATACAGAAATATTGTTAGATACACACAGTGTACTGTAAACTAATGCGAACTGATTGCTACACAGGCAGCTGAATGAATGGGACCAATTCGAATGGAACTGTCTTAGGTAAAGGCACGGCAGTATCATTGTGGATACTCATCAGCGCCCCTCTATGCTAACAACCAGTGAAATACACAACTGAGAGGCTTAGTTTTTATATGTTTATACTAGTTTTATTGTCAGAACGGGGGTATGATAGTATATCCAGAACGAAATCCCTGTTTTAACCACAAATCCTTAGTTCTCACAGGCGATCGAAAACTTTTGACCATTACTGTATGTGTTAGATACCTCCCACAGCGGCAGATTAGTTGGTTACATTGGAGTTTGGTGCAAGATTAGGATAAGTGATGAACAGAGGGTTTGGTGAAAGGTGGGGAAACGAAGAAGCCGTTGCCTTATCGTAGGATCATACCAGCATTTCCATAGGACATGAACCGTTAGGCACATAAACATGCCATAGACCACGACCTAATGCCCATATAACGGTAATCACCTAGCATAGAAATTGTAGCTTCTTAGGCTGCAATAACCAAATCAGAGAGATGGAAGAGTCGTTCTTCGGGTTGTCAGCGTGGCGTTCGACTCTGCCACCTGGGCGCTGCGCGTTCGATGCGTTGGCAAGAGATGGATGAGTCTGTTGGAAGAGAGAGTTCGTTGCAGTGAGACAGGCGGTATTCATGATAACTCTTTATTGTTACAACAAGCTCTGAGCAGTTACAGAAGCGCTCCCTCGTCATTTGGCGCAGTCTGGCGTTGAACCGCGGCGTCCATGCTCCGTGAGCGCTGTTAGGCGTCCATCTCTGGCTCACACGAAGTGATGTTGCGCTGGGGGCGGGAGGGGTGGGGGATGGTCTGGGTGGCATTTTGGGTGTGGGGGCTCTGCGCAGACTACTCACCATCATGTCGTGGGACTAGGGCCTCCCGTCGGGTTGACCGTTCGCCTGGTGCAAGTCTTTCGATTTGACGCCACTTCGGCGACTTGCGCGTCGATGAGGATGAAATGATGATGATTAGGACAACACAACACCCAGTCCCTGAGCGGAGAAAATCTCCGACCCAGCCGGGAATCTAACCCGGGCCCTTAGGATTGACATTCTGTCGCGCTGACTACTCAGCTACCGGGGGCGGACGCGTAGACTACTGTAAGTAAGCGTAGACTACGGTAATTTTCCTAGCACCTTTGGTCAGTTAAGGCCACACTCGCGTTACCTGTAACTTAGGTGTGTTGCATAGCTACTGGGCGTTACCTCATAACGTATGCGATCAGTATCTTCGTAGTTTCCCCTAAAACCCAGAAATAGTGAACCGTCTAGAAACTGAGTGAGGATATATAAAGGGCTGGGTAACCTACAGAACATTTTTGTTCTCCATAGTTATTCTCCTGTCTGTTACCTAAGAATAAAAAGTATTTATAGTAAAACTGAAATAGTCAATGGTTAGTTCAGATTTTATTCTAAAAATGTTGATTTGTTACGTGAAACAAAGGAATGTTGTTGTAATTTAAAGAAAACAATACAGATTTATCATATTGTGCTAGAAAGCCCAATTTCCCTACCAAATGGTAAAAATTAAAAAAAAAAACTTCAAAACAAAAATACGAGAGCTTTTCGAAAAGTAAGGAACGATAGGTCGCGAAATGGAAACCACAGTGAAAATCAAAACTGTTTTATTTGCAACAGTTAGCTACAACTTCCAGCTACTTATCTCCATAGGCGCAGATCCGACTTAGACATCTGTCGTAGCGTTGTACCAACTTTCCAATACCCTCGTTATAGAAGGCAGCCGCCAGAGCTTTCCGCCAATTCTCTACGCTGACCTACAGCTCTTTTTCTGTGCCGAAATGTTGTCTTCATAGCCAGCAGTTCATGTGAGCAGAGATGAAACTCAGAGGGAAACAATTACGGGCTGTATTGTGGGTAATCAAACATTTCCAATTGAAAACGATGCAGGAGCATCTTCACTGCCCCTGCAGAATGCGGCTGAGAATTTTCTTGAAGAAGAAAATGCGCGACAGTTATGTAATGTTGGCTGCATAGCTTCAGGCGAAATTTCTCACCAAGCCCTCGTACTTATAGGGAGACACTATTGTTCTAGGTATCTTTATGTGCTCCCTGTGTGCTCAGAACTAAAAAGAACGACGCAACGCGATCGCCGCGCATACTAGAGACACTGTCCAACACACCTGGGCAAAACTTCATCGGATTTTCACTGTGGTTTCCATTTCGCGACTGATCGTTCCTTACTTTCGCATTTATCAATAACAACAGGAAGCTCTTGGCTTTGTTCACGTTGAAGAACGATGTACTGAATACAAAATAATGACAGCAATTATATATTTTTTATATTTGTGCATGTAAATTGAACTTACATCGAAAGTAATTGCTTTGGTTACATAAAAAAGCGGAAGTTACACGACCAACTAACTTTTATCACTCACAAAATGCAATTTATATTCTTATAATGCACAATGGACTAACACTGAATGAAATGTAATTCTAATTATGCGCAAAACAAACAACCAAACAAACAAAGAAACAGAGAAAAGTCGTCGGCTCCCAGTCCGTCTCTCACAAATCATTTATGTTTCTCTCTCTACCAGCACTACCGGTAATCCTACGATGTAGTACGTCATTTATGTAATGTACCAAACCAATGACCACAACTTTAGCTCTGCACTGCTGACGTTCCGGGAGCTGAGACGGCCGACTACGGTCTATTGCGGCTAGCACAGCGTTCCATCGTGCCGTAGTGGCTGGACTTAGCACAACAGTGTGTGGACCCCGAGACAACCGCATACTTCAGGCAGCCGGTGATGACGGCACAGCCTGGCTCGGCCTCAGGCGAATCTAGCTCGCGGTCAGCCCGCTGTGACGCGATGGAGCCATCTGGGTACGAAGCCCGGACTTGCGGCTGACTGTAGGCGACTAGTGCTAGCTACCGTCCCAGTGCCTATGTCGCCAGCAGGGCTTCAGTTTGACCCCCGGCCCACCATGCGCTGGCTGGATCCTTTTGGCAGACGATTCGATGATCCTCAAACGGAGTTTCCGGGTCCTTTTCGATACCAGTGAAACTGTACACTCCTGCCATTTCCTCTTATGGTAATTCTACTGTTGGAAGTTCCACGTACCTTGTCGGCAACTGATAACCGACCTTCTGGCAAACTAGAAGCATTATCGATTCGCTTACTTTTTCAGTGCAGAGCTGTAAGGTTTGGGTGGTGCCATTATTGATCCCACGACACTGTAAGTCTTTTGTGTTTTTTATATGGTCGAAAGTGACTTATCAACAAAATATCATTTTATTTTCCGCTTTATTTAGCGTTTTAGTTTCTTTTCCGTATCCCTATGGCTTTCGACTCTCATTCATATACGTCAGTGCTTGATGCAAATTTTCTGGACTTCCTGAGGTAAAAAACGTACGAAGGAGCTGAAGAAGATAACGTTGAAAATACCATCTCAGTGATAACAATGATCCTTCTTACAATAGTGAACATGGAACTACAATAGTGAATATGGAACTACAATAGTGAACGTGAAACTGCTTCAGAACAAACCGGCGACTTAGTTATTGAAGAGCGACTTTAATAGAGAGAGGAGATTCAGTGATGTGTAAGGAGTGTGGAGAGGAGAACGTGAATATTGAAGAAGTGTGAAAAAAATTGTTATCTGTTTACATGTGAAGTTCGTTATATACTGAATATTTTCAAACTTCATCTTACAGCCATCTATTACTGTTTCATGTTACTCCTAACACAATAAACTAGTTTCAATTTTTATGTTTCACTTCATTTCACTGTAATGCAGGTTTAAGTAAATTTGTTTTCCTTTTGTGATTTATTTTGAGTTTTTCCTGTTAAACTGGTGTTTTGTATTGTAATATATGCAAATACGAAATTATGAATAAAGATTTATGATGAAAGTAAAATAAATTACTTTTCACGACAAAAACACAAGCGGTATCATTTTCCATCCCACAACGGCACTTATGACATAAAGAAGTCACAACTCCGTTTCAGAGTTAAATAAGTTACACTTAAGCCAACTTCGACGAATCTGCCTTTTTACATTACCAAACCATGGATTTACGGCTATTTAGCAAAAAATAGAGAAAAGCTACGTGAGCAATACATCTTCGCTTAAGGAGCGCCAAACGTCCCACTACAGCAACATATTCGTAATGTAAAAGTTATTTAACACCGAACATTATTTTAGTCACAACAGACTTTCGTACTACACATGGCATGCCCTTTAATCAAATACAGGATGGTCACAAAGTCTCGATACTCCCTGATGTGTTAGACAAAAGCGAAAGACGACAGTGGCCCAAAATTCAGTCACCAGCTATGTGTTGGACAAAATTATGGAAACACCGACAGAAATACATGCCTGATCATAAATGTAGCTGCTAGCCAAGCTTGCAGGTGGCGTAGTTGTATTTTACTACGAACTGCACCTGCGCAATACCCTTAATACGTCGCAAGTGTCAGTCGTAACCTCCCGGTTCTTAAGCTAAGAAAGACTCATTTGAATCTTATTGGGACTTTATTTTAGATGACTACGTCTGTAGTAGTTTGTGAGCGTTGTGAGGTCTTCGCTCAGGTTTTTTCCTTCATTTTCATTAAAAGACTTTGCTTGGTACGTAATTTCCCTATAATCTGTGTCTTTTGATTTCTTCATTTGCTTCTTTTTTGTTGGAATTGGACGAAGAATCTTCTATTAAAATGCAGTATCCTAAGAATTTCTACCAATCTGTAATTGTTTGTCATTCGACATACTTTAGAGGTGAGTGTTCTCAGGCTTACTGTGTCGTATACTGCAGTTAGGTCAATGAAAACTACCCCTTTTGGGAGCCCCCTCTCAAAACCGTCTTCAATAAGTTTCAGGTTGGGTGCCTGACCTATGCAGGCTTTCCCAGGATAGAAACATGCTTTCTTCAATTATACAGCTGTCAATATATCCACCTTTTCTGTTCATTATTAACATTTCAGAAAATTTCAGCAGCAAACACAGCAACTATATCGGTCGATAAATCTTGGGGTTACTTGGGTCCTTCCTAGGCTTAAGAATTGCGATGGCCTTTGTGTGCCTCCATACTCTGAGAATTTTCGCAGTGCTCCAGCAGCAATTGAAAAGGATTATTAAGCACTTTTTTGCTTACTTGACAGATTTTTAATAAATTCGTTCCTGATATTGGGCGTGAGTCCATTATTTCGGAGCTAAATGAATTCTAACCTGGGCAAATCGTTGGTTCTCGTATGATGGATGTTTCCTAGGTAAGGTAGCCGAAGTGTTTGGATTTTCAAGAGATACAGTCTCGAAAATTGACGCCGCATACAGGAAAAGCGGGAAAAACACTATCCGCTAAGTCACGACGGGAACCAAAGTGTGAGTTGAATAGCCGTGACAGGCGGTCATTGAAAAAGACAGTGACGAAAAATTAGAGGACGACAGCCACAAAAGCCTCTTCAGAACTAAATGTCGCATTAACGAACCCTCTCAGCACCAAAACAGCATCAACGGAGCTCCATAAGCTGAGAAATGCAGGCCATCGTATTACATCGTATTACATGTCGATTATGCCTTTGGTTCTCAGGACCAGGAACATCGTAAAATAAAAGATTTGGAATCTGTCTCAGTGTGGGTGAAAGGTATTGACAGCTGTAAAAAGATCGCATTCGTTGATGATATGAGTCATTATTATAGAAATTGAATGAAGTTCCCTTCCTTATCCTTAATCCTTATCTATTAAAAAACTACACATTGATCTTGCCAAAAGCCGAGAAGCGATTCTTCTTGGTGTTTTAACTCTGTGGGGCACCCTGGGATGCTAAGTTCTCATTAATATTGGTTCATAGGGTGAAAATCTCGTCTCGAAAGTGTTGTAGCTGGTTGCCCGTAACAGAAAAGCGTGATGGACAAGCCATAATACCTGGACTACAGAACAATGAAAGAAAATCATTAGCTCCAATGAATCATGTTTCAAGCTGTTTCCAACTTCTGGCCGAGTTTACGTCCCAAGAGTCCGACTTGACGGGGGTTCGGTGATGATTGGGACAGCCACATCGTGGTATTTCATGCACTTCACGTTTACTCTGTAAGGCCACATCACTGCCAGTGATTATGTGACCATTTTGGCTTATCAGGTCCATCCCATCGCACAGTGTTTGTTCCCCAACGGCGATGCTGTCTTCCAAGAAGGCAGCGCCACTGTTCACACAGCTCGCATCGTCCAGGACGGGATTTTTGAACACAAGGATGAATTATCGCATCTCCCCTGGACATCACAGTCACTAAATCTCAATATTACTGAGCGTTTGTGGCCTATTTTGAAGGGAAAAGTCGACATCGCTAACCACCTGCATCATCGCTATCTGAACTTGTCTCTATTTTGCAGAAAGAATGGTATAAGATTCTCTCGAAAACCATATAGGACCTAAATTTGTCTATTCTAAGACGATTTGGAGCTGTTTTGAATGCAAACGGTTTTTCTACGCCGTATTAGACATGGTAATGTGTTTTGATTTTGGTGTTTCCATACTGTTCTTCACCCCCTGCACATAAAAATAGCAAAAGTTGTGTCGCTCAACTCTTATAAAATAGAGACTGCATTGAATACAGAGAGAATAACGAGAGTTAGTTATATCAACAAATGAACACTTAGAGCTCCAAAAAGACAAAACACTAATGAAACCCAGAAAACTGTCGCTAGAAACTATGAACTGCGTACACCCTACTCGTAATACTGTGCCTCTGCTGCGCTTTGAGTTCAGACCGCTAGGAAGCAGCAGCGATGAAGGCCTATGACAACCAACACGTGCGGTGTCCTACTCCGGTCTCTCTCACTGGCGAAAGTGAAACGAAAGAATGAACTTGCCTGGCACTGTGTGTCATTTACGGGATAAGATACATAGACAACTGCAGTTTTGACAAACAGCGCGCAAGGACGACGCGACCGAGATTCATTACGCAACATGACAAAACTTTTCATTTCCCGATAACGAAGTACCGAAGCTGTCTGTTGTGATTCCCCTGAGAACACTGATAGGAGAATCAAACAAAAAGCTCCACACTTTTCCTTCCGCGTACTTTCCCCTCCGTATTTAAGTCTCCGACTTTTTTTTTCTAATCATCGTGTAGCCAGCTGAAAGTCTTCTCATGAGCCAGGGAACCTAACGAATAAATATTGAGACGTCGTATTCGGAAAAAAATGGAGCCAAACTGCCGTTTTTTATGGTTTCCGATGACTATCACAAGTGCCGGGGGCGGTTACCCTAGTGATTGCTGGTTGTTTCATTCCCATTTCTTCTTCCAACTGAGCCGGTGTTCCTTGTCTAAGGATCACTATGTCGACAGAATGATGAAATCCTATTTATCTTCCTTCATGTGTCCTGACGTTCGAGTAGAGGCGGCAGCATGGAAGTCCGTGTTAGCTGATCCTCTGAATCAGAAATTTAATCGCCAAGTCATAGTTCCATGGCTCTATAGTTGAGTTGTGGTATCGCCCCCCCCCCTCCCCCCGCAAAATAAAAAAAATGTGCCAATATAAATTAGGTACTGGAAGGGCGAAGTAAATCCAAATGATATAGCCTCAACACAGGCGATGGGAGACATTTGTATATTTGTTCACTTCGTATCAGTACGGTAAGACGACCAGGCATTGTTGCTCTTTATGGCATGAGAGTTCCATGGCATGAGAGGTCCATGGATTCCAGATATCGTTTCTGCATTTGCGTATACCCAGATGCTCAAAGAAAGTAGTGCACAAGCCATTTCTCTTGTTATCGGGTACACACTTACTGTGGACTGAAAATTCTTGAAATCACAAAATCATCTTCATCTACAAAACCTACTTTGATACAGTGAGTACACTCCATTTGTGGTTGATGCTAACACTCTTCTTTGTAATGATGATCTGGGTCCACCTACTTTCAATACTGCAATTTTATATTTGTTTTCAGCGTAACATGTTTCATCACAGGTGTACCATCGCCTCTCAGCCATTATTTATTTCTTGTTTCAAGCGTTTTTGTGTTTATTAATGTGTGTCCGTTCTGAAGTGGAGATTGGGAACCAACCGCTCTAGCATCTAAATCCATACGGACAAATTCGTAGGTAACTGTAGCACATATTTGATATTACTGGATGAAAATAGGACAATTAAGGATTCTTCATATAACAAAAATGGCATGAGTAATAGTGACACAAATGAAGCACTAAAATCGTCCACTACTACAGCATCATTACTTCCATATAAGATATTTTATGGGGCACCGAACTACTGTAGTAGCTTCCATATTTAAGGACACTAAATGAGTGCTTTTGACCCGTATCTGACAATGGCGTAGGTATCGGAGACGTGTGCCTAGGAGCAACTTCGACTTTGCTGCCCACCATCCCCCTAATGTACAATTTTCCATTTAACTCATCGTTGCTTGGCCTGTTTGTTACGGTATTGAGATCATGACTAGAATATGAAATAAAATCTAGTGCTAGCAGATTTTGTACAGCATAGAGGCAATAGCAACAATAGATACTAGGACACAGAAAACTGATTATGGATCCATGTGCTGCCTGTGCTCTTCTAACATGACGCCTATGGACAGTGAGCCCACCATGACCCACTCAAATTCATTTATTCTTCTGTTACGGACAAGCGTAATGTGCAGTGATTAATATACGTCAAGCAGCTTCTACTATAGGTATTCGTCCGCTACATCAACTCCAACTTGTGCTGTGCTTTCACATGCCTCAATTTATATGTGTTTGCGTTCCAGATTGCTGTTAACAGTAGTATAACATTTATTTTTCTTGACGTCTCAAGCCGTGTCAAGTCAGGTCGGTCATTCGAACGTACTGGGTTTGATCTCTGTTTGTACTAAGCCAGTTATTTACATAACTTCCCTCAGCTCCCATCTCTGATAAAACGTTTTTGGAAATTCAATAATTCTTTTTTGTATAACAGGTTTAGAATACAGGTAACGAAAGGCAGTTTACAACTTGTACAGAAACCAGATGACAGTTGTAGGAGTCGAGCGGCATGAAAGGGAAGAAGTGGTTGAGAAGGGAGTGAGGCGGGTTTGTAGCCTATTCCAGATGTTGTTCAGTCTGTACATTGAGCAAACAGTAAAAGAAACCAAATAAAAATTTGGAGTAGGAATTAAAGTTCATAGAGGAGAAATAAAAACTCTGAGGTTTGCCGATGACATTGTAATTCTGTCAGAGACAGCAAAGGATTTGGAAGAGCAATTCAACGAAATGGACAGCCTCTATAAACGAGGATATAAATGAACGTCAAATTAAATCAGGTGAAACTGAGCGAATTAGATTAGAAAACGACACAAAAAGAAGTAAAATAGTTTTGCTATTTGGGCGGCAAAATAACTGATGAAGGCCGAAGCAGAGAGGGGGGGCAGTCCCAAGAAAAGCATTTCCGAAGAAGAGAAATTTGTTAACGTCGAATATAGATTTAAGTGTTAAAAAGTCTTTTCTGAAGGTGTTTGTATGGAGTTTAACCATGTATGGAAGTGAAAAACAGACGTTTAAGAGTTCTGATAATAAGAGAGCAGAAGTTTTTGAAATGTGGTGCTGCAGAAGAACGCTGAAAAGTAGATGGGAAGATCGCTTAATTAATGAGGAGGTACTGAATAGAATTGGGGAGACGAGAATCTGTCACACAACTTGACTAAATGAAGGGATCGCTTGATAGGACACATTCTGAGACATCAGGGGATCATCAATTTAATATTGGAGGGAAATGTAGGGGGTAAAAATCGTAGATGAATACAGTAAGCAGACTCGGAAGGATATAGGTTTCAGTAGCCATTCGAAGATGAAGAGGCTTGCACAGAATAAAGTAGCATGGACAGTTGCATCAAACCAGTCTTCGGACTGAAGACCACAACAACAAGTTAAAAGAACTCAGAACGTGGAAAAAACGCAGTATAACGTTGCAGTGCTTGTCACAATGACTTGATTCCTTCTTCACTGTTTCACTACTGATCAATGCAGATTCGTAACAAGCAGAAAAATAAGCGCAAAGTATGATAATTATATGTAATCACAATATGTCAACTCATTTCAAATTATGCCTCCGCTGCGTGGTCTGAACGTAACGAGAGTGTTTGTGCTGTCTGCAAAATGCTAAATAGGTCGCTAAGGAAAAAGTCATTGACTAGCTATAAGTTGACCTTTTTATTCCAGTATTACACGTTTCGGATATTGGCATCATCAGATACCCTGGAACATGCACATGATGTTCCAGGATATCTGATGATGGAAATGTCCGAAACGTGTAATTCTATAATAATAAAGTCAACTTGCATCCAGTCAATGACTTTTTCCTTAGTGACCTATTTAGCATTTTTCAGACAGCACATATTTTGTAACATGGCTGCATGTCGCCTTCACGACTTCCTATCGCAGCTATGTAATGAGACTGGTTTCATCTAGTAGCTGAAAACAAGAATCAAGCGTCTGCTTTCAAAGGAGAGGTAATGTAGAAATGTAGCTCAACGTAGTCCAATAAGAATCTGCTCTAAATTCTCTTTCGTAGATCTCCACCCCACCTACCGAGCGGGGTGGAACAGTGGTTAGTACACTGGACTCGCATTCGGGAGGACGACGTTTCATAAACCCGTCCGGCCATCCTGGTTTACGTTTCTCGTGATTTCCCTAAACCGCTTGAGACAAAGGCCGGGATGGTTTCTTTGAAAGGGCACTGCCGATTTCCTTCCCCATTCTTTTCTAATCCGAGGTTGTGCTCCGTCTCTTATGACCTCGTTGTCGACGGGATTTTGAGCACTAATCTCCTTCCTTCCTCCTTCACCCCCTTTATATTTTAGTGGCATTCCGATCTTTTCCCTTCTTCTTCTCCTTTACCTCCTACTTCTTTTTCTTCCCGTACCACTATCACGGTATAAGTGTATATATGCATGTGTTGTGTGCACTTTATCACGGGATAATTATATATTTTTATTTTTATAATTATATTTTATGATTTTGTTTGGGGTGGCTTTAAATATTGTGGGCTAGCATGAGACTTTTAATTAACTTATACCGCGATAACACTTGTATGGACATCGGCTGCCCCGAAGTATATACGATATAATATTTTTTAAACATAACGTGCGACTTACCGCCTTCTAATAAATAGTTTGCGTGAGCGCTGCCATTTAGAAAAGAAAATATGCGTATTCTTACACAAACTGTAATTATTAATATTGGGTACCTGTTATTTATGTACCAAATGTCACAAAGATTAACTGAGACCTTGCGGAGCTTATTGAATATACTGATTTTCAATATTTTTTGTTCGTTATTTGCAAGGTAAAACTGAAGAGAATCTCATCTGTCGTTAGGCGGCCAAAATGAAACATACTGAACTCATTCAGTATTCTAAATATTAATAAACGAAATATATTTTTACTCTGTTAACTCTGAGACTATTGTAAGATCAAGGTAGTGAAACCTCTCACATTTACATTTAATATTATGACATGAAATTTTAATTAAACAATAAAGCCAGCGTAATGGTCGACTAAATCCTGCTAGGGGAGATGAGCTCCCTGTACTACGAAGTTCTGTAAAAACTTTTTGAATCATAATTAATGGTTGCGATCATGAGAGGTGACAACTAAGTCAATAATACACACTTTCTAATAACAATTTCTATTATTTTTCGAAAATACAGGCAAAACTTACGTTAATTATCACCCAACACTGCAATGGCGGCCTACCGCTGGACGAAACAAAAACAGGAGAGCTTTCAATAAAGTAATAGTCTCTGGTCATGTTCATTTTCATTACACAGATAAAAAGAATGTTCTTTTATTTTTATATCACATCGCTGTTTGTGATTTTTGGTGTCATTACTTAATGTCTTTTTAATCTTTCTTACACATCGCGCATACGTACGTAGTCTTGAAATAATTTATAATTCACACGTGACACAGGAAAAACCTTTTTTCTTTTACTAAAACGTCAATTTATGTGACGTACCGTCACACCACATGGCCCTCCATCTTTTCCTCTACCGTCTGCTATTTCTTTCTTCTTCACAAAACTGAGCCCCCGCGGAAACGTCGCCCAGGGCTCACTCCCCTGCAGTTATGCCGCTGGCTTCTGGGTTAAAAAGTTCTTTCCAGAGTCTTCGGTCACTTGGTACCGACTTCGGGAAGATGCTTGTAAGCCAACTGCTGATAAACTTGTTTTGTTGAAAAACGTGCCCCCAGACGTAGCAGCTGCTGTTGAGAAGCTGCAGTATCTGGCAGAAAGACAATTGATGTGGTTCATGCGAAATCTCGAAAGCTTCTTCAATACTAGCGTTATTTACAGATAACAAAAGCCTACGTTATTAGCACAATTTTACAGTTAAGTCACGGAAGAAGAAGTGGTGGTTTGTAAAAGAGGTTGCAGTCTTGTCCAATAATCATGGATTCTCGGCGTGTCTAAATGAGAATTGTGTTAGGTTTCCTCACTGTAAAGTGAGTGTTGAAACATAGTTCACTCGGTTACAAGATAACTGGGAAATTATGGACAGAGCAATTTCTGCCTGATTCGTGGAGGGAGTTAGTTTATTTATCACGGCGACTCCCTGGAACATCAGACAAATGAAGAATGGAAATGGAAAACGTTCTAAGTGCCAAAGCTGGCATTTGACGTCAAAATAAAAAAAAGGGAATCTCTATTTGTATGTAATTGATTTGTGTCCAGCACACTGAAAAGATGTTGTGATACACGGAAAAATATTATTTATCGCTTAAGGGCGATAATTTACGAGCCAAATAAATACGGTCTAAGTCCCTTACGAGGAAACTGGCTGTTTCTAATTGCCGGTAAGAAAGGCTGTACGAGTTGGTTCTTGCAAAGAAGAGAACAGTTACGAGCCACTGTTAACAGTGTTATTTTCACAAACAGTGCCGTTACCAGTTTCGAATCGACAGGTTCATCTTCAGGTAGCTGGTCATGTTTATATTACATCTGTTGTTGTTTGTTTTTCTTGTTGGCTGTTTTTCAACGACAGATGTAATGTAAACGTGAACAGCTACCTGAAGATGAATCTGGCGGCTCGAAACTGAGTAAAGGCGTTGTTTGTGTAAAGAAGTAACATTGTTAACAGTGGCTGGTTCCTGTCTTCTCCTTTGCAAAAGTTAGCTATGGTCTCAAAAATGTCAGTTCTCGACAATGTAGCAGGAAGAAAGTTTCTGAATGCCATTAATACTGAAGCACTACGTTTCAGTTGAGATATTACAAGTACAGAAATACAACATTGGTTTTTTTAACTAGTGGAACTGTAATCAACAGAATCCACTTCTCGTCTTTTAAATTTTGGAACGCCATAGGAAAGCACAACATGGCACTAAAGCCATGCGCCATGGTTTGACACCTAAATCATGTCTCGAGAAACACATTATAGAACCGAGAACACAACTGCACTGAAAAAGCGTTTTGTGTGAAAATGGTACTTAGTGCGTTTTCAGTTTCCACCGTTCAAATTTTTTTCGCTCACTGTAGGATCCAATGCACTTCTTTCCAAGGGTGACTTTACCTTCTTTCTGCAAGTGAAGACAAGGCTGGAAAATTAGCGATTTTCTCTGGGCAAAGAGACCTTATAAACTTCGTGCCCAGTCACCAAAGGAGAACTGGTTACTAGTTTCCAAAGAGGTCCATTGACTGTATCTGAAACCATTTTCTAGTGTTACACTTCGTTGCCAGCCGCAGTGGCTGAGCGGTTCTAGGGGCTTCAGTCTTGAACCACGCGACCGCTATGGTCGCAGTTTCGAATACTGCCTCGGGCATGGATATATGTGATGTCCTTAGGTTAGTTAGGTTTCAGTAGTTCTAAGTTCTAGGGGACTGGTGACCTCAGATGTTAAATCCCATAGTGCTCAGAGCCATTTGAACTATTTTTACACTTTGTCAGCAGCCTTAAAAAATTGTAAGATGCGGAAGTTGCTGGAAGTTATAGAACTGTAACTCTAGTAGAACTAGAGACCAAACTCGGTACATTCGAAGGTCTCACTTAAGACTCAAATAGGACACCAAGAAAGTTAAATGCCGTGCTGCTGTTATTAGCTGTCCGATGCACACAGAGGCACAAAATAAGTAGGTGAAGGCATCTGAAAATTCAACAGAAATTGAAGATGATGTGATGGAGAGGTAACTGCAGAGGTGAGGCTTTCTCTTCACCAGAGTCTCGTCTTCTGCTAGTAGATGCAGTGGGTGCATTCAGCCGCTGTTTGATGTGTAACAACGACTGTCAACTTCTCGTTTCCATAACAGAATATTAATGGATTTTAGCGGACCGTAGGAAACTTGTTACTCTTAGAATTTAGAGTGAATGAGCAGAGGCAACAGATGAATCAGTAAACAATTTCCTGTGTCCAAGTATCTAACGGTGCTTTCGTTTCGACAGCTCTGTTGCCTAAACTCTGCCAACATTACATCCAAACTCCTCTATCCTTGTTTGCACACCTCGCGAGACTAGTGTATTATGGGTCTGTGTTTGTTTGTTTGTGATACTGTGAATCTCTATGCACTTTGGCAATTAGCGGTACAAAGAGCACAGTCGGAAATCGACTGTTGACTCACAGCGCACCCCTCTAAATATGCGTACTTTGACCGAGGCGCCATGTGGCTTCTTCCTTGGCCTCGACGAATGCTGGAAATATAGCACGATATAAGTCAGCTGAGTGCCATCGTATGAATGGTTTTATAATGAGAGGAATCGTTTCAATCTGCGATGATGACATGTAAGTCGTGGAGGTATATACTACAGGACAAACATCTTTTGCAATCACTGTTGATTGTTATCATCTGCTGAATATTGAAAATAGGGGATTGCAAATATTCAGCCTTCTTCAGGTGTATCAATTCCAGTAGCAAGGTTCTCCTTTATATATATATATATATATATATATATATATATATATATATATATATATATATATATATATATATATATATATATATTAATCAAACTGGTTTCTTAAAACATTTGAGATCGTGTCTCATGAACTATGAAGTCGGCCGGGGTGGCCGAGCGGTTCTAGGCGCTACAGTCTGGAACCGCGCGACCGCTACGGTCGCAGGTTCGAATCCTGCCGCGGGCATGGATGTGTGTGATGTCCTTAGGTTAGTTAGGTTTAAGTAGTTCTAAGTTCTAGGGGACTGATGACCACAGAAGTTAAGTCCCATAGTGCTCAGAGCCATGAACTATGAAAATTAAACCGTCTGATGTTTAATACAGAACTTTTATTTAAAGAAATCTAACTTTTATTAAAAGGTACTATACAGAACTACACAAGTAATTTAAAAGCAGACTTACTTTCTTACGACTGGGAATGGTTTTTAACCCTTTAACTGCTCTGGACGTGTTAACGCGCGCGCCTTTGTACCTGTCCCTGTGTGCTCTGAAAGTGTTTACGCTCGCCGCCAGTCCTTCCACCTGGTACTCTGAACGCGTAGACACGTTCAGAGTACCAGGTAGAAGGACTGGTGGCGAGCGTAAACACTTTCAGAGCACACAGGGACAGGTACAAAGGCACTCGCGTTAACACGTCCAGAGCAGTTAAAGGGTTAAATAATGTCTTTATAAATATGTTTATAAACAGTCTGCTGTATGAAATGAGCTAAAGAAACAACTAATCACCTCTCGTTTTTCTTTTACTTGATGTTTTTTCTTCCCAATGTATAGACTTAAACAGTAAAGTACAGGAAAAAAAAGTCAAGACCCTTTAAAGTTGACAGAGGTTTGATACATAGATGTACTTTCTCATTCTTCTTATATAAAATTAAACTGAAAAAAGTTCAGAAGAACTGGAGTAGGAAGTTTGATAAGTTGTGTATCTAAATAGATGAAGGTTGTCTGTATACTCCCTTGTTAGCTGACTACTAGGTTGCAGCGATGAAAAAGATAAGCAACATGATATGCAAATTAGTCGAAGATTAGGCCTATTCCAAATTAGGTCTTTCTGGAAATGTGAGAAAGATGGTGTATTTGAAAGTTGTTAAAAACATCGTAGATCTGAAACAAGAAAACACTAGTACTGAACGATGGAAGCTTTATCATGGAAAACGGAATGAACATAGGAGTCCTGCAATAAAGACTGAGTCAAAGTATGAAATGCATACAGTGTCTCAATTCATAGCTCTGGCTGGTAAAATATAAGTCGATACAATTTCGATACAGCATCAATAGATAAAGTATACAGAGCAACTCGTGAGCCGATAAGTACCTACAGAGCAGAGTGGTGGCGAATGAACACCAACGAAAAAAAAAAAAAAAAAAAAAAATGGACGCGGTAGAGCTTATTTTAGATGAGTATGTAGGCCATCTAGTTGTTAAAAAGTAGCAGGAAAGGAATGAGAAATCGTACAAACAAGTTGCCAAATACAACTGGAAGATTACAACAAAGGTAATAATATTGATGCAGACGTGTCATGAGAATAGGGGACTACAGTTCGTTGAAAGAGCTGTGATACAAAAAATGAAAAGACTACCGCTGCCAACTCAGAAACAATAAATATATCTAATCATGTAGAGCAGACGTTTAAGCAATGGAGATCAGAAGAATTCTCCACAAAGGAAAACCATATCCACTTTTTGAGTTGTCGTATACATTTTGAAAGTCTGAACTGCTTCGCAAGAAAGTTGTCTAATATTTACACGGCAATTCGAAAGGTTGCACACCAGTTGAACCAGCTGATAGAGTATTTGAAATACAGCAATTTTGGAATAGGAGCTTTTGAAGTCCCTTTAGTTCAGCAAAAATAGTGCACTATTTCTGTGTACTTGCGTTCTATGGGTGAAATTAGACGGAGCACCTTCACGCTCTTCTGTGCAATTACGTGACGAACTCAGCGCCTCATATTCCAGGCGTTAGATAGGAAGGATGGGTGGGTGGAGGGGCGGGAGGTGCAGTAGCATTGCCATCTCGCTACACAGAAGTGACGGCCTTTAGCATATACAGTATATACGTGAGGGCACATCAAAAGACTTGTGTGCGTAACACCAGTACCAGAAAAAGAAAAACTTCTTGTCAGGATATCTGTTGCGCCTGATTCATGCGATGCCTTTTGTGGTTGGTAGAGAGCGCCAGGATTTTCTGCCATACTTCTATTTGTACATGTAAACATTGCAGCCGGAGACCGGCTAGTTCCAAGTGCGGAGCAGAAGATCATGCTAGAAAAATCTGCAGTAAAACAGGCATATGTATGCCCTGTGTAAGGAGGAGTAAAAAGTCATGCGGTGCCACGGGTAGGACCTGCACCAGCTGTAGCAGCGTCTAATTTCAAGAATAGACTATGGCTGAAGACGTTAATGGGCCCAGGATGCCCAAAAGAACGTCCCCGAGCAGAAGGGTAGATGACGCAAGGGCCAGCAAATTTAAGGACTTTCTGAAGTTAACCTCAGAAGCTCGAACCTGTGTAGTGAAAACAGTGGATACTGGTATACCAACTGAGCCTCAGACTCCAATTGGAGCTCTCTCCTCCGACAGCCGGGGATACAGGTCAACAGACGACCGGGAAGAGCAAATGGGGCGTCCTGTGGTGGTAGGTCGACCTGTGGTGACGCAAAGAAATGAAGTGCCAAGTGGCCAGCCTCAGGACACTACGGTGAGTAGTATAAATCCAAAAACTCCTGTACAAGTCACCTCCCCCCCCCCCCTCACCACCCTATTAGAGGGATTGGAACTGATCCCGTATCCCGGCGGGGTCAGGGATTTTCTCTGCCTCGTGATGACTGGGTGTTGTGTGATGTCCTTAGGTTAGTTAGGTTTAAGTAGTTCTAAGTTCTAGGGGACTGATGACCATAGATGTTAAGTCCCATAGTGCTCAGAGCCATTTGAACCATTTGAACTGATCCCGTAAGGGTATACCCAAATATAGAATTTGCCTTGCAACTTGCATGGCTAAAGGAGGTGGCTGTCCTGGCCACTGCTTTGCGGCACGTGGTCCTGGTAGGTCATAAATAAGGGGGGAAAGTCACCTTCTTTGCAATGGAGGGTGTAGACAGGATACAGATGAAGTCGATGAATCTCCCCAGTGCCTTTGGACAATGTCAAGAACGTTTTCGAAACGCGAATCGAGACCACTGATTTGGACGGAATTTACGCTCCATCAGTGTTAGCCAACGGCGGTCTTGAGCTCGACTGAAAGAAGACGTGGTCTGACTGTAACGTCCACACTTACTTCCCATAATATGGACGTGAGTGTAGAGCAATTAACAAGCATAACAGCAAACTTGTAATGCAAGAGCTACATAAAGTGATGGAGGAGAGGAGACTGGATGTGCTCTGTCTGCAGGAGCCATACTCCCTTGTCGGACAGATTGCTTTCATGTCCAATACAAGGCAGGTTATAAGTACTGGCGATGAGCCAAAAGCCGTGCTAACGGTCGTTAATAAAGCGCTGAGCAACACGATCATCTCGCCCACTGCGACGCCGTTGAGCTTCAGTGTTCACTGAGAGCGCTGTATATAGTCACTATGTACTTTCAGTATGGTAGCGACTTTGAAGAGCACCTGGACCAATCACTGGTATGCTCTTGGCGTTGTGGGAGCGAAAAATCATCGTGGTGGCTTTGGTTCAGTGGGTCTCAAGATGGCAATGGAAGCAAGGCAGAGAAGGCAATCATGGCCTTGCCAAGTAATCCCCCCACCTACATTGGCGGTGGGGGTGACGTCACTCTGGCGACACCTGGTGATGCGGACAATATTACGAATTGGATAGCGCGCAACAGGGCCATCACAAGTGACAGATAGTGCCACTGGGACCCAGGGTGGGAAGTTCACCTTAACTAGAATAGAACAGATTGGGAGTGTCAGGCAAAAATGAGTGCCAGAAGGCGACGACAACGTGGAGGAGTACGCCGAGCAACTTTTACGGCATTTATCATGGCACTGAAAGCAGCTGTACCAGCCAGGAGGAGAGCCGTAGCGGCCTGCCGAACTGGGATAAATGCGTCAGTTTGTCAGAAGGATGAGGAGGTACTACCAACGATGTGTCGTCCAGGAAAATAATCAGTACTGGCTTCAGGAGTACCAGGAAGCCAAGGAGCTCTTTCAGAAGGAGCTAAGAGCTGTTAGACTCTGTAGCTGGGAGAGGTAGGTGCTGAACCAGCTGACAATTGACCCCTGGGACGTTCCATACAAACTAGTTACAGAAAAAATTAGATTGATTGTGTTGTCCACCGGGACCGGATGACGGAGTCTATGTGGGAAACTGCTGAGGTCCTGCTCAGGTTCCTGTAGCCTGAGGAACACGGAGAAATGGATACAGACGAGCAGCGTCGTATTAGGGAGGAAGAGACAGTTGAGTATGTAAATAATACCATGGTATACCCGTTTCCGGAAGAGGAAGTAGCTGCTCAAACAAAATATTTGAAGGGGGTAAAGCCCCAAGGCCAGACGGCATTGTACCGGAAGTAGTGCAGTTCCTCGCGCCACAGCTAGCTGCGCCTCTAACGAGGCTATACAATGAGTGCCTGAGATTGCAGAAATTTCCGGCCATCTGGAAGAAGGCCAGTATGGTGACCATAAAGAAAGGCCCAGACAAGGACCCCGCAGTGGCAAAATCATACAGACCTATCTGCTTGCTAGACATCCTTGAGAAACTTTTTTAAAAGTAGTTAGCTGACAGATTTGCAGCACACAGAGTGCTGTATGGGATGAGCGACAGGCAATTCAGCTTTCGGCCGGGGCGATCAGCGTCTGTCGCTATTGCCGAACCGGCCCAGGTCTGTAGTTCAGTTCTGCAAAAGTACAACGTCGGCATCATGGTGAACATCAGTGGCGTCTTTGACCACATGTGGTGGCCTTTGCTCTTCTCCTGCCTGCGGGAGAAAGAGTGCCCAGGACTGCTATAGCTTCTCTGAGAGGCTATTGTGAGGGAAGGGCGGTCTGGCTATCGTCCCCTAGAGGGCGTGTCAGTAAAAGAATAACGATGGGGTGTCCACAGTTTTGGGATTTTAACATGGAACCATTATTGGACAGTCTAAAACGCAGCGATGATGTGCTAGAGGTGATAACCTACGCAGACGACCTCCTCCTGCTGGTGGGCGGACGTAGCTGCGAGGACTTGGAACCTAGGGTAGAAAGGGCACTGTCTCTGCTATCAGAATGGTGTCGAAAAGCTAAAATTGAGATTTCCGGGAGTCGCCGTTGATGAAAAATGGAACTTCGCCACACACGTCAAGACCGTGTTCCAGATATCGCTGGAGGTACTTAACAATCTGATTGGAATTGGACATAAAAGATTCCACCTCCTGGCGAATCTAATTAAATTGCACCGTAACAGTATCCTGACCCAGATCGCGGGTGATAGCTCCGGATTTTGTGCACACAGGCTCAAGAGGGTCGTGCCTGCCATGACCGTGCAAAGAGTGCAGTGGAATACTCTACTATGTTCAATCAGGGCGTAAAGGACAAGTCCGGGAGGGGCCTTGCTAGTCGTAATGGTACTTCGCCTCCTCGACATCAAAATACGAGAGCAGGCAGCCTGGTACTGGGTGAAGAGGGGCAGAATTGAAAAGACAGCCGAGATCATGGGGGTTCAAACAGGGGACAAAATTTCGATCAGACGGCTAGGGGAGGAGCTGTGGCAAGAGACCTGGCAGACCGATGAGACTGGGAGTAGAACATACCAATTGCTGCCAAGCATCAGGGAACGGATGCAACTTAAGTATTTTCAACCTAGCATGGTCAGTTGCACTTTCTCACGGGACAGATATGTGCCGGTTTGGCACGCGGGCTACGCCCTTGCATGACTTTGGAGCCTTGGAGGGCAATCGTGACAACGTGGTCTACGATGTGGCAGCTGACCTGAGACGTCAACTACCAAACCATGACACCAGTAACCTGATCAGACCTCAGAATACCTTCGATATCCTCAGCAGCTTGGCTAACGAGGTATCGGCTAAGAACTTATGGGAATACTTGATGGATATCCAATGAAAGTAAAGTTGAAAAGAAAAGTATCCACGCACTTAGCTTGTACTGCCGAGACGTGGACTGGCCGACCGCTGTTACAGTCGGAATCCGCCGCGTCACAGACTGGGAGGGAGGTGCGTCTCTCACCGATGGAGGAAATTGCGCTAGTTTTAAGTTAGTTAGTAATAGAGTAGTTAAGTAGAAATAGATATTTGAAAGCAGTAGTTAGTTTTCTGCAGCGACAGACAAGTTCTTAGCGTCAGCACAGTGCCAGGGGCACGCCCTTGGAGTCAGCTTGCTGGGCACTGCCAAAATAGTAGGTTTATAGTTTGCTGGCACCCCTGTAATGCTGCAGGTAGTGTAGTGCAGAGGGAAAGTAGTTCAACTGTAGTTCTCAGTAGCGTAAATACTACAGCAGTAGCATGTCCATTATAATTAAGTATATTAACACTACCAGACATTAGCTGCATTTTAACACTTTTGAAAATTCGTAGGAGATACTAATTAGTTAGGTAACGGGTTATTAATGTATCATCAACATTGTTACGAACAAAGAATTTAAAAGTAATGAAAAAATGGTATATTATGTGTGCTGAACTTAAGCGCCTGTGCATTGACTGTTCTCGTTGTTCCTGACAGTCCAAGGCTTTTCTAGCTCAGGGAAACCCCGTCAGCCCAAAAAGTCTCGAGACTGGATAAACAAAAAGTAGAGAAACGTTAAGATGGTGCTTTCAGTGTTCCAGGTGTTCTACGTAGTTTCGCTTCACTTGAGTACAAAGCACAGATCATTCATACAACAATGTGAAACTATCACAAAAGTTCTTTTATGGGATGTTGTTTAGCTCGCGCGTCACATTGGCTTGAATGTCCGTTAGGTTCGTATTGATAATACCTGATCTCGCAACTCTGAAGATTTTTTCCAGAAAAGAATTGTCTTCGATTTGCATTTTAATCAAGTCGTGAAAGGCGTCTATGTGTCGTTGTTTTGTTCGGGAGTCGAAGTCTCCGAGAGAAAGTTCGCAAACATTTTTCTCTGCTTCAAAATATTCTGGAGAATGTCTTGAACACTTCATTTAGAATCGACGCGCAAGTCGCCGAAGTGACGTCAAATCGAAAGACTTGCACCGAGCGAACGGTCTACCCGACGGGTGGCCCTAGTCACACGACTTCATTTAGAGATGTTGCCGGCCGCTTGTGGCCGATTGGTTCTAGGCGCTTCAGTTCGGAACCGCGCTGCTGCTACGGTCGCAAGTTCGAATCCTGCTTCGGGCATGGCTGTGTGTGATGTCCTTAGGTTAGTTAGGTTTAAGTAGTTCTAAGTCTAGGGGACTGATGACCTCAGATGTTAAGTCCCATAGTGCTTAGAGCCATTTGAACCATTTTTTTTTTTTTTTTTTTTTTTAGAGATGTTGCTCCATTGCGGTTTGTGACACACTGTTGACACATTGCAGTAGCTCGTCCTCTACTTAACACTGCCTGCTCACAAATGACTGATCGGCGATTTGCGCGTCGATTCTAAATGAAGTGTTCAAGATATTCTCCAGAATGTTTTGAAGCAGAGGAAAATGTTTGCGAACTTTCTCTCGGATACTTTGCCTCCCGAACAAAACAATGACTGCATATATTGTTCAGCGTCATTAATTCAAGCTGACATTGTCAGTTACGGCACTATTGTCGCTTATACACCAGGAATGAAATCAGTCTCGGAACATTTCGGATGGAAGGTATACTTCAAAGACCATAATTTCTTATTTCAAATTTTGTGTAGTTCGACTCCTGTATCAGCTTCTTCAGTTTGTGCACAACTTTTTGAAATATATGAGAGATAGGTGGCAAAGGAACCGGGAGAGAGTTAGAGATCAGGGGTGGAGAAATGCTGTGTATTAGAAACGGTAAACTTTATTATAGTAACCCCCTCGAGTTGAAAGTTAATGTAACATTACTATTTGTTGATCTAGTGCGGATGAAACAGGTTTTAAGCGCCGTTTATGAGGGATTGGGGCTTAGCTGTATGAAAGCGAATTGTCTAAAGTACGCGATGGCGTGGATACGAAAACATGGGAATCCTATACGGAGGGAGCTGGCTAAGATCCCCGTCTGTCGTTCATCATATAAGATTTCTGGTAGTTGTACTAAATGAATGTAGACGAATTCATCACGATTACAACTCGCCAATTGTCTCTCGCGTCCTTGTCCGACTAAGTTTATTGAGCGCTTCAATGTTCTCGTCATTGACGGAACGTAAGACTCAGTTTCTTTCACTTTATAGCAAATTCACTTATTATGAGCCTTAATATTTGGTTTGCGATCTCAGTGGAATTTGTAAGCTGAACCTATACTTACCGATGCATTTGAAACAATTCTGAAACTGTAATACTTCCTGAAATGAACGAAATAACCAAGTAAACAGTATCATTCCTGAACATCGACATTTACGTTTATACTCCGCAAGATTTACGGTGTGTTGCGGAGGGTGCATCTGGAATCAGTGTCATTTTCCCGCTTTCCCTGTTCCTTTAGCGAATGACGCATGGTAAGAACGGCTGTCGGTGAACTTCCACATGGGCTGCAATTCCCTTGATTTTCTTGTTGTGGTCACCTCGCTGGCTGTATGTAGGAGGAACGTACGGTTTCAGAAACGCACGGCCAGTGTTCCAGTTGTGTAAACCTCACCTTGACGCAAAACGCTTTCCCTGTAGCGTCTGCCACTGGAATTTGTTTAACATCTCTGCAAAGCTGAAGAGAAACTCCGCCTTATGCAAGACAGACTTTGTTAATTTTTCCTTTATATACGTATATGTAAGCACTTTCCGTGCCATCTTCAATGCCTTTTTCGTCTGTTATTCTGTCTCACATAATTCCATCGTCACAGGGCCTGAATAAAAATATGAAAACACCAAAAAACACAACACATGACCCACCTAATACGGTGTAGGAAAGCCGTTGGCATTCAAAACAACTACCAACTGTCTCGGAATGTACACTACTGGCCATTAAAATTGCTACACTAACAAAAAATGCAGATGATAAACGGGAATTCATTGGACAAATATATTATACTAGAACTGACATGTGATTACATTGTCACGCAATTTGGGTGTATAGATCCTGAGAAATCAGCACCCAGCACAAACACTTCTAGCCGTAATAACAGCCTTGATACGCCTGTGCATTGAGTCAAACAGAGCTTGGAGGCGTGTACAGGTACAGCTGCCCATGCAGCTTCAACTCGATACCACAGTTCATCAAGAGTAGTGACTGGCGTATTGTGACGAGCCAGTTGCTCGGCCACCATTGACCAGACTTTTCAATTGGTGAGAGATCTGGAGAATGCGTTGGCCAGGGCACCAGTCGAACGTTTCCTGTATCCAGAAAGGCTCGTACAGGACCTGCAACATGCGGTCGTGCATTATCCTGCTGAAATGTAGGGTTTCGCAGGGATCGAATGAGAGGTAGAGCCACGGGTCGTAACACTTCTGAAATGTAACGTCCACTGTTCAAAGTGCCGTCAATACGAACAAGAGGTGACCGAGACGTGTAACCAATGGCACCCCATACCATCACGCCGGGTGATACGCCAGTATGGCGATGACGAATACACGCTTCCAATGTGCGTTCACCGCTACGTCGCCAAACACAGATGCGACCATCATGATGCTGTAAACAGAACCTGATTTCATTCGGATAAAATGACGTTTTGCCATTCGTGCACCCAGGTTCGTCATTGAGTACACCATCGCAGGTGCTCCTGTCTGTGATGCAGCGTGAAGGGTAACCGCAACCTTGGTCTCCGAGCTGATAGTCAATGGTGCTGCAAACGTCGTCGAACTGTTTGTGCAGATGGTTGTTGTCTTGCAAACGTCCCCATCTGTTGACTCAGAGATCGAGACGTGGCTGCACGATCCGTTACACCCATGTGGATAAGATGCCTGTTATCTCGACTGTTAGTGATACGAGGCCGTTGGGATCCAGCACGGCGTTCCGTATTACCCTCCTGAACCCACCGATTCCATATTCTGCTAACGGTCATTGGATCTCGACCAACGCGAGGAGCAATGTCGCGATACGATAAACCGCAATCGCGATAGGCTACAATCCGACCATTATCAAAGTCGGAAACGTGATGGTACGCATTTCACCTCCTTACACGAGGCATCACAACAGCGTTTCACCAGGCAACGCCGGTCAACTGCTGTTTGTGTATGAGAAATCGGTTGGAAACTTTCCTCATATCAGCACGTTGTAGGTGTCGCCACCGGCGCCAACCTTGTGTGAATGCTCTGAAAAGCTAATCATTTGCATATCACAGCATCTTCTTTCTGTTGGTTAAATTTCGCGTCTGTAGCACATCATCTTCGCGGTGTAGCAATTTTAATGGCCATTGGCGTATAAACACCGGTCACGTAGGGTTTTCAACGGAATCTTGTACCATTTTTCCCTCAAAATAGTTTAGGTAACTTGCGGCGCGGGGTAGCCACGCGGTCAGGGGCGCCTTGCCACCGGTTCGTGCGGCTCCTCCCCGTCGAAGGTTCGAGTCCTGCCTCGGGCATGGGTGTGTGTGTTGTCCTTAGCGTATGTTAGTTTAAGTTAGATTAAGTAGTGTATAAGTCTTGGGACCGATGACCTCAGCTATTTGGTCCCATAGGAACTTACCACCACAAAAGCAGTGAAAGGTGGCTACACTGAGCCACAGCGCCAGAGATCGCTAGAGAGCATTGTTCCGCCGCCTCCACTGGCACAGTGATTATTGAGATGTCGTAGTGGGCAGTGCTTGTCGAGGACTCGTGGTAGTCAGTTCGTGTTCAGATGTGCTAGTAGGGAGTGCTTGCTGAGATGTGATGCTGAAAGGTTCTTGTTGAGATGTGGTAATAGCGAGTCGGTGTGGAGATATATTGTAATTATGAGAGTGATTTTGGTCAATATATGAAGGTAACGAAACTTGATTTATTTTTCATTATTTCCATGTTTTAAATAATGTGTCATTACAGGTTCAGTCAACAAAGCATCTGGCTTGTGTTCTTGGATTAGAGTGTAATTGTGGTTCTCTTGAGTAATTATGGTATTTGTATTTTCTTTAATTAATTCAGTATAAATGGTATTTGAAATTCTTGTCTTTTGAAGAAGAACCGTGCCAGATGTGTACGTTGAGTCACACTCCCACACACAGAACAGTGATACTTGTGCTTTGGTTTCGTAGGTTTTATAGTTGCTGGGGACTTAATTAATTAATTAATTAATTGTGTTAATGAAAATTTCCATTTCATTCCTTGTTGTTGTTCTATGCAGTCAGATAGCGTAATAATAACAGTCAGGGCCAACCGGTACGAGACTTCGTAATCGGACAAACTACTAAATCAAAAAAAATTAAAATTATTTGCATTTCATAGAACTAAGCCCCCATGCACGTGGCGACCCTGCCAGGATCGTCCCTTGGAATCTTCTGATTGTAAAAATAGTAGACAGTAGCATTGTTGTAGTAACTTGTAGTTTAGTAATTATAGTCTGTTTTGCATGTGTAGATTTGGTAATTGTCATTCTTATAATAGTATTTTTTCTCTGAATTTCATTTGTTGTCTTGTATACGCGTTTGACGATTTAGTGCAATTATTTCAATTGTTCGTTAATCGTGTTTGAGGGAAACATTTCGAGTGAATAGTATTGTTGATGATAAAGAGTCATTGTGTGTAATTTTCGTACAGTGACGAGTTTTGTTTGTTTTGTAAATGATTACGCGATCAATGAAAAAGGCAAAAATGATGAATAGTGAGAATGATGAAATTGTTGACATGGCGAACTCGCCAACACAAGAGAACAGTATGTTGAATAATGAAGTGGAAAACAATGTAATAAGTCGGGAAAATAGTCCGGAACCAATTCAAAACTTTTCACAATTAGAAAATTTTCAGAATTCGAGACTAACGACAGAAGATTCTGGAATAGTATCGAACACAGATGGCTATACAGCTATGACGAAGGAAACTGGTTTTGCGAGAAATGATAGGGGCGAAAAGAATTTCGAACCAGATCAAATGGAGCAGTTGATGGGTATAATATTAAATTTGGATCTGAATTAAAAACACAGATGGGAACAATGGAAACACGAATGGAAACACGGATGGGAACTTTGGGATCTGAATTAAAAAATGATATGGGAACAATGGAAACACAGTTTAGATCTGAATTAAAAACACAGATGGAAACAATGGAAACACGGTTAGATTCACGAATAGGGACTTGTTTTAAAAATATGAAAGATGAATTAAAGAGAGAAATCAGAGAAGAAGTACAACCAATTTTGAATACTCACAATAGTAGATTAGTTGCAGTAGAGATTAGACAAAGGGAACAGGATAGAGAACAGGAAGAAAGAGATCGCGTGATAGTACAAAAATTTTCAGAGTTAAATTTACAACGTGCACACGATAAGGAAGAGATATTTGAGAGAATCGAGGAATCCGTACCAAATGACAGAATAAATAACCTAACACAACAATATGAACAGTTAACTACCAAATGTGTCAACACTGAAACCCGAGTCGCGACACTTACGGAAGACGTAGGTAAACAGAGAGAAAAAATAGGTGACTTATCGGAAAGAGTTGAGGAAATTTCAGATAAATTGACAAATCTTAGTTTACATGGGGACAGAGATTCGGATGATACAGCTCCATTACCATTTGCAGAAACCGAAGAGTACCAGAACATAAATAAGCATGTTGAAAATCAGGGAAAGTTTAATGAACGCGTTAAAAGGGAAGTAGAGGCATTACGAAAGCAAGTCAAACAAATCGAAGGTGAAATTGTAGGAAAAGACAGCAAAAGAAATTTAGAATCACAGGTAGCAGAGGGGTTTGAAGAAAGTAATTTGTTTCATTTACGGGATGCAACAAGAGAGCGCCAGGCGCGCGAACTTGACAATAATCGACATTGGGACTGGGACAGACGCGGTAGGTCTTTGTCGCCACGAGGCGAAAACTTTGACTATAAACACTTTTTGACTGTTCAGAAATTTAAGATCTTCCGCAATTCTAAGAATGACATACATCCATGTGCATGGTTAGATCAATTTATGTATGCACTCCCACCAAATTGGCCACTAAGTCACAAACTGGAATTTATGTGTGGATATTTAGAAAACGAACCGGCGACGCGGATGCGTGCACTCATTAGAGATTGTAATAATCTGAATGATTTTTATCATGCATTTCTATCGGCATATTGGTCCGAAAACACGCAAGACAGAGTCAAACACAGTCTTATTATGCAGCGTAATTTCAAACAGTCTGAATTCCGCACGCCAGCAGAATATTTTGAAGACATGATTCGAAAGAATCAGTTCCTTTCCAACCCCTACAGCCCGACTGAATTAATTCGCATTTGTTTAACTAAGCTGCCACAATCCATAAGACAAATTGCTTTAGCCGGAAGATGTAAAGACGACATTGAGACTTTTAAGACTTTGCTACAAGAACTTGAGTATGACAACGACGACGGGACTTCTTGTAATTTTTTCAGTAGCAGTAATTACAATACATTTTCAGAGAAAAGGGATAGTGATCGGAACGGACGTTATTTGGGTAACTTTGAGAATGACAGACGTAACAGACAGGACAATAGATACCAGCCTTATGACAATAACAGACGTTCTAACAGAGATTACACAGACAATTATAACGGTAATTCTTACCGGAATGATCAATCATACGGAAACAGTAATCGGTATCATCAAGACAGAAATTATTCATAGAATAATAGAAACTCTTACTACAGAAATAACCAGGGTAGTAGGTCTAACAATAATTTCAGAAGTGACAGTCGAAATTATACAAGAAGTAGTTATGCAGACAGACAGGAAAACATAAATTTTAATAACAGACACAACCAAGAATTTGCATCTAACAGACAGGAAAGACCTAATTGGCATCCTCCGCGTGACAGAAATTCAGAGAGACAAGTGGAAATAGTAGAAATTGATCCGCGAAATGTCGGGAATAATCAAAGACGTGACGCAAACAATCGACAATGACTAGCAGCTTCGGCTTCTGGCAGCAATATAGACGGTTCAGAAAATAATGACACTACGACTTTACACTACGTACGCCTGGAAGACATGAGAGACATTTTGCTAGATGAAAAGGAAAATAATGTAGACGCATTTTTACATCCTGTTATTGAAGTATGTGTGGGTAAGAATAAGTTCACTGCAGTTTTAGATTCTGGGAGCCCATTGAACGTCATTAGTGAATCATTTTTTCGTATATGTGAAAGAATTATTGCCTGTCCTGTGTTACCTATTTCTAAAACTACAATTCGAGGAGCGATTTCTGGAAAAGGTGTGGAAGTTAAACAACAGACCAACCTAAATTTTATTTGTCAAGGATACGAATTGTCTGCTAATTTTATTATTGTTCCATTACTCAGTACACAGATTATATTAGGTATGGAGTTTCTTAACACACATAAGGCAATTTTGAACTTTAAAGAAGGAAGTGTGAATTTGACTATTGCCGGAATGCCGAAATGTTTGAAATTTTTCGAGTGTTTAGCAAGATCTGAATCAGATACAAAATGTTTAAGGTTTCTAACTTCTGATGCTTTCGTTGAGCATTATGACGACAGTGTGTTTATTCATGACAATGACAATAGATACAGAGACGCGATGGAGGATATAATTAGTAGCGAAGAATTAATTAATGAAAAGGTTAAGAAAGCTGAAGTGCCAGATGACGTTGCAAAAGAAGAGCTGCACCACATTTTGACTTCACATGCTACAGTGTTTAGTCATCACACAGGAACTATACAAGGCTTACAATATTTATTTAAAGTAAAAGAACACACACCATTTCGCGGGAAAACGTACGCTATTCCTTTGGCTTACAGAGACAAGGTTAAGAATGAACTTCAATACATGTTAGATCAGGGCATTATTGAGCCAGCAGTCAGCCCTTATACCAGCCCATTACATGTCGTGCTTAAAAAGGATGGGTCAATTCGTTTGGTTCTGGATTCCAGACAGATAAATAATATTATTATTCCTGAAACTGACCGTCCACAAAATTTAGATGAACTTCTTCAACATTTCCATGGAATTAAAGTTTTATCCACGATTGATATGCGGGCAAGTTTTTGGCAAATAGAACTCCACCCTGATTGTAGAAAATATACTGCCTTTTTAGCCTTTGGTAACTGTTACCAGTTTCGGAAATTACCGTTTGGACTTACTGTATCTTCAGCAGCATTCATTCGTAGCTTAAATGAAATTTTACCTGTTTGTCTTCGTGACAATATTACTTCCTATGTTGACGACATTCTTATTGCTAAACGTTCTTGGAGTGAGCACAACAAAATTTTGGATTCATTATTACGTATTTTTGCACGAGTTGGCATGACAGTGAACTTGGAAAAATCAGAATTTGGTCGTTCTCAGGTGAAATTTCTCGGTCACATTATTTCTCCAGAAGGTATTCTTCCCGATCCAGAGAAACTAGATGCTATTCGTAATTATGCTGTTCCTACCACAAAACGTGAGGTTCGTAGTTTCCAAAATTTTTGTGGAATGATATACTTTTAAAAAAAATTTTTGTGGAATGACATACTTTAGAGAAACTAACAGCTACATGTAAACATGCGGAGAGTACAAGGATACCGCGCCGTGTTCCGGCGGCGGCAGATACTCAAAGCAACACTGAAGTCTGCGCGCCGCACAAAGCAGTCGTTGACCGCAAACAATCGCTTCCTACGTCACGCGCCTACAGCTGATCGAGCGCTCAGTGCGAATGCACTGACAGACGTAAACAAATACACAGTCTAATTTCTCCGAATAAATTCTGTATAAAGCTATGATGACTTCATAAATTATGTTATTAACGTTCAGTATTTTTCAGGATAAAATATTTAAGACCTTCAGGTAAATTCTGTGCGTGTCCGACGTTAAGACGACTTGCTTGGGAGAAAATTTCAGGAAGAATGTAATTTCGAAAAAAAAAAAAGGTAATAAACTAAAAAGGGTAACTATTAATTGAGTTTATTTTTCAGGTAACATAATTTCACGTAGGTACGTACTTTAGACGTAATTTGCTGCTCGCGATTACGTGACTCATACTTTGTGCTAAATTTCATGTTCTATGAATTTACTTGTGAAGCGACGTGCTTGTGTACATTTACTGATTTTGACAATTATTGATTAATGAACAGTGTTATTATTTGTATATATTATGCATCGCTTGGCTGCACTGCTTTTTCATTGATGTCATATTTTTTTATTATGTGCCTGCTGTGCTTATTTATTTAAATTATAATTGTCACCTGATCAATTGTGCTGACTGTAGTTATATGTAAGTTATACTTTGTGATTTGTCTGCTTGCGCCTTCATGTGTACTTATTAAGATTACATATGAACATTTATTTGCTTATGTCGATGTGATGCTAATGACCTGTTTATTGTGTAAGGCATGTTTGCTGCTGTGTGTATGGATTGCATATTTACACATTTCTGTTTTGTTGTCATAACTACTCTTCAACTTAGAATATAGCAATGCTGATGTACAGTGTACGAACATAGAGTTTAGGTTACACTGTGGTATTAATTGTAGATTGTTCGCTTGGCAGAGCCTTGTTATAGGGATTGTGCTGCATCCACTTGTTGACATTCTGTTCTCTACTGGTATAGTTACTCGCTATTGCATGTTTTGCTTACGCTCAGTGCCTTATATTTTTAAGATAAGAAAATGAACTGCTATAATTCGACGAACGACATTAGTACGAGAAACTTCATAGAAGTCACATGAGCTGAGGTTTTATGGAAGCTGTATAAATTTATGCTAATAGGAAGGAAGCTAACGACATGACATACCAAAACTAGGTTTAGACCATTGACAGTATTACACTGCATTTTTCGTGAGCAATTGAAATAGGAAGTGACACTTGACACAAAAAATACTCCATGTTTGCTTCTGCTATGATTCTTGAAGTGGTGTACACACTGTGAAATATTATGATTATTCACACTCCGTAATCGTACTTAATTACTGAGAGTTATTCGAACTAAGTCTGTTAGAGGTCATGTATGCATTTCTTTTATTTAATGATGGACAACGAACCAAAATGTATCTTATAATTTATAATGAGTAGAAAATTTGGGTCAGATGGATTACACAGAGGTTGTGTGTTGACACTGTGTCTTCGGATTGTATGGGATGATGAAGTTGCATTAGGATTTTATCTGTACTTGTTCGAGGAGACTGACTAGAGGAAAGAGTTGCTATGGAAGCGAAAAGATATTGGTGCTGAGGTTTATATGTATCGACGTATTATTGAGGTATTGAGATTAGGTGAAGTTGATGATTATTGGAGTTTTGGTGGATAAGAGGTAAAGTAAATGAGGAGCATATTGTTTTGTTGGTTTATATGGAACAAGGAGGATGAAGATGGCAGACTAGAACACTAAAGTGGAAGGAAGATTGTCTATACACACACTTGTTAAATCACTAAGCAGTATATACTTTTTTCTGAGAGAGGAAGCATGTGCATATCTTGGCTCACTGACAGTTGTTCAGCAACAGTACAATTTGATCTGGCTTGGCAAACATTGGTCTAGACATGATGACTATGACGTTGACTAACTATTATTGACTGTTATACATTGCTGCCACTACTACTTGATACACATAATGAACATAAAATTTCGACAGAATTGCATTTACACAGTTAACACTATTCAATTACACAGTAGCACTAATGTGGATGAAAGATGAGTGAGTGTGTTTTGTGTGTTTTCCTTTTATAATCCCAGAGAAGTGATCCCAACCTATCTCCTAAATATTATTTCACTTGTTTGTTGTGGCTTGCACTGACACCCATAAATATTATAGGTTAACTGTTATTGTGTACTGTAATAGTTAATGTGACAATTACCTGATATCATTTGTGTGTTTATTATGATTTGTATGTTTAGTGTAAGAGCATTGATAATAATTTGTTAAAGAAATTGTATGTGCATTCAAACTATTGTTCATGACTGAACTGTCTCAGTAGTTATGGTGAATAGTATGGACTGTTACTTGCACTTTTTCTACATGATTGGTGCCACAAGGACATGTTTAATTTCTGCTGATGAACTGTGTGATCAGTGATTGTAAAAATTATGGACCGTTACTTGTACCTTTTCTACAATATTGGTGCCACTAGGACATGTTTAATTTCTGCTTATAAACTCTGATGAACAGTGTGATCAGTGACAGTGTATTTTATGGAACTGCTTCTGCTGAGAAATGTGACTTGTTGCTGTGTGTACCTGCTCAACATTGCGGGTACCACTGATGGACTGCTTCTACCGAAATGATGTCACCTGTTGATGTCTGCACCTACTCAACATTGCTGGGTGCCACTGATGGACTGCTTCTACTGAAAAGATGTCACCTGTTGATGTCTGCACCTGCTCAACATTGCTGGGTGCCACTGATGGATTGCTTCTACTGAAATGAAGTCACCTGTTGCTGTGTGCACCTACTCAACATTGCTGGGTGCCACTAATGGACTGCTTCTACTGACATGGTGTTACTTGTTGGTGTCTGCACCTACTCAACATTGCTGGGTGCCACTGATGGACTGCTTCTAATGAAAAGATGTCACCTGTTGATGTCTGCACCTGCTCAACATTGCTGGGTGCCACTGATGGATTGCTTCTACTGAAATGAAGTCACCTGTTGCTGTGTGCACCTGATCAACATTGCTGGTGCCACTAATGGACTGCTTCTACTGAAATGGTGTTACTTGTTGGTGTCTGCACCTACTCAACATTGCTGGGTGCCGCTGATGGATTGCTTCTACTGAAATGAAGTCACCTGTTGCTGTGTGCACCTGATCAACATTGTGGGTGCCACTGATGGACTGCTTCTATTGAAAAAATGTTACTTATTGGTTTTTGCACCTGTTGACCATTGCTGGGTGCTATTGCTGGAACTGTCAACTGCTTATTCATGGGCTATGGAAAGCGTTTATGTGAATATTTGTATAAACTGATTTTTTTGTGTATTACTGTTTGTGGAAAGTTATGAGACTCTTACCTGCACATATTCGTCATTGCTGACGCTATTGATTGAACTGTTTAACCACATAATACTTGTGTAAACTATTATGTAAAGTCACATGCATGAAAGAATTTGTATTGCTTACTGTATTCTATATAATAGGTTATTGAAAGGTCAGTGCAAAGCCAAAATTTTATCTAGTTATATGATATTTACGTATTAATATTATCTTTTATTTTTGTCTATATTTTTTTGACGAATTTGGTGGTATTTTCACCACCAATGCTGGCAAAAATACCATCAAATTCTAGCCGTGGAGGAAGGGCATATGAAAGGTGGCTACACTGAGCCACAGCGCCAGAGATCGCTAGAGAGCATTGTTCCGCCGCCTCCACTGGCACAGTGATTATTGAGATGTCGTAGTGGGCAGTGCTTGTCGAGGACTCGTGGTAGTCAGTTCGTGTTCAGATGTGCCAGTAGGGAGTGCTTGCTGAGATGTGATGCTGAAAGGTTCTTGTTGAGATGTGGTAATAGCGAGTCGGTGTGGAGATATATTGTAATTATGAGAGTGATTTTGGTCAATATATGAAGGTAACGAAACTTGATTTATTTTTCATTATTTCCATGTTTTAAATAATGTGTCATTACAGGTTCAGTCAACAAAGCATCTGGCTTGTGTTCTTGGATTAGAGTGTAATTGTGGTTCTCTTGAGTAATTATGGTATTTGTATTTTCTTTAATTAATTCAGTATAAATGGTATTTGAAATTCTTGTCTTTTGAAGAAGAACCGTGCCAGATGTGTACGTTGAGTCACACTCCCACACACAGAACAGTGATACTTGTGCTTTGGTTTCGTAGGTTTTATAGTTGCTGGGGACTTAATTAATTAATTAATTAATTGTGTTAATGAAAATTTCCATTTCATTCCTTGTTGTTGTTCTATGCAGTCAGATAGCGTAATAATAACAGTCAGGGCCAACCGGTACGAGACTTCGTAATCGGACAAACTACTAAATCAAAAAAAATTAAAATTATTTGCATTTCATAGAACTAAGCCCCCATGCACGTGGCGACCCTGCCAGGATCGTCCCTTGGAATCTTCTGATTGTAAAAATAGTAGACAGTAGCATTGTTGTAGTAACTTGTAGTTTAGTAATTATAGTCTGTTTTGCATGTGTAGATTTGGTAATTGTCATTCTTATAATAGTATTTTTTCTCTGAATTTCATTTGTTGTCTTGTATACGCGTTTGACGATTTAGTGCAATTATTTCAATTGTTCGTTAATCGTGTTTGAGGGAAACATTTCGAGTGAATAGTATTGTTGATGATAAAGAGTCATTGTGTGTAATTTTCGTACAGTGACGAGTTTTGTTTGTTTTGTAAATGATTACGCGATCAATGAAAAAGGCAAAAATGATGAATAGTGAGAATGATGAAATTGTTGACATGGCGAACTCGCCAACACAAGAGAACAGTATGTTGAATAATGAAGTGGAAAACAATGTAATAAGTCGGGAAAATAGCCCCCATGCAGCAGGTAACGATGAAAGTTGTGGATAGCGACCACGCACCCTTCCCTCCAAAGTAGGCCACAAAGGCCCATAACACTCAGATTTGATGGCGGTCGTAGACCTGGGGGATGTGCCAATTCATCCTCGTGTTCACATGAACAGTCCTGGACGTTGCGAGCTGTGTGAGCGAGGTCCTTGTCGTTTCGGAACATAGCTTCACCATTGGAGAAAAAACCTTGCTTCATGAGATGGACCTCATCAGCCAAAATGGTCACATAATTACCCTTGGCAGTCTCTATCGTCCCTGGCGTCTTGGAACACAGTATCATCATTGGGGAACAAACATTGTACCAGGGGATGGGCGTGATGAACCAAAATGCTTGGCAGTAATGCAACGTTGCAGAAAAAACCATGGGGCTAATGGAATATCGTAGTATGGGTGCCCATATCATCATCGAATCCTCGCCATGTTGCGCTCTTTCGACGTAACGCGACCAGAAGTTGGAAACAGTGTGAAACAAGACTCATCCCACCAAATTATTTTTTTCCATTGTTCTAGAGTCCAGGTTTTATGGCTTCGGCAACACGTTTTCCTGTTTAAGAGTATGTGCGTCACTGATGGGTGCCTTTGGAATTCCAGCTAGCCTTTCAATTCCCTACTTATGGAGCTCCCTTCGTGTTGTTTCGATACTGACAGGATTGTTCAAATGTTTGTGAAATCTTATGGGACTTAACTGCTAAGGTCATCAGTCCCTAAGCTTACACACTACTTAACCTAAATTATCCTAAGGACAAACACACACACCCATGCGCGAGGGAGGACTCGAACCTCCGCGGGGACCAGCCGCACAGTCCACGACTGCAGCGACTGACGGAATTCGCGAGTGCGACATTCAGTTCTGCAGTGGCTTGGCTTTTGAGGCTATCGTCTTCCTGTTTTTCGTCACAATCGTCTTCAATGACAGTACGTCACGATCAGTCAGTATACGATTCCTCCTGCACTCTTACTCAGCCGATGACGTTTTCCCACTTTCACTGTATGTGGCATAAATCTTCGACACGGTGCCTCTTGAAACGCGAAGCGTTTCCACCGCTTTAGTTACGGAAGCGCCCACTGTAAGAGCACCAGCGATTTGCCCATGTTCGAATTCACTTATCTCCGATGTAATGCACTTGCAACTAGCGTAACACTCTTTTTACCACGACTGGCACTTCTAACGTATTGATGACATTTCACTGGTGCCGTTGTTGTCAAACAGAGCAACTTGCAGGTTTGGCTAGCATCAGCATTTACGTTCAAGCACGCATTTCTCGCGGTTCTTCCGTATATTTGTCCGACCCCATGTATAGTGCTGGTAATTTTATAGGTGCTATACATCATACACTTTCTCGTGGTTTCTGATACTATACTCTTGTTTCTCGTTGTTTTAGAAAGTCGCTTCACACGTTTTTTATTAACTTTATCACGGAAACACAAAGTTTCTGCCGTCAGCTCACGTGGCAACCTCATGATCAAAAATGGCTCTAAGCACTATGGGACTTAACATCTGAGGTCATCAGTCCACTAGACTTAGAACTACTTAAACCTTTCTAACCTAAGGACATCACACACATCCACGCTCGAGGCAGGATTCGAACCTGCGACCGTAGCAGCAGCGCGGTTCCGGACTGAGGCGCCTAGAACCGCTCGGCCACAGCAGCCGGCACATCTCATGGTCGGTATGGCGATAGGACACGGAACAGATCGCATAATTTTGTGCTTTTTGGACACCGATACCCGTCAGTGTCCACCTTGGATTACATTGTTATAAAATATGCGGGGAGAAACTGAAGGACTACAGTAGAGGATCTCTGTGCCTATTTACACACAGTATCTTAAATTTATTTACGTTCAGGTTCTGCTGGCAGTCCCTGTATCAGAAGTTCTCCCTCTGTGGGTCTTTTGCATCTAGAGACACATTCATAGTCTGCAAACTACTGTTAAGTGAATCACAGATTGTACTTCCGTTGTACGAGTTGTTAGGGTTCCTTCCCGTTCCATTCACCAACGGAGCGCGGGAAGAATAACTATTTAAATGCCTCTGTAAGCGCTGTAATGAACTTGATCTGGCCCTCACGATTCCTATGAGAGCATTACGTAGGAAATTGTAGCATGCTCCTAGACTCGTCATTTAAAGCTGGCCATTGAATTTTTGTAAGTAGGCTTTTTCTTGATAGTTTCCTGCTATCTTCAAGTGTCTGTCAGTTCAATTTACTCAGCATCTCCGTGATACTCTCCTATAGGTCAAACAATCCACTGCTATTCCTGGTTGATAAGACATCCCACGCTCTTCAGCAATACTCTAGGATGGATTGCACAAGTGGTTTGCTCTTTTGTATACTCACAACATTTCCTTAATATTCTACCAATGAAACGAAGTGTGCTATCTGCTCTACTACAACTGAATCCATTTAATCGTTCCATTTCTCATGCCTACGAAGAGTTGCACACAGGTGTATGTAGAAGTTAACCGATTGTAATTGTGAGTCCTTGATACTTCAGTCATAAGATACTATGGTTTTTAGTTATGTAAAGTGCACAGTTTTACGTTTGTGAACATCTCAAGCAAGTTTCCAATCTCTGAATCATTTTGAAATCTTATCATGATCGGAATGATCTATTTTTTCCAAATAGTACTTCATGATAGTTAACTGCATCACCAGCGAAAAGTGTGAAATTACTATTGATATCGTTTGCAAGAATCATTAGTATACAAAATGAATGGCTATGGTTGCAACATACTTCCCTGGGACACACCTGGAGTTACTTCTTCATCTGTCAATGACTCTCCAGCCAAAATAACGTGCTGAATCTTCCCTATAAATAAATCTTCAATCTAGTGACAAATTTCGCTTGATACACGATACGACCGTACTTTTGATAATAAGTTTAGGTCTGGTACTGCATCAAATGTTTTTCGGGAATAGAGAAGTACTGCATTTACCTGACCACCTTGATTCCGGTGGCTTTCAGCATGTCATGTGAGAAAAGTGCGAGTTGGGTTTCACATGATTGATGTTTTCGGTACCCATACTGGTTGGCGTGAAAGAAGTCAATGTGTTCGAGGAACCTCATTACATTTGAGCTCAGAATAATATACTAAGATTCGTTTGGTGTCTACCGTGCTCCCTGCAGTTGTGGCATGTTATATATTGGCCACTGTCAGGATCGTGAAGGACGGTGTACCGAGGATATGCGACACGCACGCTTACAACAGCCAAGCAAATCCGGCCATCCGATGGAATATAACGACATGGAGATTCTGGTTGATTGATTGGTTTGGAGAAGGGGACCAAACTATGAGGTCATCAGTCCCATCGGATTACGGAAGGATGGGGAAGGAAATTGTCCGTGCCCTTTCAAAGGAACCATCCCGGCGTTTGCCTGGAGTGATTTGGGGAAATCACGTACACTATGTGATCAAAAATATCCGGACACTCCCAAAAACATACGCTTTTCATATTAGGTGCATTGTGCTGCCACCTACTGCCATGTACTCCATATCAGCAATCTCAGTAGTCATTAGACATTGTGAGAGAGCAGCATGAGGAGCTCCGCGGAACTCACGGGCTTCGAACGTGGTCAGGCGATTGGGTGTCACTTGTGTCGTACGTCTGCACATGGGACTTCCACACTCCTAAAAATCCCTAGGTCCACTGTTTCCGATGTGATAGTGAAGTGGAAACGTGAAGGGACACGTACAGCACAAAAGCGTACATGCTGACTTGGTCTGTTGATGAGAGAGACTGCCGACAGTTGAAGAGGGGCGTAAAGTGTAATAGGCAGACATCAATCCAGACCATCACACAGGAATTCCAAACTGCAAGTACTATGACAGTTAGGCGGGAGGTGAGAAAACTTGGATTTCACGGCTGAGCGGCTGCTCATAAGCCATACATCACGCCAGTAAATGCCAAACGACGCCTCGTTTGGTGTAAGGAGCGTAAACAATGAACGATTGAACAGTGGAAAAATGTTGTGTGGAGGATGAATCACGGTACACAGTGTGGCGATCCGATGGCAGGGTGTGGAAATGGCGAATGCCCGGTGAACGTCATCTGCCAGCGTGTGTAGTGCCAACTGTAAAATTCGGAGGCGGTGGTGTTATGGTGTGATCGTGTTTTTCATGGAGAGAGCTTGTAACCCATTGTTGTTTTGCGTGGCACTATCACAGCACAGGCCAACATTGATGTTTTAAGCACCTTCTTCCTCCCCACTGTTGAATAGCAATTCGGGGATGGAAATTGCATCTTTCAGCACAATCAAAATGCACGGACTGTGGAGGAGACAATAACATCCCTGTAATGGACTGACCTGTGCAGAGTCCTGAGCGAATCTTATGGAATGTTTTGGAACGCCGACTTCATGCCGGACCTCACCGACTTACATCGATACCTCTCCTCAGTGCAGCACTCCGTGTGGAATGGGCTGCCATTTCGCAAGAAATCTTCCAGCACCTGATTGTACGTGTGCCTGCGAGAATGGAAGCTGTCGTCAAGGCAAAGAGTGGGCCAACACAATACTGAATTCCAGAATTACCGATGGAGGGCGCCACGAACTTGTAAGTTATTTTCAGCCGTGTGTCCGGATACCCTTGATCACATGTGTAAAACCTAATTCAGGATGGCCGAACATTGGTTTGAATCGTCGTCCTCCCGAATGCGAGTCCAGTGTCATAACCACTATGCCAACTCGCTCGATGGAGATTCTGGCATGCACTTCCAGTTATTGGGTTAGAGTTAATAAGGAAGCGGTTTAAATTAAATTAGTAAGTAGCCTTATAAATAGAGATAGTGCTTATTGTTTAGATTCTGCATGGAATCGTGCTCTCTCACTTATCAAAAAGCAGAGGGACACCGTTTGTGATAGCTCGCACGTTGATTATTAATTTTACTAACGGTAACGTCTGACGCCAGTTATCTTTGGTTTGTGATGGCGCTCGTGTTAACAGTGTGTGTGTGTGTAATCTATACGGAGTTCCTCTGAAAACTGAGGTTTTAAATTCGCTTGCACAGTACTTACTTGCTGCAGATTTGCCTTGAAAACGGCAGAATGTGCTCCTGTCGAAATATCGGCGGTAGTCGACGACGTCATCTGGCTTCATTCTCGTAACTTACTTATATTGCATACGCCGGGAAAAACTAAGGTCTCGCATTTTTGTTTCTTACTGAATACGAATACGAAACCCCTTTGAAGCTGTTAATGTTAGTTGTGGATTCGGCTGCTAATTATTAGATGCATATTATTATAAAGTACAACTGAGAACAGCGAGTCCCGCGAATACTACATTCGGGCTGCACGCAGGCCGCGAGCCGCAGTTTGACGACCACCGGGTTGGAGGGTCCATCAGCTTTTCCTAGTGCCGGAGGGCCAACAGATGCCAACCTGACGCAGCGCAGCCACTGGACGGCGAGGTGAAGGCAGGTCGCGAGATAAGCGGTCCACAGTCCGTGGGGCATCCCTGCTGCCCGCGTTAACACGGAGAGAGGAAGGCGGGCCGGTTCTGCGTAGCAGTAGCGCTCGCGGAGGCCCGGGCAGTGACGTTCCCGGAACGGAAGTCGCCCCCATCGGGCCAGGAGCGCCGCACGTGAAGACTGACGTCACAGCGGGTGGATGGCTGGCGGGGTGGGGGCAGCGTCGCGTCGCGCTGTGCACAAAACGTGCGCCGCGCTCCGGCCGGCGCACAGTCGTCGGCGGCCACCACCCACCCACCGGCAGCGTACCGCAGAAGCGTCGCCATGGCAACCGTGTGGAGCTTCGCAGTTCTGCTGGCGATGACTGCGGCAGAGCCGCTGGGCCCGGCGCCCCCCTCGGGGCGCAGGTTGCCGGCGCTTGTAGAGGTGGAGGAATTGCCGCCGCTGCTGCGGCCGCTGCTGCCGCGCGCGCCGGAGGTCGGCGACGCCTGCCTCAGAGATACCACTCTGTTGGCGGACGCTGCCCGCAACCGCTCCACGTGGGCCCTCTCCAGTAAGTCCTACTGTCCTTCATTTTTAGGGTTGGTTCCGTGCCAAAGTCTGTTATAGGATCGTACTGCCCTCCGTCTATATATATATATATATATATATATATATATATATATATATATATATATATATATGTGTGTGTGTGTGTGTGTGTGTGTGTGTGTGAAATATATATATATATATATATATATATATATACCGGGTGATCAAAAAGTCAGTATAAATTTGAAAACTGAATAAATCACGGAATAATGTAGATAGAGAGGTACAAATTAACACACATGCTTGGAATGACATGGGGCTTGCTCTTGGTTTCACCGGTGCTGAGAATGTGATACATGATTCCACTAGGACTATACACACTGTCAAAATATTATGCCATGTGAAAGATTTCAGACATCCTCAGGCTCCATTTATCCATGTCGATTAAAGCATAAATGGCCGTCTCTCTAGCCGAATAGTTGGCGTCGCTGAATTCGGTACGAAAGGACTCTGGTTCGGTTCCCGGATTTCCTCGGGTTTTTGAAAGATAGGGAGGTCCGGAACAGTGTTCACTCAACCATCTTAGGAAAAATGACGATATGCATGAATAAAGAAGTGGTAGCGCCATCAGGATTCATCTACTGACAATAACGGCTGGAGGCATTGGCGTCATGAGGATCACATGTCCCACGGTTATAGGGCGCTTGTTGCACGCAGCAGTTTGTCAGTCCGTCAGTGGTGTTTACCGTATTACTCATACTGGAAGGAATCTTTCGCCACAGTGTTTCTCAAAGCACATAGCACAGTTGCGGTTGGCGCAGTGCTTAAAATTTCGTAAATCATTTGAAGTAAACTCTCTGCTCGTCCCTTTACCAAGTTTTCAGTTAATGGTCGTTCCTGTCATCAACAAGACCCAGCTAATGAGCTAGTGCTGTGCCTCTGGTGACATCGACATAGAAAGCATGTCGAACTCTAAGCTTCACATCCCTTTCATAGCGCTCAGAACATTTCCGAGCTTAAGACTGCAGTTTCATTACACGGACTGCAGTACGAAACAGAATCGACCATTACGCTTACTTTAAGACGTAAGCATACATTTATGAGGCTGATATCTGGCTTTATGGGTGACACTTCACTTGATGGTACTATTTCCCCGAGCCACCCGCAGATCAGATTTTTAGATGTGGTGAAGAGGCGTCGCCTCGCCGTAGCGAATAGCAGCAGCTGCGTGACCTTGTTGAGACGATTCGCGCGTCCAGCTCGAAAGGAACTCCACGCTTTTTTGTTTGAACGACTCATAAGTCACAAAACAGTATACTGGCAATTACGAAAATAACATTAAAAAATTTTATGTACACATGTTTAGGATTCACTTTAGGCAGTCAAACATCCATTAACCGGCGCACTTCGAGTATCCTTTTGGTTGGTAGCAGAATTCAGAACCTGTTCAGTTGTTTTAAACGTGGAATTTATGGTCAGTGTAGTGTCGTGTATCTCTTACATGTAAATTTACCGCCTATTTCAAATGTTCCCTTAGAAATGAAGGTCAGGATTGTGTCACAACTGTCCCAGTTTAGCCCGCATCTCGTGGTCGTGCGGTAGCGTTCACGCTTCCTACGCCCGGGTTCCCAGGTTCGATTCCCGGCGGGGTCAGGGATTTTCTCTGCCTCGTGATGGCTGGGTGTTGTGTGCTGTCCTTAGGTTAGTTAGGTTTAAGTATTTCTAAGTTCTATGGGACTGATGACCATAGATGTTAAGTCCCATAGTGCTCAGAGCCATTTGAACCATTTTTGTCCCAGTTTAATTCCCGCACCACTGCAAAGAGGAGTGATATACGACTAGGTATTAATGTCAATGGCGTCGAGAAACAGCTGAAATCACTAAAGCTGAACAAGGAACCGGGACTCGATGGAATTCTTATCAGATTCTAGAATATCATCACAATGCAATTCAAAAGTCTTGGCCACAGTCGTATTCAGGGATATGGCAGGAATGACCATTCGGAGCAAAAAAGTCTACTAAACGTAGGTTCCAAAATGCATACCTTAAGAGTTACGAGCACTTACTCATATCCGATATTGTAAAATGGATCTCTTCTACCGCAAGCTCTTTGCTTTCCATATTTTGGGACGAGGTAGTAAAGGCCAAAACAAGTAAAAACTGTTTAGTTAAAATGGGCTCTAAGGTGCATACCTCGAGACCTATGAGCACTTTTTAAGGAGGAGAGGTGTGTTTCACAGCAGAAGTTGATGAAGTGGTCATGGCTTTTAAGATATGCACTTCAGAGCCCATGCACTTTTTTTTCTTCTTGTGTTGGTCCATATTACCATTTTCATAATATGGAAAGCAATGAGCTTGCAGTAGAAAAGATTTGTTTCACAGTATCGAAGACGATGAAGAGCTCAGAGGTCTTAAAGTGCGCATTTTAATGCCCATATTTACTAGACTTTTTTTGCTTCGAATGGCCCTTCATCTCATATCCTTGAATACAACTTTGTCCTATGGTAGAAGATAACTGAATCGCTAATATAGACTTTGTCCTAAGGGACATGACATTTGAAACACCTTGTTTATCTGTACTGAATCTTAGAACGTATTCTGAGCTGCACTAGCATGAATTTCGAAAACGTCGGTCACGGATATCCAATTCACGCTATTCTCGTATGACATCCTGAAAGCCACGGATAAAAGCAACCAGGTAGATGCAGTATTTCCTGATTTTCGAAAAACATTTGACTCAGTGGTACACCAATGCCTATAATTAAAAGTACAATCATGTGGGGCCGTGGAACGAAATTTGTGTCTAGACTGAGGATGTCTTGGTGGCGAGAACATGTGTCAGCGAGTCCGCAACAGGTGCAGAAGTAAATTCATTCGTGCCCGAGGGAAGTGTTGGGACCCTAGCTGTTCATTTTGTACATCAATGAGTTGTCAGATAACACTAATAGTAAACTCTGACCTTTCGCTGATGTTGCAGTTATCTATAATAAAGAATTATACGAAAAAAGCTGCACGAATGTCAAATCACATCTTGATAAGATTTAATAGTGGTGCCAAGTTTTTGCACTTTACGAAACGAGAAATTCCAGTGTCACTTGACTACAATATCAGCGAGTCACAATTTGAATCAGTCGGTTTTGACACACCTGTCTTTAACAATTTGTAAGGATGTTATGTGGAATGTTCATAGCGAATCGTACGCTGCCGTTCCCCTGTTACTTTGAAACTTATTTTCTAGGTCATTCTTCGAGGTGACGTAAATTGCAACTCACTTACATCTGTGACTGTTAAAGGGAAACCTTCCGAATGCAGCAGGGACCGACGCAGACTAGTTCGTCTTTCGTGTCATTCTCGCAAGTTCCGCATTCACCAGTTTGACTCTCGTCAGAGATCGCTGTGGTTAGAGTAAAGGGAAGAGAGTTTCTTGAAATATTATAGTATGCTCATCATATTTCTTTTAATATATTTTATAGTTGCAGCTAAATCCGCTACATTCCGCTGGTGAAGCGCATCGTTCTCACATTCCCGTGTCATCTTCAACCTTCAGTAGAAAATTAAGTTATTAAAACGAGAAACGATGCACGTAAAGGGAAAACTAGATACTCGGTATACTAGTGGATGCAGAATACGATAAATCCTAAAAATCTGATGAATTATTCGCTAAATATTTTAGTTCGGTCTTCAGAATGAATTTTATTGGCACAGATTATACCTTGAAAAGATGTAACTTTCAATGTTTCACAAACTACGCTATTGTATGGAATAACAGAACTTCTTCCCCGTCACATGATGTGTTGTCAGCAGTGTTATTTCGCGAAGGCTCCGAGATGTTACAACGTTGGCGTCTGGCTAAAAGTGGAGTTGCGCTCTACCAAAACTGCAGTTCGGTAGTTTTGCTACACTACTTAAATGACGGAGTAAATGATAGAGTTATCGGTAGTATTGGTAGAATTGTTAAGGAAAAAGACATAACATTTATATATACATATATAAGTTATTTTGCACTCAATAGCCGGCTGAAGTGGCCGTGCGGTTAAAGGCGCTGCAGTCTGGAACCGCAGGACCGCTACGGTCGCAGGTTCGAATCCTGCCTCGGGCATGGATGTTTGTGATGTCCTTAGGTTAGTTAGGTTTAACTAGTTCTAAGTTCTAGGGGACTAATGACCTCAGCAGTTGAGTCCCATAGTGCTCAGAGCCATTTGAACCATTTGCACTCAATAGAATATAACCTGTACTGACATCAAAAGTAATTGCTTTGGTTTCATAAAAGCGCAGACGTTAGGCGGTCAGCTAATTGTTATTACTTATAAAATATAATTTATATTCTGTGAGGATATATTTTGCACTCAATCGAATCTTCTTCATTATGATCAAAGGCAGAAGTTTCCTTTTATTATTGATACATGCGATAGTTGTTTACGAATAACTGAAACATTTTTTATATAGTTTCAACGAAGTATTGCAACGAAGTTCGACATATTTTCATTTTTTATTTTTTTATTTTACCTTTTTCTCGGGGAAATTGCGTTTTCTAGTGCTGTATGATAAATCTATATTGTTTTCTTTATTATTACTACAATATCCATCTTTTTCATGTAACAAAAGCAACAATTTTCGAATAAAGCCTGAATTAAACATTGACAATTTCAGTTTCACTGTAAATACTGTTTATTTTTAAGTATCAAACAAGAGAATAATTATGTGGAACAAAAATTTTCCACAGCTTTCGTGGTCCCTTATATACCCCCACTTAATTTCTAGACGTTTCACTGCTTCCACTTTTTAGGGGCATTTAGTAAGATACCGACCGCATACGTGAAAAATGAGATCGTTATGATGTAACGACAGATAGGTACGCAACACACGCCCGCCCGGTTGGCCGTGCGGTCTAACGCACGGCTTTCCGGGGGGGAAGGGGCGCCTGGTCCCCGGCACGAATCCGCCCGGCGGATTTGTGTCGAGGTCCGGAGAGCCGGCGAGTCTGTGGATGGTTTTTATGCGGTTTTCCATCTGCCTCGGCGAGTGCGGGCTGGTTCCCCTTATTCCGCCCCAGTTACACTATGTCGGCGATTGCTGCGCAAACAAGTTCTCCACGTACGCGTACACCACCATTACTCTACCACGCAAACATAGGGGTTACACTCGTCTGGGGGGTTCACTGGGGGCCGAACCGCACAATAACCCTGGGGGGCTGCGGAGGGGTGAAGTGGACTGCGGTAGTCGTCGTGGGGTAGTGGACCACTGCGGCTGCGGCGGGGACGGAGCCTTTCCGTCGTTTCTAGGTCCCCGGTGAACATACAACACATACAATACAATGCAACATACCCTACGTACAGGTAACGCGATCACGACATTAACTACCAAAACTACTAGGACAGGGGCGGGCAAACGTTGCACGCGGCTCATGAGCGCACAGCGCTGCACGTGTGCTGCTCGCGTGCAGGCGTCGACCAGGGCTGTGGCGACAGCCGGCAGGTTGCGGCAGTGTAGTGCCAGGCTAAGCTGCGGACGTTGATGCGAAGCGAGCACTGTGTAGTGAACGTTGTATTTCAAGAAACGGAGAAGTGGAGATTTGCTATCTTTTAAAAAGTAATGGGAGAATAATTTTTTCTTTGTGCAAAAACGTGAAAATTCGAAATGTTTAATATGTGGCAGCATTCTCGCTGGTCAACGTAAGTTTACTATTGAAGGCCATTATAATAAATTTCACAAGGACGAGTACAATTTATTGTCGGATTCTGATCGGATGGGGAATTGACTGAGCTTAAGAAGAGCGATCTGACGATACCAGATGAATCTGTCGTAGTTGGCCGGCCGGAGTGGGCGAGCGGTTCTAGGCACTGCAGTCTGGAACCGCGCGACCGCTATGGTCGCAGGTTCGAATCCTGCCTCGGGCATGGATGTGTGTGATGTCCTTAGGTTAGTTAGGTTTAAGTAGTTCTAAGTTCTAGGGGACTGATAACCACAGCAGTTAAGTCCCATAGTGCTCAGAGCCATTTGAATGTGTCGTAGTTGCTGTTGTCACGAGAGATCTGCGACTTTCTCTCGTCGTGTCTCTCATCTAACTGATTGAAAATTTTATGGAGCACTGTTTTCAAGTTTTCAGGACGACAACAATAATAGCCCAGCGGTATGTGCAAGTTATAAGACTGCGCTTAATATAGCGAGAGCTGGAAAACCATTTGCTGAATTAATAAGTCTCGGTTAAGAGCAAACATCCGTGATGAAAATTTACGTAACTGTTTGTGTTTGTTGTGTATGTAGAAATTTTGTTCCACATATTAAACGTATTGTAAACTCCACCTGTGATAATTAAATAAAACGTATCGTAGGTAATAGGTACTCTTTCAAACCATGATTTCCTTCAAGCACTCCTTCTAACCTTATTCATTCACTCAATAAAGCAAGCTAGGAAACAAAACGCATTACAGAGGAAGGAGCGGACAGAAGATATGGTGGGGATGGGAGATAAGCGGGTGGCCAGCTTGCCCCTGTGTGCAAGCGGAACACCTGTTAACTGCACGCGTGCAAGTGCACCGCACATGTGCAGGATTCCTGCCCGTCCCTGTACTAGGAAGTAGTAAGCGGGGAAAGCGCCAGATGTGACGGCGTTGCACGTCGCGGCTCGTATGCTGCTGGAGAGAGTCTGACATAGAGGTGACGGGTGTTGCAGTGGTGGACGCGTCCAACCGGCGGCTGGCGCCAGGGGTGCTCTCCGGCAACACAGACCTGCTGGGCGCCTACGACCAGTGCGTGCAGACGAGGGGGCCCGCCTTCAAGGCCCGCTACTGCCTCGCCACGGTGCACCTCTCAGGGGTGAGTCACTTATCTCTACATTTATCTACACTCTGCGCCAGTTTGGATTCCGTAGAAATATTGGAACACGTGAGGCAATACTGACCCTACGACTTACCTTAGAAGAAAGATTAAGGAAAGGCAAACCTACATTTCTAGCATTTGTAGACTTGGAGAAAGCTTTTGACAATGTTGACTGGAATACTCTCTTTCAAATTCTGAAGGTGGCAGGGGTAAAATACAGGGAGCGAAAGGCTATTTACAATTTGTACAGAAACCAGATGGCAGTTATAAGAGTAGAGGGGCATGAAAGGGAAGCAGTGGTTGGGAAGGGAGTGAGACAGGGTTGTAGCCTCTCCCCGATGTTATTCAATCTGTATATTGAGCAAGCAGTAAAGGAAACAAAAGTAAAATTCGGAGTAGGTATTAAAATCCATGGAGAAGAAATAAAAACTTTGAGGTTCGCCGATGACATTGTAATTCTGTCAGAGACAGCAAAGGACTTGCAAGAGCAGTTGAACAGAATGGACAGTGTCTTGAAAGGAGGATATAAGATGAACATCAACAAAAGCAAAACGAGGATAATGGAATGTAGTCGAATTAAGTAGGGTGATGCTGAGGGAATTAGATTAGGAAATGAGACACTTAAAGTAGTAAAGGAGTTTTGCTGTTTGGGGAGCAAAATAACTGATGATGGTCGAAGTAGAGAGGATATAAAAAGTAGACTGGCAATGGCAAGGAAAGTGTTTCTGAAGAAGAGGAATTTGTTAACATCGAGTATAGATTTAAGTGTCAGGAAGTCGTTTCTGAGAGTATTTGTATGGAGTGTAGCCATGTATGGAAGTGTAACATGGACGATAAATAGTTTGGACAAGAAGAGAATAGAAGCTTTCGAAATGTGGTGCTACAGAAGAATGCTGAAGATTAGATGGGTAGATCACATAACTAATGAGGAGGTATTGAATAGAATTGGGGAGAAGAGGAGTTTGTGGCACAACTTGACAAAAAGAAGGGACCGGTTAGTAGGACATGTTCTGAGGCATCAGGGGATCACAAATTTAGCATTCGAGGGCAGCGTGGAGAGTAAAAATCGTAGAGGGAGACCAAGAGATGAATACACTAAGCAGATTCAGAAGGATGTAGGTTGCAGTAAGTACTGGGAGATGAAGAAGCTTGCACAGGATAGGGTTGCATGGAGAGCTGCATCAAACCAGTCTGAGGACTGAAGACCACAACAATAACAACTGCGCCACCTGAGTGGTGGAGTGTTCTTCTGGTGCCACTATCCACCCCCTCACCCCTCCCCCCCCCCCGCCGCCCTCGCCCTTTCGTATTACATTCTCTAATTATGCGAGGGAAGAATTACTATCAGTAATGCTTCATATTAACTCTATTTTCTGAGATTTCTTCGAAGTGGTCATTTCGCGACACGTATGTGGGAGGTAGTGCAATACTGTGTTGCCCGACTTTTCCCAAGACGTACTGTCTCGGAATTTCAATAGTAAACCTCTCCGCGATAAGCAACGCCTTTATAGTAGCGTCTGCTACTGGAGTTTGTTGGTCATGTCTGTAAAGCTCTCGCGCCGACGAAACGACACCATGACGAAACGCGTAACCGTTCGTTGGATCTTGTCTATCTCTTCTCTCAGTCCATCCCGGTGACGGTCCCACACCGATGAGCAGTACTTAAGAATCGGCAGAACAAAGTGTTTTGCATGCCACTTCTTTCGTCGATGAATTGCGTTTTTTAACATTTTTTCGATGAATCGCAGCCTGGTATCTGCTTTTCCTACGAGGGCTATTCGGAAAGTAAAGTCCGAACGGTCGTGAAATGGGAACCACAGTGAAAATCAAAAACGTTTTATTTGCAACAGTTTTCGACATATTCCATCTACTTCTCTACATCGTACCTGCTCCTGCTTAGACATTTGTCGTAGCGTTATACAACCTTATCAATACCGTCGTTATAGAAGACAGCCGTCTGTGCTTTCCGACACGTCTCTGCGCTCGTCTGCAGCGTATTATTTGTGCCAGAGTGTCGTCTTCTTAGCCAATGGTTCATGTAAGCAGAGATGAACTTCAGAGGGAAGCAAGTCCGGGTTGTACGGTGGGCGATCGAACACCTCCCGTTGAAAACGCTGCAGGCACGCCCTCACTGCCCGTGCAGTGTGCGGCCGAGAGTTGGTAGGAAATGCATGACAGTTGCGTTATTTGGGTTTGCATGAAATCAGGAGAAACCTCTCTGCGGGCACTCATACTTTGTGGGATACGCTATTGTTTTAAGCCTCTTTTTGTGTTCACTGTGTGCTCAGGACTGAAAAGAGCGATGTGACGCGATCAGCAGGCATGTTAGATATACTGCCCAATACGTTTCTGCAAAGCTTCATCGGAATTTCACTGTCGGTTTTTTCCATTTCGCGGCCAATCGGACGTTACTTTCCAAATAGCCCGCGTATAATTTTTTTTATGTGGTCATTCCACTTTAGGATGTTGTGGATGGTTACACCAAGGTACTTTACAGTGGTTAGTGTTTCCACTGATTTTTCACCAATATTGTAATCGCTGTTGTCGTTGTGGTCTTCACTCCAGAGACTGGTTTGATGCAGCTCTCCATGCTACTCTCTCTTGTGCAAGATTGTTCATCTCCCAGTACCTACTGCAACCTTCATCCTTCTGAATCCGCTTAGTGTATTCATCTCTTGGTCTCCCTCTACACCCTCCACCTTTCCCTCCAATACTAAAGTGGTGATCCCTTGATGCCTCAGAACATGTCTCACCAACCGAACGCTTCTTCTATTCAAGTTGTGCCACAAATTTCTCTTCTCCCCAATTCTGTTCAGTACCTCCTCATTAGTTATGTGATCTACCCATTCAGATTCCCTGAACTGAAATTGATAAGTCTTTTCTGTGCAACTAAATCTGTTTATGTTTTAAGGGCGTTAAGTTTGAAACCTGATGAGGCAAGTGAGTCAGCATTCACATGCTTGATGGCCACACAGGTTTCTAAGACTTGCGCTTCGATGTAAGTGAGACAGAACCGCATTACGCCAATAGAAATGAGTAAAGACCCAAAACGCATATTACCGTTAATAAGGTTATAGAGAAAGTGATCAATTGTTGCAATTTTTCAAGTTGCTTAATCCACAGCTTCGGAGATCAATCACCAGCATCATGGTTAAATAATAAATTAAAAATACAGTATCTGATCAAAAGTATCCAGACACTTATTAGTGGACGTCAATGTGGGGAGTGTCCGGCCTTCGTCTTTATAACAGTTTGATCCCTGCTGGGGACACTTTCAGTCAACTGTCTGAAAAATCTGTGAAGGAGTGGCCATCCATTATTACTCAAAAGCCGAAACCAGCGAAGGTAGTAATGCTGGACGCTGGCATCTGGAGCGATATCGACATTCTTACCAGCCACGAAGGTGTGCCACTGATTCAGGTAGAGACTACCGGCAGGCCAGTACATTTCAGTAATATTATTGTCCACAAACTATTCGCTCAAAGATGCTGCTTTAGATAGAGTGCATTGTCATGATTATACAATCATCAATTCTAACCTTTCCTCTACTATACACAGTACACTATGCTGTAAAATGTCTTCATATGTTTCCTAATCCAGCTTTTCCTTAAGCGCAATAAATGGATCAAATGCTAAGCATAAAAACATCTCTGCACCGCAATACCTCTCCTCCACGTCTCACTGTTGGCACTGCAACTGATGCGAAGCGTTCACTAAGCCCATACCCTTCCATTGGACTGTCATACGCAATCTTGTGATTCATCACTCCAAATCACTTCTTTCCAGACATCCATTGTTCACTGGCGTCGCTCTTTACACCGTCTGAAGCGTCACTTTACAATGACTGACCACCACGCACAGTCATTGTTTTAGCTGGACCGCTCATAGCACTTTGAGCTGACGAGTGATTCCTTCCAATGATTTCATGCGATTTTTACAGCCACCATCCGCCATGACCGCCACTGCCTGTCCGTCAGTACACGAGATCTCCCTAGTTTTAGTTTAGCTGTGATTTAGACCCACCCTCGAAGTCCACGTGCTCTCCTGACAGACCGGTTCTGCTGTTACTGCTCCCCTACTGACAACACAGTAGTCCCCACCTCCTTTCATATTGGCAGGTCCGCTTATCGTGATATCTAGTGGCGACTTCCTCATTACATCAGATAGTGTATTCCGAGGTAGAGAGTGCTCTCCATGAACGGCTGAAGGTAGTGGGCCGAGTGTTGAAGGTATCGATGAGAACCGTTGTTGCTGGCGGTGTGCTCGGACTGGAGCGCGGTGTACGTGTTGCAGGGTGCGGCTGACGGGCGGCGCCTGCGTTGGGGTACGTGCGTGCCCGCGACGTGCTCGGCGAGCGACGTGTCCGCGCAGCTGACGGTGGCTTTGCCCGCTGCACTGGGTCAGGACGCCAGCGTCCACATCTCGCCGGATGACTGCGCCACCGCCGACGGCATGCCCTTGGAGCCCGCAGACTGGTGCTTCGTGTGAGTACCCCCACCATCACCTGTTCTTCTTCTACTTCCTCAGCGTCTATGTCAAATAACAGAACTTCCTTCAATCTAGCTCGCAGTCACTCACTGATCAGTCTGGCCTGGCAACGGGAGACAGCAAAACGAAAGCTGAAATTTTAAATTTAGCATTTGAGAAATCTTTCACGCAGGAGGATCGTACAAACATACGGCCGTTTGAGCCTCGTACAGGTTCCCGTATAGAGGACATAGTGATAGATATACCTGGGGTTGTGAAGCAGCTGAATGGGTTGAAAATAAATAAATCGCCAGGTCCCGATGGGATTCCAATTCGCTTTTACAGAGAGTACTCTACTGCATTGGCTCCTTTCTTAGCTTGCATTTATCGCGAATCTCTTGCCCAACGTAAAGTCCCGAGCGACTGGAAAAAAGCGCAGGTGACGCCTGTATATAAGAAGGGTAGAAGGACGGATCCTCAAAATTACAGACCAATATCCTTAACATCGGTTTGTTGCAGGATTCTCGAACATATTCTCAGTTCGAATATAATGAATTTCCTTGAGACAGAGAAGTTGCTGTCCATGCATCAGCACGGCTTTAGAAAGCATCGCTCCTGCAAAACGCAACTCGCCCTTTTTTCACATGATATCTTGCGAACCATGGATGAAGGGTATCAGACGGATACCATATTCCTTGACTTCCGGAAAGCGTTTGACTCGGTGCCCCGCTGCAGACTCCTAAGGTACGAGCATATGGGATTGGTTCCCAAATATGTGAGTGGCTCGAAGACTTCTTAAGTAATAGAAACCAGTAGGTTGTCCTCCATGGTGAGTGTTCATCGGAGGTGAGGGTATCATCTGGAGTGCCCCAGGGAAGTGTGATAGATCCGCTGTTCTTTTCTATCTACATAAATTATCTTTTGGCTAGGGTGGATAGCAATGTGCGGCAGTTTGCTGATGATGCTGTGGTGTACGGGAAGGTGTCGTCGTTGAGTGACTGTAGGAGGATACAAGATGACTTGGACAGGATTTGTGATTGTTGTAAAGAATGGCAGCTAACTCTAAATAGAGATAAATGTAAATTAATGCAAATGAATAGGAAAAAGAATCCCGTAATGTTTGAATGTTCCATTAGTAGTGTAGCGCTGGAGACAGTCACGTCGATTAAATATTTGGGCGTAACATTGCAGAGCGATATGAAGTGGGACAAGCATGTAATGGCAGTTGTGGGGAAGGCGGATAGTCGTCTTCGGTTCATTGGTAGAATTTTGGGAAGATGTGGTTTATCCGTAAAGGAGACCGCGTATAAAACACTAATACGACCTATTCTTGAGTACTGCTCGAGCGTTTGGGATCCCTATCAGGTCGGATTGAGGGAGGACATAGAAGCAATTCAGAGGCGGGCTGCTAGATTTGTTACTGGTAGGTTTGATCATCACGCGAGTGTTACGGAAATGCTTCAGGAACTTGGGTGGGAGTCTCTAGAGGAAAGGAGGCGTTCTTTTCGTGAATCGCTACTGAGGAAATTTAGAGAACCAGCATTTGAGGCTGACTGCAGTACAGTTTTACTGCCGCCAACTTATATTTCGCAGAAAGACCACAAAAATAAGATAAGAGAGATTAGGGCTCGTACAGAGGCATATAGGCAGTCATTTTTCCCTCGTTCTGTTTGGGAGTCGAACAGGGAGAGAAGATGCTAGTTGTGGTACGAGGTACCCTCCACCACGCACCGTATGGTGGATTGCGGAGTATGTATGTAGATGTAGATGTAGATGTAGATGTAGCTCTCACTCTCACTTTCTCTCTCTCTCTCTCTCTCTGCACTAGCCGCGTTGTTGTGCGAAAAATTGGCCTTTGAAGTTTAGAAGATTTTCGAGAGCGCGAAGCATTTCGATCTTATCACCTCAGTCGCCCACAGCTGGCAACGTGGTATGAAGCGGTAATCAACATTGTGTTTGTAAGTGAGAAGCTGGACGGAGTCGAATTTGCACACTGCTCGCTCTGCGTGCATTGTCTAATTGCTGATACCATCGAATGTCCATTCTTGTGTCGAGAATAAAACGGTATTTGGAATTCGGAATGAAGGATACTGTATCTCATAAGCAGGACGGCGCCTCGCACAATCACGACATCACAGTTGTCAGAACCATGAAAATCACCACTGGTATCTAACGAAGCGCTCGCGAAATAGATACAAATGTGGAAATGGAAATGAAGTCCCATAGTTCTTGACAGAGCATAGGGGAACGACGCGGGAGGCCCGCACCACCGCACTAGGCAAAGTCCTAATGGAGGTGGTTTGCCGTTGCCTTCCTCCGACCGTAATGGGGACGAATGATGACGATGACGACACAGCAACACCCACTCATCTCGGGGCAGGTGAAAATCCCTGACCCCGCCGGGAATCGAACCCGGGATCCCGTGCTCGGGAAGCGAAAACGCTACCGCGAGACCAAGAGCGGTGGACCCCAGACACGAACGTACCTTTCATAATTTCATCTGTCTTATAAAGTGCTCACCTTAACCCGAGACCAAACCTCTCCCACCTGCATTCCCAACCCCACACCCAGTTACCTGACCACCAGTGCCCCTCCCCTCCGTCCATTCTACAAACTACAGAAGAGAATTAGCTACTTAAAGGTTTTGTATTACAGTCGTTACATCCGTGTGCCTGTGAGAGAGGCCAGTGACTCAAGAAGCATTAGGTGTGTTAGGCATATTCAAAAATCCAGCGTATTAGGCTGTGCAAGGGTTAATTTGTTTCATTTTAACAGCAGATTCCTTTAATTTCAGCACCCTCAAACGAAATCAACGTCGACGCTGGTAATGATTCCCATTGATCTCACCCAGGCACAGCACAGCATCGAACTACCAGTGTTATTTTCAACGTGGCCTAAACAAAGAAAGTATACAGCAATCATTTGAGCGATTTGTACCCGGTCACTGCCAGTGTCTTTGCCTCCAACAGAATCTGGGACTGTAACAAGCACCAACAGTAGCGATGGTCTTCTGATGGTACATCACACTCATCTTGGTCTCCAGCAGTATCCAGCATCATCCGATTTTAACGTTCACCTTTCGTCACAATGAAAGTAATATGCCTCGCGCTGGCTCTGATTTACTGTCTCTAAACTTGAATTTTATTGTGTGTTACAGGGCGCTGATGGTCATGTTTGGAGTGGCCTTAGTGGGCTCCACTGTCTACGACGTGTTCTTTTCCGAGAAGATGGACATTAAGAAAGGTAAGGCTCGCACGACTCATGGAACAATAAACTACTTGTATTGCAGTAATGGCACTGAGTATATCAAATGCCGCATATAATTACACTGCATGAATGTCAAAGTCAGAATTGTTGCAAAAACAGAAAACTTTAACGTAGTATCATCCAGGATTTCAGCAATAATAGTACATCGAATGTTTACAGATGCCGAAAATACTGAGTTATGAAACGAGAACACCATAAAGAATGAGAGACTTATGTGTTAGTTTAAATTGAAAGTAACGACAATGAAATGGTTTTAGTAGTAATCGGTTATTTTATTTCAGTCCAGTCTGCGCGAACATACAAGTGGTTATGACCGTTTTCTGTCGTTACCGGCCATTTTCAGATCTAGATTGGTTGATTACAATGTAAAATGCCACAATTCTTGACGCAAATTGCTCTACCAAGATTTTTTACTAAGGACGGTATTTTGCGACTACCGAGTTTAGAAGACAATATAAGTGGAGTTGTGAAACAAGAACAATTTCGTCTGGTGACTGTAAGGATGAATTAAAACTATCCTGAAGCCGAAGGTTGATTTGAACACCCCAGAGATCTGCTAGTGATTTCATAATTTTTGGCACAGCACAACGTGTTGAATATTTGATGCCGTCGAAGTCCACTTCCGTACACAATATCATAAGTCACACACAGGCAGTGTACCAGAATCACCAACGAATGGAACGTGTGATGCGTCATTGATCGCACGAAGTGGCAACAAAAGTGAATTCGTACTTGAAGTTTCAAGTGATGTGCTAACTGTATGAAAAGTGTTGGACATAGAGGTGAAATTTCTTTTCTTTTTTTGTATTTTCCCCACTACTGAACTTTTGCAGTACCTCACAAGCAATCATTACAGTCTGACAAACCTCGTGACGCCTCGCTTGTTTTTCACCGCTAACCTGACTCTCCCGTGTCTTTGCAGACAGCGCGTGGTTGGCCTTCTCGGTGCGCAAGAACTGGCGCTCTCTGACCCACGTCAGCAACTCAGGACTGACCAGCGTGCACGGCATCAAGTTCCTCAGCATGGCCTGGGTGGTGCTCTTCCACAAGTACGCCGTCATGGCCGACACACCGATCATCAACAGCGATATCGTCGAGGACGGGGTAAGTCGTCACAGATCGCCAAAACAAAGGAGACTCTTCAGCCTTTTGCTCTCTGATCAAATAGTCACATGCCAGTATTACTTCACGTTCAAAACGCGTGCTACACTCAGAACCTGGCAGCGGCGATATTTCCACTGTGCATGTGAAACTGGACTTGAGGTTTAGAGTTTAGATGTAACTATTTTTCTAGCTAATGTTCAGCTTAATCAGACAAACACAGACTTCATTCTCTGCCTCCACTTTCCCTCACAAGCACAACTTGATCCTTGAAGAGCATTTTAAATCAAATTAAAGTGCCAAATAATGAAACACGGAGACGTATCCTTCGCAGCACGTGACGACGCCGGGAGACTGACTCAGCCTGATATCGCAGTGCTTAAGAAATTAATTTCGTATGCGGAATACTTGTAAGGCCGCTATTTTCCGTGCAGAACCGCTGACTGACTAAAAGATGTACTTTGAAATTCACTACCTCGTTTCCTGAGTGAAGTGATACGACCGATGAATGTCGACGCCTACAAAAATTTCTAACCAAAACATGACAATAACCCAAATGATCAGCCGGAAATATACTGATTGGGGGAATGGAAAGAAATATGCTGGAACTTTGTTATTTATATGAGAAGGGCGTTCATTTAAGAGTCTACACAGTACATAGAGTTTGAAAGCACACTTTATTATTGTATTATTAGGAGGCTTTCTTCTTGCTGTTAAAATATCAATACGTTTCGTGTCTTCTCACTGTAACATGGTGCATCAGAGTTCCGTATTGCAGCCATACTACGAAGCGTCAGTAGGTGTGCGTGCCTGCAACGTCTTTTTCCCTTCGGAACATTCTTTCGTTGCTGTTCACTTGGGCAGGCGTGACTCATTAACAGCCCCGCCCAGGAGGGGAGGTATTAGGCGAAAAATAAATTCATTAACGGCAGATGATAAAACCATACATCATACAAAGTTATTATATTAAAAAGCACTCTCAGACCACGAGTGGCCTACCGGGACCATCCGACCACCGTGTCATCCTCAGTGAGGTTGCGGATAGGAGGGGCGTGGGGTCAGCACACCGCTCTCCCAGTCGTTATAATGATATTCTTGACCGAAGCCGCTTCTATTCGGTTGAGTAGCTCCTCAATTGGCATTACGAGGTTGAGTGCTCCCCGAAAAATGGCAACAGCGCATGGCAGTTGGATGGTCCCCATCCAAGTGCCGGCCACGCCCGACAGCGCTTAACTTCGGTGATATCACGGGAACCGGAGTATCCACTGCGGCAAGGCCGTTGCCACAGTTATTATATAGTAATATAAAGTACGTAACATGAATGAGTGTACTACCTGTCGTAGTTTTTATAGATTGACGATATAATTTGTACTGTGAAATAGTAATAGTATCTAATTCATGGTTTTATCACCTGATGTTAGTGATTTTATATTTCGGCTAATATGATGCTGTGAATACTTTTATGAATCTGATGTTGGTCAGTCTACCAAAAATGGTTGTCTAAATAATTTTATCGGCGTCTCAAGGTTGTAACATGACATTTTTCAAATAATTAGAGTTGCGCAGCTCCAATACATGAAAATGTATGAATCATAACGATGTCAAAAGAGTCATTTTACATTCACGTTACACATTCATGTATAAAAATGGCTACATGCTCAACATTTACTTTTTTTAAAATATTGATGTGAGTTCACAATTCCTGTCCAGTAAGATTTACGTATCACATAGGTAGAAATTCTTCTACTGAGAAGAAAGAGTTGTTAAGGAAAAACTTTTTCAGCTTGTTTTCAGACTTAACTTTACGTCTGGGAGACATTGTGAAACAGTGGACAAGTGATTAAAATTTTTGGTGGCAGAATTGTGCACCCGTTTTAGCGCTAAAGACAAACTTAATGTGGGATAATGGATGTCATTTTTCCTCTAGCATTGTAAATGCCTTCGTCATAGTTTCTCTAGAACTATATCCACAACGAACTCCATGAAGGAATGAACGTACTGTGAAGCCTGTCTCCTGAAACAGATGCCTTCAAGGTGGTCGTGGATGAGCACCACATATCATTCTTACAGCACGTTGTTGAAGTATGGAAACTTTCTTTGTTAAAGATAAATTACCCGAGGACATTATTGCATGCGTCATTATTGAATAAAAATATGTAAAATATTTTAACTTTTTGGTTTGTTTCTCCCCAAGATTTCCGATGATTGGAAGTGCAAATATGGCTGAACTCAGTTGCTTTATGTGTTGAAAGCTTTTTACTATTTTCTTGCCGCGTGCTACATTTGTTATTGGTGTTGTACCTGTGGATGTGCGGAAGTGAATATATTGTATTAGGGGCGACTTATGCCCACGTTACCTCTCACCTGACTCTAAGCTACGGAACACTCGCGTAGTTGGACGAACTCAATATCGACCGCTGTGATAGTCCAGTTTTACGACGGCTCGTAGTGTAGCGAGCGCACTCTAATGAGCGTCGTCGTGTTGCAGCTCAAGTACGACTGGACGCAGATGCCGGTGTCTAACGGCGGCAGCCTGGCGGTGAACACGTTCTTCGTGGTGAGCGGCATGCTGCTGTCGTTCGTGTTCCTGCGCGACCGCTCGCAGGGCCGGCCCTTCGGCCTGGTCAACTTCTACGTGTACCGCTACGTCCGCCTGACGCCCGTCTACGCCGTCGTCATCTGGCTGTACGCGACGCTGTCGCGCCACCTGGGCTCCGGCCCGCTGTGGAGCGGCGTCATGGCCGAGCAGACGCGCCGCTGCCGCGCCTCCTGGTGGCGCAACCTGCTCTACATCAACAACTACCAGCCGCCCGGCGAGGTGGTGAGTGCCGTTCCGCTTCCTGCCCGCACCTCGCACATCTAGTACGAGTAATCCACTAAATTACAGGCCCGTATCGTTAACGTCGTTATGCGGCAGGATTTTAGAACATACATTGTGTTCGAACCTCGAAGAAAACAGTCTATTGACACACAGTCAACATGGGTTTAGAAAACATCGTTCCTGTGGAACACAACTAGCTCTTTATTCACATCAAGTGCTCAGTGTTACTGGCAAGGGATTTCAGATCGATTCCGTATTTCTCGATTTCCGGAAGGCTTTTGACACTGTACCACACAAGCGGCTCGTTGTGAAATTGCGTGCTTATGAAATATCGTCTCGGTTATATGACTGGATCTGTGATTTCCTGTCAGAGAGGTCACAGTTCGTTGTAATTGACGGAAAGTCATCGAGTAAAACAGAAGTAATTTCTGGCGTTCCCCAAGGTAGTGTTATAGGCCTTTCGCTGTTCCTTATCTATATAAACGATTGGGGAGACAATTTGAGCAGCCGTCTTCAGTTGTTTGAAGATGACGCTGTCGTTTATCGACTAATAAAGCCATCAGTAGATCAAAACAAACTGCAAAAAAAATTTAGAAAAGATATGTGAATGGTGCGAAAAGTGGCAGTTGACCTTAAATAACGAAAAGTGTGATCCACATGAGTGCTAAAAGGAACGCGTTAAACTTCGGTTACACGATAAATCAGTCTAATCTAAAAACCGTAAATTCAACTAAATACGTAGGTATTACAATTACGAACTTAAATTGGAAGGAACACATAGAAAATGTTGTGGGGAAGGCTAACCAAAGACTGCGTTTCATTGGTAGGGCACTCAGAAAATGTAACAGACCTGCTAAGCAGACTGCCTCCACTACGCTTGTCCGTCCTCTTTTAGAATACTGTTGCGCGGTGTGGGATCCTTACCAGATAGGACTGACTGAGTACATCGAAAAAAGTTCAAAGAAAGGCAGCACGTTTTGTATTATCGCGAATTATGGGAGAGAGTGTCACAGAAATGATACAGGATTTGGGCTGGACATCATTTAAAAAAAAGGCGTGTTTCGTTGCGACGGAATCTTCTCACGAAATTCCAATCACCAACTTTCTCCTCCGAATGCGAAAATACTTTATTGACACCGGCGTACACAGGGAGCAACGATCACAAAGATAAAATAAGGGAAATCAGAGCTCGTACGGAAAGATATAGGTGTTCATTCTTTCCGCGCGCTATACGAGATTGGAATAATAGAGAATTGTGAAGGTGGTTCGATGAACCCTCTGCCAGGCACTTAAACGTGATTTTCAGAGTATCCATGTAGATGTAGATGCAGATGTAAATGTAGATCTTACAGCAGTCAGTCTGCCAGTGTCTAAACAAAGCACAGTCTAGATCACGCATTTATTTATACGGTCAGTTTCAGCCGAAATAGGCCATCTTCGGAGCTAAAATACGCATAGTACCCAATTGTCGTAACTGAAGTGCAGCTACTCACGGAGATCCAGTATGGATTGTAATTATGGCGTCGCAGCGAAACTTGTTACATAGTCTAACGCTGTAATGCGGCAAAGATCTTCGTTAAAAATGTAGTGGACTGACAAGGCAGCCAGTCCACAGTGACGGGTAGCCGAAAGGACACACGTACACACACGCCGACTGGCGCGAAGTCTGGAACAGGATTCGTAATGAATGCAATAAAGAAAAGAACGTAGCTATGGAATACACTTAACTTTTAATCCTTATTTGTATACAGCATTCTTGATGATACAAGTGAGACTATCTTGAGATACATGCAATGTTACAAATGGCGCCTTGCTAGGTCGTAGCCATTAACTTAGCTGAAGGCTATTCTAACTGTCTCTCGGCAAATGAGAGAAAGGCTTCGTCAGTGTAGTCGCTAGCAACGTCGTCGTACAACTGGGGCGAGTGCTCGTACGTCTCTCTAGACCTGCCGTGTGGTGGCGCTCGGTCTGCGATCACACAGTGGCGACACGCGGGTCCGACATGTACTAATGGACCGCGGCCGATTTAAAGCTACCACCTAGCAAGTGTGGTGTCTGGCGGTGACACCACAAAAAACAATAGTTCCAATCTTGGCCACCAGGTGCAAACTTGGCGCTGTGAATGCAAGAAAGACGTACAGAAATGTTTCCCTATGTAACGCATTAGGAACGGGACGTGGACATAAAACGTAAAACAAGTGAGAAAGGAGTACTGCTGATTCTGTTATTAACCGCCGCTAACCCTATTTCACCAGTATGAGCACCAGCGTTTTCGACAAGTTGCTGTATAGCATCCGCAGCTCGTGGTCTTGCGGTAGCGTTCTCGCTTCCCACGCACGGGGTCCCGGGTTCGATTCCCGGCGGTGTCAGGGATTTTCTCTGCCTTGTGATGACTGGGTGTTTTGTGTTTTTCATCATCATACCATCATTGACTCGCAGTGGCGTCAGCTAAAAGGACTTGTAATGTCGGCGGCCGAGCACCCCGCATTGTGTCTCCCGACCAACAATGCCGTACGATCATTTCATTTCATGCTGTACAGCAACAAGTTTGCACCTGGTGGCCAAAATTGTAACTAATTTTCTTCCAGCATAAATCGGTTCCTCATCAACGCATTAGCATATCTACCAAGACCCGCTGCCATTCAATAATTATAACCCGCACTGTAGCTCGCAGTATAACCAACCAGTACAGTAGCTATTGATGGAATGTGCTATACTACTGTGCAAATTTTACATCTCAAGATCAACTGTAACCCAAGTCTTGAGGCAGCCACAGGCGTCGGCAGAAATTTATCTTTACAACGTATGAAGATGAACAGACTCTGTCTCCCTAGATTCGTGTAAGTCATTTGTCGCTGTACCGCATGGTGAATTATTAGCTAAGATACGATCACACGGAGTATCTTTACAGGTACGTGAGTGGCTCGAAGAATGTATGTTACAGTGAATTGCATATGCTCAACACAAACAGAAGTAACATCAAGTGTGCCCCAAGGAAGCGTGATAGCACCTCTAATGTTTTCAGTATACATTAACGACTTATAATTTAGAATCAGAATAATTTTAAGTTTGTCACTGACAATTCTGGTGTGTACAGTAAAGTAGGAAAGTATCATCGTTGGACGATCTGATGGAATTTCAGAGAGACTCGACATAATTCTCCCTTGTTGTAGTTCTGGTTGGTTGGTTGATTTGAGGGAGGGTACCAAACAGTGAGGTCACTGGTGTTCCAGCCTGGCGACTTTGAAAGCCGCCAAAGAACATAGGTCTGGGCCTCTGCCGTTGTAGTCAAGACAGCGTTTAAGTTTATCCCTGACCGCTTTGCATGCCAGCGACAACCTGTCACGTAACGCGATTTTGTAAACGTATCTATGGCAACGCTGCACTATTGTCACAGATCGCTAGATGGCTGTATTCTTTTCACCTGCAGCCGTTTGAGCTTCACAGCTGAAAACTGGTAACAGCGCTGTCAACTGTCAGGAACCTTCTTATGCCAATTCTACTAAATGTGGAGCAACTACAGCTGCCAGCGCTAGCATCAGCTGCTGCAGCGCCACACACCATTTCAACGGCAACTTAGAGCTAGTGGTTGCCCCACAAGTTTCGTCGCAGCCCTGTACAGAGTCCCGTGCTTCGACTGTACAAGGGTACGGTACTGTCAAAGATATTCTGTGACAGTAGTGTCTGAGGTTTAACGAGTAAAAATTGCCTGAACGAAATGCGGAAGTAAATGTATTAGATGGTTTTTGAGAGGGAGTAGATACTCGAGAAATACAGCCTTGCACCACGACTCCTGTAAAGATAGCAGTTCAAAAACAGTCAATGGATCTAGGCCTTGCTATGTGTAGAAAACCCCAACAAAAGATGTGTTTTTGTCCCGTCAAGACGATGTCTCCCATTGGTTTGGATCTCCCTGTGTGCTGCAGTGCGTGGTGCAGTCGTGGTACCTGTCGGCGGACACGCAGCTCTACTGGCTGAGCCCGCTGGTGCTGTACCCCATGTTCCGGTGGCCGCGCGTCGCACGTGGCCTGCTCGGAGGTCTGCTGCTCGTGCCCATCATCGTCGCCTTCTGCCTCACCTACATCCTCAAGTTCCCCTGGGCTGACGTCCGCAGTCTCGAGTGAGTAACCCCTCTCTCACTCAATTCTCATATATGCATATGTACACAAACACACACACAAATATATATATATATATATATATATATATATATATATATATATATATATATATATATATATATGAACTGACTTACGTAGTGGGAAGAAAGTCTGTTTATATACAAATATTGGCTAAGAGAGAGGCGGAAAATTACCTCATGTGTAGGCTTATTCTTAGTCACATTGGCTATTTTCATTTTTCGTTTTCGTTTTGGTTCGTTCTTATTTGTCGACGATGGCGACGCACTACATTGGTCTCCCTTCTCTCTCTCTCTCTCTCTCTCTCTCTCTCTCTCTCTCTCTCTCTCCTGACTCTCTCACATTACTTTCTTCTTTCCTCGCCCCCTCTCCACATCTTCTTTCTCTCCCCACCCGCCATCCTCTCTCAGTCCTGTCTTCACTACCTTCCTCTCAGCAAGCCTGTCTCATTCTCCCTGGCCTCTGTCCACCTCCATCACTCCCACTCTCTTATCATTTCTCATTTTTCTCGTTCACGCCAACTCCCCCCCCCCCCCCCGCCCCCAACCCGCCACCACCATCCTCCAGTGGCTCGGTGGGTAACTGGGTGATAGAGTACAAATCTGAAAACAGTTCCAGTACGATCATTAGACCGCTCTAGAATTTTTCATGTGACATATCGCTTGTTTCGCCGCTAGCAATAATTGTTACTACAAGTTTCACTGTGACTTGAAATGCACAGTAAACTGTAGGTTCCCCTATAACCGATTTCTAAGGCAACTGAAAGTTGGTATGAGTGTATACCATCTTCAATACAGCCACCAATAGTACAGTGCTGTGTTGTTAATCCTTGGGTTGAAGATGGATTTCCCTTAACTGAAGTCTGAAATATTGCAGTTATTTGTGTAACCTTCCCCTATTCGTAGCAATATTTTCCCCTATAATGTCACTCCTAATTTGCAAGACAGTAAAATAGTCCTGGAATTGCTATTTCTTGTACCCGGCCTTAAATCACTTGCATAATGTTCACCTTTCCACCTTGAACTTGTTTCTGCAACTATGTTTTGCCTCGTAGTTGTGCTTTTTAATCAAAGAGCGCCTTTTTAATGGGGGAGCTGTTGCCAAGATAGCTAGCTTCAGGCACGGTTGTCTCTGGGAGCAGAACGCTCGCAGGATCCGCAGCACCTTGTATCTAATCTGGAGCCCACGTGTTGCAGGGACACGGTGAGAGACGCCTTCTTCCCAGGAGTGTATGCGGCCACCTACACGCGCGCCAGCCCCTTCCTCGTGGGCCTGGGGCTGGGTTGGCTGCTCTTCCACACCAAGGGTCGCAAAACACAACTCTCTATCGTAAGTACCACGACTGTGCTCTTCCAATTTGCAACTACATTTATCTGCAACAATTAAAATAGGAGCTCATAATGGTTATGTCGGGTCAGCTGATAGTTAGTGGCAGACCGGGACCTGACCCAAACTTTCTGCTTATTACGAGCAGTCGCCTCAACTGTTAATCTTGTGTCCTGCTGGATACAAAAACAAATAGACCATGTGCACAATAAGCGAGTCTCGCTATTCGGCACTCGGAGTAATGTTAAAACTGGTGCGAATCACGTTCAAAAACGGTACAAGCCGGGAGATGGCGATGCGCGACTTAACCATGGAAGTTGCAAGCTGAGAAATTCCTGATCAGGTGCCACGTCGATGGTAAGAAAAACACAAATAGTCCCACGTGTATGCAAACAAAAATCGAATCCCACATATAATGGCACGTAATGGAGAGCTCAGTGTACAGTTATCAACTGGGAGTAGAACACTGAACACGAAAACAAAAGGGAAATAGCGCAAGAGACAATAAAAACCGTAGGACATAATTATATGAACAACAAAGCAAAGTATTAACTACGGAAATATAATTTTCATTTGTGATACGCCTGTCTTCTTTTTCCTAAACAAACATCACTCAAGTTAGATTGAGTATAAGAATCTTTCCTCGGCATTATTTGAAGGGCTTATTTCAATAGTGGTACAAGTCCATTACCTCCACCTTTCTGTCCATAACGCTTCTGAAATTAATGAGGCAAACAAACAGAAAGAAAGTTTCATCTCTAGCAAGAAGCCACTTGCTTGACTATTTCTGGTATCTCAACTGCAGATTTTTCAGCGCTGATTTAACTTTAGGACTCTGTATCTTAATATGAACAAAAATGGACTTGTGCCACTATTGAAATAAGCCCTTCATTGAACTAATAGTTCTATATAGCTTCATTGTTCACATTGGTGTTTATGACTATTCAAGCTGAAAAAATGGCTCTGAGCACTATGGGACTCAACTGCTGTGGTTATCAGTCCCCTAGAACTTAGAACTACTTAAACCTAACTAACCTAAGGACACCACACACATCCATGCCCGAGGCAGGATTCGAACCTGCGACCGTAGCAGTCGCACGGTTCCGGACTGCGCGCCTAGAACCGCGAGACCACCGCGGCCGGCTATTCAAGCTGAAAAAGGTTATGAAAATGGTGATACCACATCAAGCGAAAGTTTTTTTTTTTTTTTTAAAAAAAAAAAAGGAGAAAATTACATATTACAACACGCAAAGTAATATCTATCTGTCGAATAGTATTAAAAATTCCTCTGGATGATTGATAAAAGCTTGAAATGACAGTTGAGGTGATAAATAACGCAACAGAAGCATCCCGGTACAAATTTCCTGGAGAACTGGATGTACCGGATTTTTCTGGGCAGTTTAGGTGTAACCGATTCTGTTACGCGAAGTTGACAGTCTCTGACTTGGTAGAATTTGAATACTTCGAGCTACCGATATACAGACTTGATAATCAGACAATATGTGTGTTTCAAACGATCGTCCACGCCCATGCAGCAAAAAAAAGAAAAAACGGCCGAGGAAGAAGTTAAAAAATGACTGCATTTGTCGGTAACAGTTGTTTTCACGGCTCTTGTTCATACAGCTGGATTTCTTAAACCTCACGCAACTCAGTTCAGACTCGTCTGCTCTATAAATTTATCCCTCAGGCGTAGAAGACGGTGCTGATGAGTGTGTCCACGTCCGTAGACCCAGCACGTTTACACTGCCAGTCTGCATTCTTTCCTGATTCTTGTCACTGTAGATAAAATATTCTGGGTCGTTAGGCTGCGTCATATTCCCCATCTTTTTCAAACTCGACGTGCCGACTCCTCCACAGGTATCATCTTCAGAAGCTTTTTTTTTTTCTTAGCAAGTGGAGTATTGGGTAAAATTCGTCATTCATCGGTTTAAACAAAAATCGCGGGAAAACTGCCTGTTGTAAGCGAACGCGACACTGGAATTTTACAGTGATCGACAACTAGAAGACTCCTGAGGGATATATCCCAACAGAAGTTCGAAACGTCGAGTCTCGGAGAAGAAGTGGATGAGTAATGTGACGCGACACTGTAGCTTCGTGTGTGCGTCGCGTCTGTTGTGAAGCATCGCTGCTCTGTCCCCGCAGGCGACGGTGTGCGTGTGCTGGGTGGCGTCGACGGCGTGCGCGCTGGCCGTGGTGTACTCGCTGCACGCCTACTACGTGAAGCCGTACAACCCCCTGGAGGCCGCCTTCTTCAGCGCGCTGCACCCGCTCGCCTGGGCCCTTGTCGTCGCCTGGATCATCTTCGCCTGCGAGCGAGGATACGCAGGTAGACACCTGCCAGACTTCTACCCTATCTCCCCCTCTGATACCGCTGGCGTCACTCGCTTGCCAGAGGCCACGTCCATCAACTGGTACACGAATGTAGCTATTGTCCTGAGGCGGTTGTACAATTGCACCGACAAGAGATGTACCAACATTCCGTTTCCCAAAGGGACACTGAAACTGTGATAGAGGTTCAAGAAAAGAGTGTATAAGTAACTTTTATAATTCAAACACCTTTTTGTTCCTGTAATACAATATTCACTCAAGCACCAGACGAGTTACACCTTTTACATTAAAGGTGTCCGTAATGGACTTTTGTCGGAAATACGAGGGTAATCCCAAATGTAAGGTCTCCAATTTTTTTTTTTTTTTTATAAGTGGAGAACTCTGTGTGGCAGTTGGTCATACTGTTATGAAGAGTGCTTCACGCACTGTGTGTAAACATGCGCACGCCGCGCTGAGGCGCTCTGTCTTGGCTTGGCAGCCGTTGAGAATGGAGCTCCCGTTGGATGTTACAACCAAGTGCGAATTGCGCGCAGTTATTCTCCAATTGAAGGAAGTGTATGGTGATACGTGCATGGATGTCAAAAATGTTCGTAAGTGGTGTAGAGAGTTTGCAGCTGGTCGGACCGAAATTCACGACCAATAAAGGATGCGTGAAGATCGTCGGATCACCCTGGATGATCTCTGCACGTTGGTTCCTGAGGTTTCCCGGAGCAATGCTCACAGAATTTTAACGGAGGTTCATAACTTTCTGAACAGTTTGGTGGCGAGCTGGTATGACATGGGTATACAAAAACAGCCACAGCGTCTACAAAAAGGCATCGACAGAAATGGTGATTATGTCGAAAAATAGCTAAATGTTCAAGCTGTAAAGTGATGTAAACCATTGTAGAAATAAACAGGTCTGTGTACTTATAAAAGAATAGGAGACCTTACTTTTGGGATTACCCTCGTGATATAGGTACTTTTTACATGTGATAGTTATGGATTCGAAACATTGGACACCATTTTTAAGGATCCGTACCTCAATCGGTAAAAACGAAACCCTTATAGATATTTTGTTGTCCACGTATGTCTCTGTCGGATTGTTAAGACGCCTTTTTCTCAGGAACGAGTTGAGGCATGAAGTTGAAATTTTGTTTAATGTGCTAAGATCTTCGATCCCTTGGCAGTGTAAAAATTGACGCTACTAAGTCAACGTAATTAAAAGATATTGCCATTTACATAACATATTTTGTCATTCGCAAACTCACCCATCAAAAACTATAGTGTACTGCCCGTTGACCTAGAATCATAAAACCTGGTAACAAGCAAGGTTTCACAGTACAAGTAAGGGAAAAAGATACGAAAGTTGTTAATTTGCAATTACATCATTTTTTTTATTTGTAGCATTTGCTGTCCGTCTAACTGTCTGTCCGTCTCTTGAAACCACTTTCTGTCAGGAACAGCTAGAGGTAGCAACTTGAAATTTATGTCAAATACTGAGGTTTACAACCCTAACCGGCGTAAGAAATATAAACTTATAAATCAATGCAATCAATAGATAGGGCCATATGTGTGACATATTTTGATGCTCGCCAATTCAGTCCTCAAAACCTATAGATGAACTACCTGTACACTTGTAGGGCTTGGTGGCTTACCATAAAATGCGTGCCTGGAAATTCCACCTCTCAGTGATGTGAGGAATCGCCAGAAACAACACGTGGATCGGATTCCACGTTAAACTGTAGGTTGCCTTTCCCCGGTTGCATAACTGGGGTAGGTTAATGACATGTAAATATGCTAAGTGGTATCCAATAGCAAGACCTGCAACAGGTCATCGAGCCAAACGCAGTTATTATCATTATCTACGCACGTAAGTAAGAGCGCGAGTCCTAGTCTCACATTTTTGGTTTTCCAATCACTCCGTCGTTGCTGACAACGGTATTCTGCCCGTTCCCGATACGAACATGTCAAAGCCAAAGCCGTCATGAGCAGCGCATTAAATAGAAATCGCTAGTGGGAGCCAGAATGTCCATGTTCAAAGCATGTGTTGCAGGAAGGCGTGACCGGTAGTAACCGACGCCATGTACTCTGCAAGACTAAAATAATGGCTGTCTGCGTGTCCTCTTTCCCATGACAGTGGATAGGTCCACGTGGAGCACTGCACCCGGCTCTAGCGGAGATAGTCAATCTCAATAAGCAACACCTCTGAACTGCGAATGGTATCAGCCGTTTGAGGGGATATTAAAGATATCAGCTCAGAGGCTTGTAGTCGCAATATATTTTACTGTGAAGTGTTAGACACTTCCTTAGGCTGTACTCATTGATGTTGATTATTCATAATCGATTATGGAATATACGTTCTGTTGTCAGCTGCGTCTGGAGAACCTATCACATTTACACCAATTGAATGAAATATGTCCACGTTTGGTTACCCAACAGTATCCTGACATAACAGTTTGGCTCCTAGGTAAAATCACTCTAATTTACGCGAAGGTTGTTTTGTTTTGTCTTACATCACACAAACTCAAACTGGCCTTGGAGCATAGCAGCCCAAAATGAGCAAGTTGTATAGATGGATGGCAAGACACCGATGGTGGTATTCGTAACCTACGTCTTAACTGAAGTAGTACTGATTCATGTGATTAGCAGGAGACGAGATCCATGCGTTCTAGAAGGCCTTGAGAGTACGTAAAAAGGAAATACAAGTACAGTAGCTCAAGAAAGTAGCCGTTTACGTTTTTAACCTAAACCTTAGCGACGTGATGCAGACATCAACTTACTTGGTTCATACAGCAACCCAGCCTTCTTGAATTACTGTCCCTCTAAATCAGTTCAAACGGTTCCCGTCCGAACACCGAAGTTAAACGTCGTTGGACCTGGCTAGCCCTTGGATGGGTGACCGTACGGGTCTGTCGAGTGCTGTTGACGATCGGGGTGCACACAACCTTTATGAGACCATCTGAGGAGCTATCTGGTTGAGAAGTAGCAGCTCTGGTCACGAAAACCAACAACGGCCCCTTCATGCCTATCATGCCTTTCGCCTGAGGAAACACGACGGTCGGTCGGTAACGTTGAGCCTTCCGAGGCTTGTTCGGACGGATCAAATCAGTTCATATGAATGCTGGAACAGTTCCTGAATTCGAGCAGAGCTCTTTTTTCCATCACTAATTCGCACGAGGATGAATCGTCTCTTTAGTCTGAAAATACTAGATGCTGCCTAAAATTTGAAAATCGATCCTACAGCTTAAATTTCATGTACCGAGCGAGGGGGCGCAGCAGAAATACAGGGTGATTAAAAAGTCAGTGTAAATTTGAAAAGTGAATAAATCACGGAATAATGTAGATAGAGATGTACAAATTGACACACATGCTTGGAATGACATGGGGTTTTATTAGAACCAAAAAGATACAAAAGTTTAAAAAATTTCCGACAGATGGCGCTTCATCTGATCAGAGTAGCAATAATTAGCATAACAAAGTAAGACAAAGCAAAGATGATGTTCTTTACAGGAAATGCTCAATATGTCCACCATCATTCCTCAACAATAGCTGTAGTCGAGGAATAATGTTGTGAACAGCACTGTAAAGCATGTCCGGAGTTATGGTGAGGCATTGGCGTCGGATGTTGTCTTTCAGCATCCCTAGAGATGTCGGTCGATCACGATACACTTGCGACTTCAGGTAACCCCAAAGCCAATAACCACACGGACTGAGGTCTGGGGACCTGGGAGGCCAATCATGATGAAAGTGACGGCTGAGCACACGGTCATCACCAAACGACGCGCGCAAGAGATCTTTCACGCGTCTAGCAATATGGGGTGGAGCGCCATCCTGCATAAACATCGTACGTTCCAGCAGGTGTTTATCAGCCAGGCTGTGGATGATGCGATTCTGTAACATATCGGCGTACCTCTCACCCGTCACGGTAGCAGTTTTTCTGTCCAGCGCCATCTGTCGGACATTTTGTGAACTTTTTTTTATTATTATTCTAATAAAACCCCATGTCATTCCAAGCATGTGTGTCAATTTTTACCTCTCTATCTACATTATTCCGTGGTTTATTAAGTTTTCAAATTTATACTGACTTTTTGATCACCCGGTACATTAGACTCGCTTTCGGAAGGACGGCGGTTTAAATTCCCCTCCAGCCATCCGGATTTAGGTTCCCGGTGTTTTCCCAAAACCGTCCAAGCTAAACGCTGGAAAGATTCCGCGACGGGACACGGCGATTTCCTTCCTAGTCCGATGTTTAGATTTCTCTAATGACCTGGTCGTCGAAGGGACATAACCGGACCTTTCCTTCCCTTTTTAATGTCACGCTTCTAAGTGTTTATTCTGTGAGATTTCAGCTCCATAGCGATACGGTTGGAGTTGTTGACGAGTTTGTAGTGATATTGTCCTGCGGCAGGTCCCGTCCGCAGACTGCTGAGCTGGTGGGGATTCCAGCCCCTGGCCAAGCTGTGCTACAGCGCCTACCTCATCCACTTCCTCGTCTTCTACTACGAGCTGGGCGCCCTCAGGGCTCCGATCAGCTACGATCACTTCACGGTGGTAAGTATGCAATCACAGCAGTTGCACGGTCTTCGAAAAAATTACTTGTAGTGTTAGTATTCCTACTCCTAATGCTCCTCCTCAAGTCGGTGACTGCTTCGGAATAAACTGGAGTTGGAGGTCGTAATAAAGGTGACTGTCTACGGCTGTTGGATAATTTGAAAAAAGCGTGTTTGTGCCGTCAGCTGTACAATTGTTGTTTATTCTCTACCGTTTTAGATTATTACAATCATCTTCGCAGGAGAAAAACAATGTATATCAATGGATCAAACATACACTCCTGGAAATTGAAATAAGAACACCGTGAATTCATTGTCCCAGGAAGGGGAAACTTTATTGACACATTCCTGGGGTCAGATACATCACATGATCACACTGACAGAACCACAGGCACATAGACACAGGCAACAGAGCATGCACAATGTCGGCACTAGTACGGTGTATATCCACCTTTCGCAGCAATGCAGGCTGCTATTCTCCCATCGAGACGATCGTAGAGATTCTGGATGTAGTCCTGTGGAACGGCTTGCCATGCCATTTCCACCTGGCGCCTCAGTTGGACCAGCGTTCGTGCTGGACGTGCAGACCGCGTGAGACGACGCTTCATCCAGTCCCAAACATGCTCAATGGGGGACAGATCCGGAGATCTTGCTGGCCAGGGTAGTTGACTTACACCTTCTAGAGCACGTTGGGTGGCACGGGATACATGCGGACGTGCATTGTCCTGTTGGAACAGCAAGTTCCCTTGCCGGTCTAGGAATGGTAGAACGATGGGTTCGATGCCGGTTTGGATGTACCGTGCACTATTCAGTGTCCCCTCGACGATCACCAGTGGTGTACGGCCAGTGAAGGAGATCGCTCCCCACACCATGATGCCGGGTGTTGGCCCTGTGTGCCTCGGGCGTATGCAGTCCTGATTGTGGCGCTCACCTGCACGGCGCCAAACACGCATACGACCATCATTGGCACCAAGGCAGAAGCGACTCTCATCGCTGTAGACGACACGTCTCCATTCGTCCCTCCATTCACGCCTGTCGCGACACCACTGGAGGCGGGCTGCACGATGTTGGGGCGTGAGCGGAAGACGGCCTAACGGTGTGCGGGACCGTAGCCCAGCTTCATGGAGACGGTTGCGAATGGTCCTCGCCGATACCCCAGGAGCAACAGTGTCCCTAATTTGCTGGGAAGTGGCGGTGCGGTCCCCTACGGCACTGCGTAGGATCCTACGGTCTTGGCGTGCATCCGTGCGTCGCTGCGGTCCGGTCCCAGGTCGACGGGCACGTGCACCTTCCGCCGACCACTGGCGACAACATCGATGTACTGTGGAGACCTCACGCCCCACGTGTTGCGCAATTCGGCGGTACGTCCACCCGGCCTCCCGCATGCCCACTATACGCCCTCGCTCAAAGTCCGTCAACTGCACATACGGTTCACGTCCACGCTGTCGCGGCATGCTACCAGTGTTAAAGACTGCGATGGAGCTCCGTATGCCACGGCAAACTGGCTGACACTGACGGCGGCGGTGCACAAATGCTGCGCAGCTAGCGCCATTCGACGGCCAACACCGCGGTTCCTGGTGTGTCCGCTGTGCCGTGCGTGTGATCATTGCTTGTACAGCCCTCTCGCAGTGTCCGGAGCAAGTATGGTGGGTCTGACACACCGGTGTCAATGTGTTCTTTTTTCCATTTCCAGGAGTGTACATTTTCGTCATATATGAGTCAACCAAATATAGAACACGTATAATTTTCATAATTAACATAGTCCATATAAACGTGCTGTGGCTTGGCACACTTTCAATGGTGCACACTTGGTGATAACTGCACCCTTAATAATACACTCAAAGAATGTGAAAAAGAGCTTTTTCGTCCCATGCGTTTTTTGATAACCATAGACTGTACTGATGTGCCACCTCTTGTACTTTGTCTTAGCAGTGACCATCTGTTCTGTTTGCAGGTACACATCGCACTGGGCGACGTCGCCATTGTGCTCACGTTATCCACAGTGTTCACCCTCACTTTTGAGCTACCCGTTCTCAACCTGGACAAGGCTTGGCTAAAACCGGGTAAGTGCCTTTCCCCAACTACGTTTGTTGTCTCTCTCTCTCTCTCTCTCTTTCTCTCTCTCTCTCTCTCTCACTCACTCTCTCTCCCCCTCCCTCTCCCCTCTCCCCCCCCCCCCTCTCTCTCTCTAAATCCTCCCGTGAACCCTTTTCACATCTCCATTTTGGCCATATATTCAATATTTCCAATCTTTACACTGTAACAATATTTACTCATGTTTACCATACTGCACTCTAGTTTCTTTCAATATTACACTTATTGTACTTCTAATTCACATATTTAATTCCAGCAGCTCTTTCCTGCATTAATATTTTGTGTGGTCGATGCTTTGATAAATGTTAAAAATTGCGTTGCATAATATATAGTCAAATTAAATAAGGTGATGCTGAGGAAATTAGACTACGAAAGGAGGCACTAAAAGTGTTAGACGAGCGTTGCTATTTCAGCAGCAAAATAACTGATGACGATCGAAATAGTGAGGATACAATATGTAGATAGCTACTGCTAAGGAAAGAGTTTCAGAAGAAGAGAAATTTGTTAACATCGAATATAGAGAGAAGTATCAGATCTTTCCTGAAGGTATTTTTCTGAAGTGTAGCTATCTATGGAAATAAAACATTTGATGCGGCCCGCCACGAATTCCTCAGCATCTGCAACCTATGTTCTCAATTATTTGCTGGATGTATTCCAACCTCTGTCTACCTCTACAGTTTTTGGCCTCTACAGCTCCCTCTAGAACCATGAAAGTCATTCCCTGACGTCTTAATAGATGTCTTATCGTCCTATCCCTTCTGCTTGTCAGTGTTTTCCATATATCTCTTTCCTCTTCGATTCTGCACGGTTCAAATGGCTCTGAGCACTATGGGACTTAACTTCTGAGGTCATCAGTCCCCGAGAACTTAGAACTACTTAAACCTAAGTAACCTAAGGAGATCACACACGTCCATGCCCGAGGCAGGATTCGAACCTGCGACGGTAGCGGTCGCGCGGTTCCTGACTGTAGCGCCTAGAACCGCTCGGTAACTCTGGCCGGCGATTCTACACAGAACCTCCTCTTTACTTACCTATCAGTCTATCTAATTTTCAACATTCAGTTAAAGCACTACATCTCAAATGCTTCGATTCTCTTCTATTCCGGTTTTCCCACAGTCCATGTTTCACTATCATAGAATTCTGTGCTCCAGACGTATATTCTCAGTAATTTCTTCCTCAAATTACGGCCTATGTTTGATATTAGAGGACTTCTGTTGGCCAGGAATACCCCTTTTGCCAGTGCTAGTCGGCTTTTGATGTCCTCCCTGCTCTGTCGGTTGGTCGTTATTTTACTGTCCAGGTAGCAGAATTCCTTAACTACTTCGTAACCGTCAATCCTGATGTTAATGTTCTCGATGTTCTCATTTGTGCTACTTCTCATTACTTTCGTCTTTCTTCGATTTACTCTCAATCCATATCCTGTACTCATTAGACTGTTCATTCCATTCGGCAGATCATGTAGTTCCTCTTCACTTTCACTCAGGATAACAGTATCATCAGCGAATCGTTTCATTGATATCGTTTCCTGCCTAGTAGGCAGGAAATCCATGGTTCGTGCCCCGGTCCGGCACACATTTTCAGTCGCCGCCGCTGATTCCACTCAAAGTCCCGAGGCTGATGATATCGTTAGTTCCTTCCCTTTCGTTTCCTGTCCTTTCCTTGCATCCCCCTTCAATTTCCATAAAAAGCTGGGTAATTTCCAAGAATGATTGCCTATCGAAGTGGCGGGGTCCAAACGGTACATATCGAACGTGCGATTGGTCAATTATTTGTGATCGTCATTTTTATCTGTTTCCCGTCGTTTCCTCTTAGTTGCTCCAAGTTACACACCTCCGCGAATTAATAGAAAAAAGGGAATTGTTCACGTAACGTACACATCACATGGCCTTTCACATGACGACAACACCGACGACGAGTAAGCTAAGTCATCTCCTTTGTAAATACAAGTATTTTTGTAACGGTCTTCTTTTGTCATTGCTACATTACCACCGTAAACATACTCATAACGCCCGCCAAAAAGGTTGCGTGATCCCTTACAAAAATACTTGTAATTACAAAGGAGGTGACTTACCTTACTCGTCGTCATGTGAAAGGCCATGTTATGTGTACGTCACGGGAACAATTCCCTTTTTGCTATTAATTCGCGGAGGTATGTAACTTAGAGCAGCTAAGAGGGAACGACGGAAAACAGATAAAAATGACGATCACAAATAATTGACCATAACACTGACAGCAGAGTCGTTTGATCGATTTACAATCGCACGTTCGATATGTACCGTTTGGACCCCGCCACTTCGATAGGCAATCATTCTTGGAAATTACCAAAAACTGAATTAGTCAAACTGGATGCAAGCAGTTATACAAAGCAGGGGGGAGATGTACTGAAGCTCTTACTGATAAATTCCTAGCTATTGTCGAATAAATGTTCTATGCTACTTGAATGTGGTGCTTTAACAGTATTAATGCCCGGGACTAACTTTAATAAGCAATGTTTTTGGTGATAAATTCTTCAGTGGAGTAGACACACACAGATACTGAACAGCTAGACTGTTGCGCTTTATCTTACGAGTTTCTGTCGCACCTTTACAGACAGCAAGCCTTCGCCAGCCAAGCCCGCGTCGCCCGGCACGGCGACGCCGCCGGCGTCCGTGCTGTCTAGCATCCAACCGCCCTCGACGCTGGGGCAGGCGGCCGGAAAACTGCAGGACAACCCCGCCTTCGAGAACACGGAGGCCGCCACGGTGGCGGCGTCGGAGGCGACCGAGACGCACCCCGCCCCTCCCTGCGACGGTCGACTCGCGGAGGTGCGCGTCGACGCCTCGTCCACGCCGGCCAGCTGTTAGTGATTTCCGTGGCAACGACCAGCGGCCGGGGACGCCGCTACGCGAACCTCGACGACGACTGATAATGCGTCGACACGACCTTCGCTTCAGCATTCGAGATACCGCAGTTTATGACGTCGCGCTAACCGCTGACGTATTGTGGCAGTCTCGAAGGATACACATCTTAACCGCAAGATCGACATGCTTTTGAGGGAAGAAGGTCGAATAAGTGTCTTTCATTCATACTCGTATAGCAACATAAATCAGTTCCTTGTGGAAAACAGGCTGTGAAACTATTGTGCTGTTCCTTCTTTAGTCCGCGCATTGGTTCGAGGTCAAACGACACTCTCCATTAACGTCACCAACTACGACTCGGAGAGAACTGGGCACCTCTGCTCCCGACAGGTCAGAGGACACTGGGCGTCGCAATGTTCAGGCAAGCGCTGCGCTTGATAGATCGTTTTGCCACCGTTCGCTGCTATAGCCATATAGCGGGTTCGTACCGCCTTGCCAGTCGTCTGTTAACCACCTGACCACTCTAACTTCTCGTAAAAGGTCGCTTTTGGCAGTCTAGTCGGAAATACTACTAGGGAGTGCTTTTTGCAGTACTCTCTAATGTTAAATCTAGATGCAAACAGTATTGGCGAAAAACAGGCCAGTATTTATTAAGTGATATTTGTTTTTTTTTCTTTTGATTTGCGTAGCAGAACAACATTTTCCACAGTAAAATATTCGCATATTTCGCACTTCGTCTTTCACCTACTCTGCTTCAACTAGTGTCTTTGCCAAGAGAACTTTATGTAAAACGAAACACCAGATGGCGAGGAAAATGTTACTGCGAAGAAGAGTAGCTATTTATTTCGTTGTCATGTGTTACCTACGTATTTCATAGATATTTATATGTTTCAGAAATATACATATCAAATGAAGGTGAGGTCCTTCAAGGCCTCCGTTTGTTGTGTTTGATGATATCAGTATTAAATTTTGTTAATAAAAAACCTTAATCATAATAAAAGACTGTAGCTCTTTCTTCTCCATTTAATACGATTAATGTGAATCATTTCCTAAAACAGAGCAACGGAAGACGTTCCTACTTTAGTGTGCATTATCGACCAATTTTAGGAAAATAAACAGCTATCATACATTATTTGCGAAAAACTGAACATTGACTCGTCCTAATGAGAATATCACCAGTTAAGAAATTAATGGAATACACTATGTTACTACAGGTAACTGATACAATATAATACTGCAGATTGCCGTCGTTTGATAAAAAGAACAGTCTCAAAAGAAGTAATTTCAGTCCCTGATACGAATGTGGTGACGGTTTTAGACATTAAGCATAAGGAACATTACATTTCTAAAAACACATGAAGATAACAGTGTCCAATTATTCTTAGAATTGGTTCAACCTCATATTATAAACGAATTATTTAAAAAAATGCAAAATATTATCGAACATGTATCAAAATTAGTATAACAGCTTTTTCTGGTTAACTAATCACCCAGAAAAATGAAAATAATGAAATAAATTACTGGCCCGTCTGTAGCGCACGTAAGTGCTCAGCCTTCTCACCTACATGCACATACAGGAAAGATTTAACGGTGCTCTAGTTCCATCGTAATCTAAAACACAGGGCACGTCTATCTGTAAGGACACTATGTTTCTTCCGGTGCTCAGTCTGCAGTTAATTGTTGATAATACAAACTATTTCAATTGCTCGGGAACAGTGTAACAGGAGGTTTCTGTACGCTAGATAGATGAGGACTCTTTTTGCTAGAGATAAGGTCTACTCTACGTTGATAACTTCAGCAATAACACAATCGCTTGAGACGATAGTAAACTGCATACGTACAAAAGTAGTTGACGAATGTACCAACAGTTGTGGACGATGATAAGATAACACTACATAAGAAATATTATAATGATCACAGATATCCAGCTCCAAGAGAAGTACAAACACGCTCAGAGCTTTAACGAACAGAAAATGGGATGATTTATGATTTCAGCAGTTAGACTTTCCTACTCTGCAAGACGTCAGCATCCAAATATCAAGACTTCACCACACGAGAACTAATGACAACTGTCGTGTCATCTTCTATAGGCCAAATGAAAAACATTTAATGAACTTAGGAGAGAATTTTCAGGAACTTCGTGTGATGGAGCGTACAAATGCTGACGGTACAACACCTTCGCCTCTGTCCACAAATAAAACTTACGAAGTTTTGAACCAGAGAGGTACGACTTTAATGTATCAACGTAGGGAAGGCTGCATAGTACGTAATGATGAACATTTAGTGCAATCAGGACATGGAGAGCGACATAAGTTATGTTGGACCTGCTTCAGTCCAATCCAAGTGTACCGGTTCCTTTTGATGCGACACGAAGGGGCAGAAAATTAGTTAGTAGGACTGTTTACGGATTATACTTACTGCACCAACACCCAAAACTAAAGTAGTATGCAAATTAATTGGGACAAGACGATTAAACTTTAAGTGAGCGCGGTATACATAAAACGGGATGACTACATCGGAACATTAATCCTGCTCTTCCCTCTTATGAGTTCAGTTGCTACGATGCGATATGTGTGATACAGTTAGTAGCCTACTGAATATTAATAACTAACTTTAACGAGCTTCTGAACACGTTTTGGTATAGATTCGACCAGGTTAGGGCAAGTGTTTCGTAGTTTGTTGTCATGAAACCATTCTTTTACCACAGTTACTAACATGCGTTCTTTTGCTGAGCAATTCATTTTACAAGACGCCTTTTCAAGATAATCCACAAATAATTCTCGATGGGGTTCAAGTCGAATTACCAGGCCTCTGAAGTGCATTAATCTTGTTTTCATCCAAGATCGTCTTGGCTGATTTACAAATGTGACACAGGGCCAAATCATGTAGAAATGTTCCTCTACCATCTGAAAAGCCCTGTAGGAATGAAACAACACTGCGCCTAGGGAGTTCGATGTATTTGATTGACTTCATCATGCCATCAACTGGAACTAGAGCCATTGCAGTGAAGAAACCCCAAAACATTTCTTGGGAAACACTGCGCCTAGGGAGTTCGATGTATTTGATTGACTTCATCATGCCATCAACTGGAACTAGAGCCATTGCAGTGAAGAAACCCCAAAACATTTCTTGGGAAGGTATTTTGTAATCTGTTCGAGATGCTCAGCTCTCACTGCTTCTTTGGTGTCTCGCAAGTTCAATTCTTTTATCTTGGCGGCTCGCGCATGCCCGCCCAGACGCGGGAGATTGCTGCGTTGCCGGTTGCACACGACGCACGCGTCAAGAGAAGCAGCGCCATAGTATAGCATAGTTCGCAAGCTTACGTTTAGGGGGGAGCGCGCAGTTCATGAAGTAAAGCCACCACGGCCGCATTAACCCTTTCGCTGCTACAAAGACGTGCTCCCTGCATTCCGCACTGTGCGCGATTTTGTCACTGCACTGCTCGCCTGTGAAGACACATGGTGTTCCGACTGCTTTGACACTCTTATCATTCGATTCCACAAAAACTATTTGGCCCAAAAATTTGATTTTTACACATATTCTTGACTGATACCTTCCCCCCATAAATGACTTAATTTTGTTTCGATGTTCAACGCAATTATTATGGAGCGTTAAATATAGTAAACCATTGCACGAAATTTTGAAGAGTTTGCAGAGGTAAAAGTACATAGAGTATACTTTCCAAATGGTCGATTTTAGTTGCCCCAATGTTGAGAATGAAATGTGGACAATGTACCTAAATTTCATATAAAATTTACTGCATAACAATATCTCATTTAATTTAAGTACCACATAGGTGTCGTATGTAATATTGAGAAATATTCCATCTTTTGCGACTGTAATTTGAAGATATAAAAAGGAATAGAAGAAAAACTGTAAGTTATTCTATAAGGTACTGAAAAACACGAAGGTAGAAAAGAAATGCCCTCTGAAACTCTCGAAAAACAAGAAAGGAAAATATCTTAATACAGACTGGAGTAATGGAGAAAATATTTCCAACAAATTCGGATAAAAGTAAAGTGTTGATAGTAGTGGATAATAGGTTAAAAGAAGAAGGGGGAGAGGCTGAGAAGATCTGGAATCAGGCGGAAAGGAGATAGCTAGGAGAAAGCTTAGAGAGGGTAAATCTGAAGATCAGGATAATGTTACGTCATAGATGATTAAAAATATATAGGAGAAACACTAAGATTTGCTGTTTAACGTCAAGGTGGACACATAACTTTAGAGACACGAAAGTTGCAGAAAAACATTCGTGTGTTTAAGAATCTAGAACTCACATGGGCATTACTGTAATGAAAGTGATTAAAAGGCCGTTCTGAAGGAATTTAAAAGCCAAACTGGAAATGACCATTGCTTTCAACTTAGAAGAAGGACAGTGGGTGTCGCTGAATAGAGGCATTCAGTGCCCCATATTCACAATCCTGTCCTCCATAACGTTTTTCTGGACCTGAAACAACCATTCGACAGGATCCAAAAAAAAGGTATACCTTTTTTACTGTAAAGTTATGTTGCTCTCATAAACGAATAAATAGGCTGCGAAGCGACGATCGTTTAGCGCGGCTGTCTCGTTTCGTGGCTGCAGCAGAAGCAGACCGCACAGCGGAAAACGCCGAGGCAAACCCGTCCACAGAGAAGAGGCGTGTACTACACAAAATGGAAAGAGTTTGAATATTGTTGAAAGTAAAGGACTGATTAACAGAGACCTTGAGAAAGAGATCGAAAACGTGTTTGCCAAATGGCGCAACATCTTAGAAAAGGTCGTTTGCTACATAATGTATACAGGGTAATTCAGCTGCTCAACCGATGTCGTTTTATGCTACCCGCAACGTTCTTGGTTGGAGCAGCTGAATCATGCTGTACATCAGCTCTCGCAGCCGTAGTGAGCGACTTGAATGATAATACGACACTTTTAACGCACAGACCCTCTTGACCTACTGAAGCTACTTGCCAATTCAATCCTGTCACGAAAGAGTGTCTCACCCACGTGAAGAATCAACCTTAGCTGTCCCGCTTGTTCAAAAGGAGCCCATTCAATGTATTAGCATTCATTGTACCGTCGAGTTCAACCAGCAAAATAATGTGGAGTTTTGTTCGGTTCGACTCTGGATCAGGTGCATCACCAGCAGATGTCGCAAGCTGTCAGGTATGTGGACAAATATTCTGGAGGCATTACAATAAAATTTGAATGAATCTTTCCGTAGGGTACCAGCGTCGCAAGATGCGTCAGACGAAGAAAAGCCTGTGGTTTGGAGGTTTCCAGAGACGGCTGAGCAAGAAACGGAAAAAGCGATCAAAGGAATGCTAGACCGTCTTCATGTGGAAATAAAGGGAAGTAGATGGGATGGGTTGTTGGCACAGGCGCCAGCTACATTATTTACGCCACTGAATTGAGGCGATTCTGGAAAAACTAAGGCCATGATGGGAAGAAAGATGTATCAATCAAAATGTAGAGAAAACAATTTAAAGCAGATAGCCAAATTAAATTACTTTGACTCCATCATAAGTCGATTGCCAAAGAAAGAAGTTAAGGAAATGACTATGTAGGCTTTCCCGGCGTATTAGTATATCAAATTCTTGTCGGGTTCCCAGCCGGATCAAACTGCCATCCGAACACAATATTTCAGCGGTCCACTGACCGCCATCATCAGGTGAGAAAAACTACGCTGCTCTTGCCGATAACTGATTCCACTCGCAAATGGCTGTACCTTTATGTACATCGAAAGTACAACAGCGCATGCGCTAAATACAGTGCGCACGCGCTAAATCATTCCTGCTGCCCCGTGGGGCAAAAAGAGTTGCAGCTCCTCCGGTGATGAATAATGTTGAAAACGATATGTCGTCACAAATGATTATTCATAGCCGGCCGATTCAGATGCAGTTGTTTCTTCATACCTGATAATACAGAATTCCACGTTTTACTTAGCGGGTATCCATTATAACGATTAATGATATTATCTGCTACTCTGATTTCAACAGATTCTTTTAAAGCACAGTCCCAGTACCGCTAAGCATTTGCAGCTACTTGCGTCTCATTGTATAGCATCCTGTGTCTGTAAGGCAATGCTGAGCCACCGCAGATTTATCTGGCTGTAATAATCGCGTATGACGATGATGTTCAATACACCTATTTTGGACCTCTACCTGAACCTTCCGAAGACACCTTTAGGTCTGTGGCTTTTCTTCCATATGCTGGGAATGTGTCCGCCAAGATAGGTAGACGTTTGAAGAAATATGAGATCAGATGTGTTTTCCGTCCGACAGCTAAGATTTGAGCACTTCTTGGCTCTGTTAAAGATGATTTAGGTTTGAGGAAGTCTGGCGTTTACAAAATACCGTGTGAGTACTGGAAAATTTACATTGGCCATACGTGATTATTACAACCAGATAAATCTGCGGTGGCTGAGCATTGCCTTACAGAGCGACACAGAATGCTATACGGGACGCAAGTAGTTGCAAATGCTTCGCGGTACTGGGATTACGTTTTAAAAGAATCTGTTGAAATCAGCCTAGCAGATAATATCATTAATCGTGATAATGGATACCCGCTAAGTAAAACGTGGAATTCTGTATTATCAGACATGAAGAAACAACGGCATCTGAATCGGCCTGCTATGAATAATCATTTGTAACGATATATCGTTTTCAACAGTATTGACCACCGGAGGCGCTGCAACTCTTTTTGCCCCATGGGGCAGCAGGAATGATTGAGCGCGTGCGCACTGTATTAAGCGCGCTCTCGCATCATGGTGTAGTGTCTTCTGAGGTTGACACTACTGTTGTGCGGGTGAAGTTCTGGTAGAATCTCTCTACCCTTCCTTCAACATGTGGGACATGAATGTCCTTTCTGCTTCTTGTTAGTGTGAGGCTTGTGAGTTCCAATGCTGCCCTGCTTCGTGGGCGTTGTGATTTGTGATGCTTGCTGCGGATTTTTTTTTTTTTTTTTTTTTTTTTTCCCGCAGCGGGTGTGGCTAAGCGCTACTTATCACGTAGCAATATCTTCTAATCTGGCAGGGCGGCAACGTTTGCTGGCCGTCTCAGCAGGTCCGGCCAGCGGAGTGTGCGTCGCCAGTGTGGACGTTGTCCCAGGTTCCTTCTCAGCGGGTTGGTGGATGTACCCGCTTTGATGTAGAAGTTCGTGGCCGCTTCTTCGAACCGTCTGCGTAGCGGTACGATGTCTGCGACCACGTGTGTGTCCTCCGTCGGGAAGTCCCTTGGGAGGTGAAGAGCTAACCTGAGAGCCCTGTTCTGCAGTTTTTGCAGCCGCTCCAGGTTTGTTTGCGCCTTGTTGCCCCACACTACCGCCGCGTATTCGAGGAGAGGTCGAATTACGGACTTATATACTGCGAGGCCGACGCAGGCAGGCAGCGTCGTAATGGGGTTTAGCAGTGGGTAGAGGAGTCTTAGTCTACCCAGTGCTTTGCCCCTGATGCTGTCCACGTGTGGCCTCCAGGTGAGGTGGCGGTCCAATGTGACGCCCAGGTACTTCGCAGTACCGCTCCACGGGACCGGGACGCCTCGGACCGAGACTGTAGGCGCGTCTGCCTTGACGTGCCTCGTCGCAATGATAAGGTATTAAGCGCATGCGTTGTTGTACTTCCGATGTACATAAAGGTACAGTCATTTGTGAGTGGACTCGGTTATCGGCGAGAGCAGCGTAGCTTTTCTCACCTGATGATGGCGGCCAGATGGACCGCTGAATATTGTGTTCCGATGGCAGTTTGATCCGGCTGAAAACCCGACAAGAACTTGATAAGTTAAGGGAATAGTTGGATCGGCAGAAGTCCAGCTAATGCCATCAGACATATCTCCTTTTGATTGTGTCAATCCTGATATCCTAATAGAGACATTAAAGGGAAGAAGATTGGCATTTAACGTCCTGTCGACATCGAGGTCATTAGAAACGGAGCACAAGCTTGGATTGATTCAAGTCGGCGAAGGAAACTGGCCATCCCAGCATTAGACCTGACAGAGGAATCGCGGAAAACGAAAATCAGGATGGCTGGACACGGGTTGGAACCGCCGTCTTCCCGAACGCGTGTCCAGTGCGCTAACCACTGCACCGTCTCGCTCGTTAGAACCATTAAAATACCACGTTATAGTAGACACAGCAGGATTATTATTTTTATCTTATCTGAATGACAGAATCAATATGTATCAGTTCCATGTCAATTGCATAACGATAGCCACTCACAGTTTGATGCAATCTGGCGTGGTGTATCACAAGGTTCCATTTTGGGGACTATATTGCTTCTGCTACACATAAATGATCATCTAATATCTGTGGAAGATATAAATTTTGCAGTGTTTGCATATGATACAAGGAGAGGAATAAAAACGTAGTACCAGTACCCTGACTCAAAAGGCAGCTAATGAAATATTCGAAAACATCAACGGATGGTTCAACACAACTGGGTTATCACAGGACTGTACAAGCTATAAAAATAAGTTTCTTAAACAACGAAATACAAGAAGTAGAATGTGCTACGGTTTTTTGGGCTACAGGTGTATCGAAAATTAAACTGCAAAACCCAATGCCTAACATTAATAAAGCGCCATGATTCAGCCATGTTTGCAGTGCGCATCGATTACTGGTAAAGTCGATTTTAAAAAAGGAGAGACTAGTTATTTTTCATACATCCACTCATTAATGAGCTACGTTGTCATTTTCTAGCGAAATTCAGGTGAAAAAAAATGATCGTATGGCATTGATCGATGGGAGTCTCGACCTGGGGAACTTTGGCCTCCGTGTTGCTTTTCGGGTGACGACAAACTGGGCGATTTGCGTATCGATGAAGGCATATTGTTTTCAGAAAACAGAATCCTGTTATAGGAATCACATCTGGTGTTAATTCTAGAACATCCTGAAGGGATCTCTTCAAGATAGTCGGTATTTTAATAGAAAATAGTGAAAATTATAAATGAAACAGTATCGTGAGGAGCCGATACGCGGATACACATGTACTGAACAACCTACCAGAGCACATTAAACGTGGTATAGGCAATGCGATGAAGTTTAAGATTAAATTCAATATCTTGCTGTCGGAGAACTCTTTCTACTCGACTGAAGAGTACCTCGACAGAATCTCTCAAATTTAACGTTTTAGGTTAGTTTATTATTGTAAATAGCACTGCAAAAGAGTAATATAATGTCGTTTCACAATACAAAATTTTTGAGGGTTTCTTGCTCACTTGTTAATAGGTTATTGCCTATGGCTTCTGTCTCGGGAACTTCGGCCGACATCGGCCAACTGGCACTACGTCATTTCACTACACTACACTTAAATAAAATTACATGAATAACTTTGATTTCTTCCCAAATCCCGGAGTCCACTGTCAGTGGGATCCACGAAATGCGAATAAGGTAATGTAAAATTAACGGGACGTAGGTATCTTCATACGCTCAGGAGCAAGTGAATATGAGATAGCTGCTATGTTGGAGATAAAGCAACGGCGAATGGAATAAGTGGGATCATCTCGGGACTGGGATGTCTTCCGACAATGAACTAGCCGTTGGGCACGGACACCAATTACTGGACACTAACATGGGGCGTGCCCACATTTAACCTTTATGACGGCTTGAACTCGGCAGGGAACACTTTCATTGAGGTTTATGAATGTCTGTGTAGGAAAAGCAGCCCATTCTTCCTCAAGAGTCGAAACAAGAGATGACAGCAGTGTTGGACGTTGGGGTCGTGAGTGAGACCAGTCCATTTCAGGAAATCCTCGCCTCACAGACGCTGTTTTATGACAGGGCTCACTGTCATGCTGATACAAACCGTCACAATTGTTGCCCTACTGTACGCAGTACACGATAGTGTAAAATGTGTTCATATCCTTCTGCATTTAACGTTTACTTAAGGCGACCAACCCTAACCAAGGAAAACCCCCCTCTGTTGTAACACCACCTCCTCCATATAGCACTGTAAGTACTACACATGATGACACGTAACTTTCCCCGGGATTCGCAGATCTCAAACACTTGTGTCGGATTACAAAAGGGGTATAGCGTGATTCATTACTCCAAAACACTCGTTTCCAGTCATCCATTCTGCAGTGACGTCGCTCTTTTCATCAAACAAGCGTCGCTTGGAATTGACGTTGATTAGATATACGTGTAGCTTATGAGGAGCTACGCACAATCACACAATCATTGTGCTAACTAGAATGCTGGTAGCACTTTGGAATTGATGACTGATTCCTTCCGCTGAGTTAATGAGATTCTTTAGAACATTTTCCGCAATGCTCGACGATCCCTGTCCGCCAGTACATGAGGTCTGCCCGCTCTTGGTTTATCTGTGGTTATTCCTTCATGTTTCCTCTTCACAGTTACATCACCGACAGTCGACTTGGGCTGCTTTGGAATGGTTGGAACGTCGTTGATGGATCTGTTACTCGATGTCCGATGACCAGTTCACGTTCGAAGTCACTGAGCTTCTGCTGTGCTGTTTGTGCTTCTCTGCTTACAACACAGTAACTCCCAGCCTCCTTTTATGCTGGCGGGTCTGTTCCTTTGTACGTTTGTTTCGTTTTTGTCACTGTTAAAATGCTAACCATTGAAGAACGTGTGTTTTTAGTCGAACAAGTGTTCAAAGCTGGCGGTAAATACACAGTTTCAGTTCGTCAAACATTTAATTCTGTTTTCCCGGAGACAACACCCCCACATTGCGATACTATGGGAGATTTGATTAACAAATTTCGAAAAACAGGTTCAGTGACAGATGCACCGAGAAGTGGTCGTCGTAGCGTTTTGTCTGAGGATAAACTACTCGATACTACCGATAAAATGTCCATAAGTCCGAACAAGTCTGTAAGAAAACTCGCCCATGAAGTCGATGTTAGTATCGGAACGGCCCACACAGCTGTAAGGAAAAAGTTAGAACTTTTCCCATACAAAGTGACAGTCGTGCAAGAACGGAAAAATACAGATCATGGCAAGAAACTGCATTATTGTCAATGGTTCAACAATTTCGTTCAACAGAATGGAAGGGGTATTCTTAGTTAAACGTTTTTCACTGATGAGACGTGCTTCCATTTATCCGCGTACATGAACTCGCAAAATTCTCATATGTGGAGTACTGCAAATCCATTGCGTATTCATGAGGAACCACTTCATTCTGTGAAAATAGGAGTTTGGATTTCAATTTCTAGATGACGGATTGTGGGTCCCATATTTTTCAATAAACGCACAACGATACTGCAGTGATATTCTGTACCCATTCATAGGAAAACTTGTGTTAAGTGAACGGTTATTTTCACCGAGATGGTGCAACCGCGCATGCAACTCGCGTTTCAATGTCATTACTTGCTCATGTTTTTGGTGCAGCGAAAGCAACTGTTTATAAAAACCGTCCAAAATCCATTGATGAATTGAAAACAGCAATTTCCACTTTCACTGCTTCTGTTATACAAGAAATGTTGCAGCTTGTGTTTCGAAATATGATTAGACAAATTGAATTGTGTATTCAACAACAGGGGGGGGGGGACACACTTTCAACATTTAATGTGAAAATTTGTAAGTAAAAATGAATATTCAATAAATTAATAACTTGTATTTCACTGAGTTTCATTTCGGTATATGCACTGCGGCATACGGCCCACGCGGCTGTCATACGGCACTGCGGAGAGACTTTCTGAACACCTCGAATCAAGACTCAACAGAACTAGCAGCTTTTGCTGTGGGGCTGTCAGTTCAATCCGATTTCTGAGGTAGTACCTTCAGTGCGTCTTCAGCCGAATTCCTCCTTCATCTTTGTCCAAGTAAACAGTACTGTGTCTAAGATGTTTCCGTTCCCACTTCCATCTTTGTCTGTGTCGTACAATAACCCTATAATTCATTTGGTCACCTCAGATGCTCTACTAACCCTTGACTGCAGTTTACAGTAATGACAGAATCAGCAGGGTGACACTGCCACCTGACCCATGGCAGAGTCTACTCAGAGTTCAACGACAGAACTGCAAACCGTTGTTTGATGTCCGGACAAGGTGAGGCTAATCTGCCGTACTATTTCCTGCATTCCAGTAAGCGCTCATTCAAGTGGCGTGATCTTCCCTTTATTTGGTTGTCCTATCACTTATTGTAGATGGCCCGTGTGGCCGAGAGGTTCTAGGCGCTTCAGTCCGGAACCACGCGACTGCTACGGTCGCAGGCTCGAATCCTGCCTCGGGCATGGATGTGTGTGATGTCCTTGGGTTAGTTAGGTTTAAGTAGTTCTAAGTTCTAGGGGACTGATGACCTCAGAAGTTAAGTCCCGTAGTGCACAGAGCCATTTGAACCATTTTGAATGGTTCCTTTCTGTCGATATGTGAACTTCGGCAACTGTTGTTGTAGATATAATGCAATGATTGCTTTGTTTGTCGTTGCTATTGCTCTCCTTTGTATCAACACCACTAGCAATATAGCACTGTTGTTACTCTCGATTCATCGGCTCAACTACGCTCTGTAGCCTCGTGCTGTGCTCACTACTGGATACTTCCAGTCCCACTCCCTGTTGCCATTAGCAGCCAATATTGTTGCATGGTAGACAACATGTGAGGCGTCGAATGCCGCCAACATCACTGGCCTTTTGCAACCTCGCACAGAAGAAATTAAAAATTGGTCTCTGTTGTCTTCAGTATAAATAAGAGGAAGCATAGGCAAACCCACTGCGGGTGGGGTTAAAATGGAGCAAGAGGCAGCTGCCCCTCCCTCCCTTCCACTCCCAACCACCCCTTTCTGGAAAAAAACAGTCCTCTGAAATTGATTTCATGACAAGCACCTCAGGAGAGACAAATGTGCCAATTCAGTGTCAGCTGAAGACAGGCAAAATCTCTATTTCGCCACTAACAGTAAACTAATATGGGTTGTTGCCCCCACTCCCAGCAGTATCTTAGATGTTGGTACGCTCTTGGAAAGCAACGGGGAAATATCTGGCCATTCCGAGCGGTACAGGTTAGAACTTTTGTTTTCCTTGAGCATTAGTCCAATTGCGACAGTGTGTGGAAAACGGAGAGCATTCGTTCATTCACAATACGAAAATTACTTATATTTTTATTTTCAGCACGATGCACTTTTTGCTTCAACAAAGGTTAATTATCCTAAATAAGTGTACAATTCGGCCTCCGAATTGTGTAAACTTTATTTTTTGTTAAATGGTATTTAAAATACGTGTGTGTTCCTGGGAATCAGAGAGGAAACAAGCGCGACATTGTCTTTGCTAGAAAACCGCCATTTCGATACATGTGTGGCTTACGTACCTGTCTCGGAAACCGGTGAGCTACGTCACAATGTACTCGATACCTCGAATATTAGGGCCAGGTTCTATGAAACTTGCATCGTACGTCGTTTCATCTGGAAACCTTTGGTATTTTGTAACTATTATTCACGCAACGTGACGATATAGCTGGTGACTCCCCGCGTCTTGCCTCTATTGCTCAGCGATCGGCCTTGTATCCTTGACAGGTAGCGGGAGCCGGTGGTTTTACTACGTCCTTGATCTCGGTCGCCCGTTGCATCACAGAAGGAAACTGCTGTAACTTGTGAATCCCTTGCGGTGCCTAGAGCCTTGGCCTCCATCACGTAGGAACTGGTGCTGCCCTCCGACAACGCTGCAGAGCACTTGCAGCGCTCGTGAAGTTCGCCAGTCGCTGCGTAGATGGCGCGTGCTTCTCCCTAACTCTGATCAAAGTTCATTGTCCATTATGGACTCTACAGTTGACAAGAATGATTCATCAGAGCTACAGAAATGATCCGCATACTTACAGACGACCAATAAAGGCAGGTGGCTACTTAATACGTTGTGGCTAGTTCACCGGAGCTAAGTTTATGACTGCGGGGGGACGAACCGCACAATAACCTTGCGTTCGGTGTGGGGAGGCGGTGGGGTGAGTGGACAGCTGTAGCCTGTTGGGGGGCTGTGTACCACTGAGGGCTACGGTGGGGACGAAGCCTCTCCGTCGTTTCTAGTTCAACCTATAGGTTTTGACGAATGAGGTTTTGAGTATAAAACTCTGTGACAAACTGGCGTATCTTTTCATTGCATTGAGTTAGAAGGTTAAATGTTTTACACCGCGAAGGGACCGTAGACTTTAATATGTGACCTAAATTTGAACTAGATGGGGCAACCGTTACTGACGAAAAGGGGTCTTAACAACTGAGAGACAGGCAGACCTATAAAAAATGACCGTTTTTCGTGTGATATGATTAGAAATTAACAATCGCCGGATTTTTTTCATTTACTTGTACTGTGAAACCTTACTTCTTTCGAAATTTCATTATTCTGAGTTAATGGGAAGCACGTTGTAAGTTTTGATGAGTAAGTTTTCGAGTATAAAAATCTGACATAAATGGTCGTATGTTTTGATTGCATTGAATTAGATGCTTATACGTTTTAAACCTCGAAGGGACCGTAGATGTGATACGACAACCTGTTACTGGGAAAAAATGGGTCTTAACAGACGGAGAGACTTACAGACCTATAAGAAAAGGACAAAACATTTCTTTTAGAGTAACATAATTACAAATTAACAATTTTAACATTTTTCTCTTTACTTTGTACTGTGAAATCTTGCGTCTTGCTGAATTTCATAATTCTAGTTCATTGGGGAGTACCTTATAGGTTTCGTTGAGTGAGTTTTTGAGTATCAAAATTTGCGGCATATTTGGCCTTATTTTTTGATTGCACTGACTCAGATGTTTAAATTTTTTACACTGCTAAGGGACCGCAGACCTTAGTAGGTGACGTAAATTTCAACTTGATACAGGGTGTTTCAAAAATGACCGGTATATTTGAAACGGCAATAAAAACTAAACGAGCAACGATAGAAATACACCGTTTGTTGCAATATGCTTGGGACAACAGTACATTTTCAGGCAGACAAACTTTCGAAATTACAGTAGTTACAATTTTCAACAACAGATGGCGCTGCGGTCTGGGTAACTCTATAGTACGATATTTTCCACATATCCACCATGCGTAGCAATAATATGGCGTAGTCTCTGAATGAAATTACCCGAAACCTTTGACAACGTGTCTGACGGAATGGCTTTACATGCAGATGAGATGTACTGCTTCAGCTGTTCAATTGTTTCTGGATTCTGGCGGTACACCTGGTCTTTCATGTGTCCCCACAGAAAGAAGTCACAGGGGTTCATGTCTGGCGAATAGGGAGGCCAATCCACGCCACCTCCTGTATGTTTCGGATAGCCCAAAGCAATCACACGATCATCGAAATATTCATTCAGGAAATTAAAGACGTCGGCCGTGCGATGTGGCCGGGCACCATCTTGCATAAACCACGAGGTGTTCGCAGTGTCGTCTAAGGCAGTTTGTACCGCCACAAATTCACGAAGAATGTCCAGATAGCGTGATGCAGTAATCGTTTCGGATCTGAAAAATGGGCCAATGATTCCTTTGGAAGAAATGGCGGCCCAGACCAGTACTTTTTGAGGATGCAGGGACGATGGGACTGCAACATGGGGCTTTTCGGTTCCCCATATGCGCCAGTTCTGTTTATTGACGAAGCCGTCCAGGTAAAAATAAGCTTTGTCAGTAAACCAAATGCTGCCCACATGCATATCGCCGTCATCAATCCTGTGCACTATATCGTTAGCGAATGTCTCTCGTGCAGCAATGGTAGCGGCGCTGAGGGGTTGCCGCGTTTGAATTTTGTATGGGTAGAGGTGTAAACTCTGGCGCATGAGACGATACGTGGACGTTGGCGTCATTTGGACCGCAGCTGCAACACGGCGAACGGAAACCCGAGGCCGCTGTTGGATCACCTGCTGCACTAGCTGCGCGTTGCCCTCTGTGGTTGCCGTACGCGGTCGCCCTACCTTTCCAGCACGTTCATCCGTCACGTTCCCAGTCCGTTGAAATTTTTCAAACAGATCCTTTATTGTATTGCTTTTCGGTCCTTTGGTTACATTAAACCTCCGTTGAAAACTTCGTCTTGTTGCAACAACACTGTGTTCTAGGCGGTGGAATTCCAACACCAGAAAAATCCTCTGTTCTAAGGAATAAACCATGTTGTCTACAGCACACTTGCACGTTGTGAACAGCACACGCTTACAGCAGAAAGACGACGTACAGAATGGCGCACCAACAGACTGCGTTGTCTTCTATATCTTTCACATCACTTGCAGCGCCATCTGTTGTTGAAAATTGTAACTACTGTAATTTCGAAAGTTTGTCCGCCTCAAAATGTACTGTTGTCCCAAGCATATTGCAACAAGCGGTGTATTTCTATCGCTGCTCGTTTAGTTTTTATTGCCGTTTCAAATATACCGGTCATTTTTGAAACACCCTGTACATCCAACGTTTCTTAGAGAAATGGTTCTTAACAGTCAGACGGACGGACAACAAAGCGATCCCATAAGTGTTCCGTTGTTGCGAACTGAGGCACGTAACCCCAAAAATGAAGAATTTGCCTGTCTGAGTTTCATTCCTTACTCAGTCAGACTTTCCGATGTAGCATTATAGTTATCATAAACTCTTATCAGTACTAGAATAAAAATTCCTCCAAAATAGGCCATGAAGGCCCAACGGTACCGACCGTTCGCCGTGTCATCCTCACCCCACAGGCTCATTTGATGTGGATACAGAGGGGCATGTGGTCAGCACACCGCTCTCCCGGCCCTATGCCAGTTTCCGAGACCGGAGCCGCTACTTCTCAATCAAGTAGCTCCTCAGTTTTGCCTCACAAGGGCTGACTGCAACCTCGCTTGCCAACAGCGCTCGGCAGACAGAATGGTCAGCCATCCAAGTGCTAGCCCAGCCCGACAGCGCTTAACTTCGGTGAACTGACGGGAACAGTTGTTACCACTGCGGCAAGGTCGTTGACTTATCAGTACTCGAGGAAATAATTAATATCTAGGTTGCACTCAGTGTGTACGTCTGCACAATGATATACTGTCTTCATTTGGCGTGTTACTGCCAAGGGCTTCAAAATACCCCCAACGAGACATTTTTTTTTACTACAGAATGTGGCCACTTACAGACCGCTCAGAACCTAAGACTATGTAAGATACAATCTTTCTCTTTATATCTTCCTTATTTTTTTACAGGAAATTTTGCATTACTGATTAATAGATTGAAATTTTCCGTCTTTTATGGTGTCTTCTGTGTTGCCAAATTTTCTCAACTTCCTTCTTGTCTCTTCCAACTACACCATGGTACTTCTTAATTTGGAAATGAAATTAAAAATTTTCTCAGTTAGCTTATTGTCATTCGTCCTGTAAATATGACCGCAAAACTTTAATTTCATCTTCCTTATTGTGTTTCTGACTGTTTCTATGTTTCTGTGTAGATCTTCATTTCTTTTCTTCGTCCAATAGTTATCTTTGTTCTTTTATGGTCCAAAAATTTTTCTGATTATTTTCCTTTCTTTCTTTTCCCGTTATTCTTGTTCACCTCTTTAGGCATTCAGACGCCAAAGTGCTTCCGTATACATTCTCCAAAGTACTTAAACTTATCAACTCTTTTGATGCTTCCGTGTTGTTTTTGTATATATTTTTCTCGGTATGTTCAACGTATTCCGTTTTGTCGTACGATATTCGTAATCCGGTTTTAGCTGTTCTTAGAAACCGCTGCAATATCGGCAGCAAAAGCGAGACATTTCACCTCCAGTCTTCATCTTCCTTGTCCTAGATCGAGTCCTTCAATGTTTTTCTCTGCTAGTTCTTTATCCCACTCTCTAGAGACCTTGTCTAAGATCAGACTGAAGAGAATTACTGAGAGCCCATCACCCTGCCGAACACCTTCAGAAATTTCTCCTTCGAATTTAATTTTTGAAGTTGTGACTCCTTGGTTCATCTGACGAACAGATTTCCGGCGCCGTGTGTGGCTGACGAAGTCCCTGACCCAGATGAAGTCACTCGCCCTGTTCCAGAGAAAGCCTCTAGGCCTGCGAGGCCTGAGCATTCACAGAGGGTAGTTGGTGGAGGCTCCGACGTTAGGCGCGTAATGGGGCCCCTTACGGGTATGACTGCGAAGGATGAGGAGGAATCCAATATACACTCTTTGTGTATACCGGGAGAAGTCATTCCAGAAGCTTCTGGGTGATTCCAGATGCCACGAAGCGCACAGGGTGCAACCAAATGCAGGTGGTGGCTCATGTTGGTACTAACGATGTCTGTCGCTTTGGATCACAATCGCTTCTCTCTGGTTTCAGGCAGCTAGGTGAATTAGTAAAGACTGTAAGACTTGATGGAAGCGGAGCTCACGATCTGTATCATCGTCGACAGAACCGACTGTGGTCGTTTGGTGCAGAGCTGGGTCGAGTGTCTGAATCAGAGGCTCAGGCGGTTCTGCGACCGTGAAGGTTGCAGATTCCTCGACTTACGCCATATGATGGTGGGTTTCTGGGTTCCGCTAAAAGGTCAGGAGTCCACTACACGCAAGAACCGGCTACACGCGTAGGTGGGCTGTGTGGAGGGAACTGGGCGATTTTTTAGGTTAGAGGGTCTCGGAAACGTCCAGAAAGGGCTTCAGATTTGAAAGCTGCAGGACGAATACAGGAAGAGGATAGAAATAGGAACAGTTCGTATTGTAGCTTTTAACTGTCGTAGCTGTGCTGGAAATAAACCACGGCTCCAAGCACTAATAGAAAGAACTGAATCTCAACTTGCTACAGGAACAGAGAGCTGGCTAAGTCCGGAAATAAGTTCAGCCAAAGGTTTTACAAAGGACCTAACCGTTTTCAATGAAGGAGAGATTAAATATAGTTGGTGGTGGGATAATTATTGCTGTCAGAAATAGTCTACCCTGTTGTGAAATTGAAGTAGATAATTTCTTTGTGTTACTATGAGTAGAGTTTATACTTGACAACCGGAATAAATTAATAATTGGTTCCTTTTACCGAAGCACTGACTCAGATGATGCAATTACTGAACAGTCCAAAGAAAACTTGAGTGTCGTCTCAAATAGGTACCACATTTATACAATTATAGTTGGTGGTAACTTCACTCGATCCTCGATACGTTGGCGAAAATGTAAGTGTGACGTCGGTGCTAACAATGAAACGCCGACCGAAATCGTACTGAACGCCTTCTCTGAAAGTTGTTTTGAACAACTAATTCACGAGTCCACTCGAGGTGTAAATGGTTGCGAAAACGTACTTGACGTCTTCTCAACAAATAGTCCTGGCCAATCAAGGAATATCATGACAGACACAGGGATTAGTGATCACGAGGTTGTTTTAGGTAACTGAAAACCGCAACATCGAAAAAAGCAGATAAAAATTCCCTTGTCACCTTCCTAAGAGACTGTCTCCACTCCTTCCAATCTAACTACGTAAGATTAGAAATTCAAACAAATAGTATCGACGGCAATTGAGAGATACCAAATAAATCAATAAGAAATGGTACCGATCCCCCGTGGTACACAAAACAGCTCAGAACACTATTGCAGAAGAAACGAAAAAAAGGATGCCAGATTTAAAAGCAAGCAAAATCTCCGAGATTAGCGAAGTTTTACATAAGCTCGAAATTTAGCGTGAACTTCAATGCGAGATATCTTTTATAGTTTCCACAACGAAAGTCTGTCTCGGAATATGGCAGAAAGCCCGAAGAGATTCTCGTCGTATGTAAAGTACACCAGTGCCAAGACGCAATCAATACCTTCACTGCGCGATAACAGTGCTGATATTGTCGCTGACAGCGCCACTAAAGCAGAGATGCCACATACGGTTTTCCAAAATTCCTTCGCAAAAGAAGACGAAGTAATTATTCCAGAATTCGAACTAAGAAAAAATGCCAGCGTGACTAACTTAGAAGCAGATATCCTTGGTGTGGCGAAGCAGTTCAAAACACTTGAGAAAGACAGGGCTTCCAGTCCAGATTGTATACCAGTCAGGTTCCTTTCAGAGTATGCTGATACAATAGCTCCACACTTAGAAATCATACACAACCGACAGTTCATAGAAAGATCCATACCCAGAGACTGGAAAATTGCACAAATCACACCAATACTCAAGAAAGGAAACAGGAGTTTTCCTTTGAATTACAAACCTGTATCACTAACGTCGATTTGCAGTAGGATTTTCGAACATATGTGTTTGAACATTATGAATCATCTCGAAGGAAACGATTTATTGACAAATAGCCAACACGGAATCAGTAAATATCATTCTTGTGAAACGCAACTAGCTCTTTATTCTCACGAAGTAATGAGTGCTATCGATAGCATAAGTCAAATTGATTCCTGTTTTTATATTTGGAGGAGACTTTTGATATCATTCCTCATAAGCGACTCCTAATTAAATTGCGTGTGTGTGGTTTATCGTCTCAGTTGTTTGACTGGATTTGTTTTCGTGTCAAAAAGGTTACAGTTCATAGCAACTGACGGAAACTCATCAAGTAAAACAGGAGTTCCCGAAGGAAGTCTTACAGCCCCTCTGCTGTTCCTGATCTACATAAACGAATTAGGAGACTATCTGAATAGCACTCATAGACTCTTTGTGGATGATGTTGTTGTTTACCATCTTATAAAGTCGTCAGATAACCAAAAAAGATTGCAGAGCGATTGAACTAGTTTTCTGTATGGCGTGAAAAGTGGCAATTGATTTTAAATTTAAAAAAAAGAAGTGTGAAGTCATTCACATGAATACTACAAAGAATCCACTAAATTTCAGTTACGTGATAAATTTCGAAAATATAAATGGAATTCAGTTACGAATAACTTACACTGGAATGAATAGGTAATGTTGTGGGGAAAACAAAACAAAGAGTGCGATTTATTGTCATAATTCTTAGAAAATGTAACAGGTTTACTAAAGAGACTGCTTCCACTACACTTGTCTGCCCTCTTCTGGAGTATTGCTGTGTGTTGTGCGATCCAAATCAGATAGATGATACAGAAAAGGTCCAGAGGAAGGCTCTTCAGACTACCTAGGCATCTGCTACCCCGTCACTGTGAAAGATGAGATTAAATGTAGAGATCATCACTTTCAGTCAGCTGTTTGGAAACACCTCACAATGCCCCAAACTCTTCCAGTTTCCACATGTTGCTACGTCTTCTACATTTTTGTCAATAAGAAACACCACCTCTGCCTTTTATTTCAACCATACTGTGTATTGTGGGAGCAGCACAGTTTACAACATGTGATGTTCAGCTTTTTGTGACAGCTAGTGGATCAAAATGTGCTAATGTCCGTTTAGCATCTGACACACACAGAAGTCATGGTGGAAAAACAAAATGTATGGTGGTGTACAAAGCTACAGTCATACGATGTTTGGAAGTACTACAGCAGGAAAAAAAATGTATCATACTGCTTATGGTCCTCCTACAGTACCAGTGACGAAACTTTACACTGGTCTGCGCAAGCGACTTTGATCACTTTCCACCTGCTCCTTTGGTCCAATACCTAATATTTAATAGGATCGCCACATATGCCCGATGTCAGGATGCAGACAGTACTTGTTTTCGATATATATTGGAAGAGATGGACGCAGTACTACACTCCTGGAAATTGAAATAAGAACACCGTGAATTCATTGTCCCAGGAAGGGGAAACTTTATTGACACATTCCTGGGGTCAGATACATCACATGATCACACTGACAGAACCACAGGCACATAGACACAGGCAACAGAGCATGCACAATGTCGGCACTAGTACAGTGTATATCCACCTTTCGCAGCAATACAGGCTGCTATTCTCCCATGGAGACGATCGTAGAGATGCTGGATGTAGTCCTGTGGAACGGCTTGCCATGCCATTTCCACCTGGCGCCTCAGTTGGACCAGCGTTCGTGCTGGACGTGCAGACCGCGTGAGACGACGCTTCATCCAGTCCCAAACATGCTCAATGGGGGACAGATCCGGAGATCTTGCTGGCCAGGGTAGTTGACTTACACCTTCTAGAGCATGTTGGGTGGCACGGGATACATGCGGACGTGCATTGTCCTGTTGGAACAGGAAGTTCCCTTGCCGGTCTAGGAATGGTAGAACGATGGGTTCGATGACGGTTTGGATGTACCGTGCAATATTCAGTGTCCGCTCGACGATCACCAGTGGTGTACGGCCAGTGTAGGAGATCGCTCCCTACACCATGATGCCGGGTGTTGGCCCTGTGTGCCTCGGTCGTATGCAGTCCTGATTGTGGCGCTCACCTGCACGGCGCCAAACACGCATACGACCATCATTGGCACCAAGGCAGAAGCGACTCTCATCGCTGAAGACGACACGTCTCCATTCGTCCCTCCATTCACGCCTGTCGCGACACCACTGGAGGCGGGCTGCACGATGTTGGGGCGTGAGCGGAAGACGGCCTAACGGTGTGCGGGACCGTAGCCCAGCTTCATGGAGACGGTTGCGAATGGTCCTCGCCGATACCCCAGGAGCAACAGTGTCCCTAATTTGCTGGGAAGTGGCGGTGCGGTCCCCTACGGCACTGCGTAGGATCCTACGGTCTTGGCGTGCATCCGTGCGTCGCTGCGGTCCGGTCCCAGGTCGACGGGCACGTGCACCTTCCGCCGACCACTGGCGACAACATCGATGTACTGTGGAGACCTCACGCCCCACGTGTTGAGCAATTCGGCGGTACGTCCACCCGGCCTCCCGCATGCCCACTATACGCCCTCGCTCAAAGTCCGTCAACTGCACATACGGTTCACATCCACGCTGTCGCGGCATGCTACCAGTGCTAAAGACTGCGATGGAGCTCCGTATGCCACGGCAAACTGGCTGACACTGACGGCGGCGGTGCACAAATGCTGCGCAGCTAGCGCCATTCGACGGCCAACACCGCGGTTCCTGGTGTGTCCGCTGTGCCGTGCGTGTGATCATTGCTTGTACAGCCCTCTCGCAGTGTCCGGAGCAAGTATGGTGGGTCTGACACACCGGTGTCAATGTGTTCTTTTTTCCATTTCCAGGAGTGTATCTTATGGAGTTCTCTGTTGGATAACTTTAGTAGAGTTTTTATAGTTTGTAATTTTTCTTTGTTGGATGGTACAAAATAACAATGACAGAGAGAATGTTTGTGTGACAGATATGAATGCACCCTGAGGGACACAGATCTCATTTGGACTGCAGTATGTGTTTGTAGTTTGGAGACACATTGGAATGCAGTAGCAAAGTCCTCACCCTTGTTCCAGTTCCCATATGATGTGGAATCTTCCTAATTTTCCCAATAAGAAACACCACTGCTACTGCTTGTACCGTTTTTTCTACTACCTCATGTTGCAGGAGAAAGCTTCGTTTGTCACTGGTCTTACACATTGTACACGCTTGTAACTATCACTACATGTTCTAATTTCTGTCGAGTGGTCAAAACACGGTCCTGTCGCATTATCTCAGCTCACCCTGTTTCTCCATGGGATGCAGAAGGTCTTAGATGTAGCACTCTCCGACTTCCACTCAGTTCCGAGTTAAATTGGAACTATTACATGGACAAAGCTCCTGGCAGGGGTGGGCAGCAACTGAGGAATAGTTACAAGACGCAGAGGGACTGCCTAAAACCACTCTGGATTTTTTTTTCTGTATGGTGTCCATAGCACATAGGTTCAACAAAGGTGATACGTTTAGAGATATGAGAGTGCTATGAATATAATTCACTAGTTGCAATAATGATTAAAAGACATCTCCATAGAATCCATCCCAAATGTGGTTGAATGGAGAGCTATGATTCAAAATCGCAGACAGCATTTCTACTACTATATATCTGAAAAGCCAGTGTATTGGTCATAGGATTTTGTACATTTGATAGTCAGTATGGTCTTCCTCCAGTACAGACAACAAAATTTTACATAGGTCTGTGGAAGCGACTTCAATCACTGGCTGCCTGTTGCAGTGGACCAATACGTGTATATTTAATAGAATCACCTCATGTGGTTGGTGCCAACACACAAAGGTATTTGTTTCCCGATATATCGGAAGAGAGAGAGAGACAGTAAAATGTTTTTGAGTTCTCTACCAGGTGAAGGCGAAGCTTTTATAGTCCGTAGTTTTGTTCAGTTGTGTGTTACAAAAAACGAGGACACAGACATTGTGCTGTCAATAAAGACTCAGAAAATGTCATATTTCTGGTATGGTAATAATAGGAATAGCCGGCCGAAGTGGCCGTGCGGTTAAAGGCGCTGCAGCCTGGAACCGCAAGACCGCTACGTCGCAGGTTCGAATCCTGCCTCGGGCATGGATGTTTGTGATGTCCTTAGGTTAGTTAGGTTTAACTAGTTCTAAGTTCTAGGGGACTAATAACCTCAGCAGTTGAGTCCCATAGTGCTCAGAGCCATTTGAACCAATAATAGGAATACGATCTACATCTACATCTGTATCTACATGGATACTCTGCAAATCACATTTAAGTGCCTGGCAGAGGGTTCATCAAAAGACCGTCACAGTTCTCTATTATTACAATCTCGTACAGTGCACAGCAAGAACTAACACCTGTATCTTTCTGCACGAGCTCTGATTTCCCTTATTTTATCATGGTGATCGTTTCTCCCTATGTAGGTCGGTGTCAACAGAATATTTTCGAATTCGGAGGAGAAAGTTGGTGATTGGAATTTCTTGAGAAGACTCTGCCGCAACGAAAAACGCCTTGTTTTAATGGTGTCCACCCCAAATATTGTATCATTTCAATGACACTCTCTCCCCTATTTCGCAACAATAGAAAACATGCTGCCCTTCTTTGAACTTTTTCGATGTACTCCATCAGTCCCATCTGGTAAGGGTCCCACACCACGCAGCAGTATTCTAAAAGAGGATGGACAACGTAGTGTAGGCAGTCTCCTTAGTAGATCTGTTACATTATTTATTCTAAGTGTCCTGCCAATAAAACGAATCTTTGGTTAGCCTTTCCCACAACATTTTCTATGTGTTCCTTCCAATTTAAGTTGCTCGTAATTGTATTTCCTAGGTATTTAGTTGAATTTTTTGCCTTTAGATTTGACTGATTTATTGTGTAACCGAAGTTTAACAGATTCCTTTTTGCATGCATGTGGATGACCTCACACTTTTCGTTATTTAGGGTCAATTGCCAGTTTTCACACAATACAGGTCACCATCATCATCTTGGACAGTTTTTATCCTCTGGTCGGGTCTGTATGGATCATAGGCCTCTCCATCGTCTTCTGTCTTGCCACCATCTCTCCGTCTTCACCTTGGTCCAGTCTTCTCCTTTCTTCTGGACACATTCCTCTACTCCTTTCAGCCATTTGTTTCTCGGTTTACCTCTTGGTCTCTTTCCTTCCAGTTTCAGCTCGTCTATCCTCCTGCGTATCCTCTCTCTTCCATTCTCTTAATGTGTCCCTACCATCTCAGACTTGATTTCTCTGTTTCCTCCTGTAATGGTTCTACCTTCATTAACTCTCTGATCCTCTCATTTCTTAACCCGTCAAACTTTGTCACTCCAATACTGTTTCTCAAGAATTTCATCTCACTAGCTTGTAATTTGCTTTTCTCTCTTTCTTTCTTAACCCATATGTCAGGATCGGGACATAGTATGACCAGTATATAACCTTTTTACTGATTCGGGGTACATCGTTGGTCTATATCAGGCTTCTGACACTCTTCCGAAATGCTTCTACTTTTCTCCCCCGCTTGTTTATTTCTCTGTCGTTTTTTCCTGTATCAGGCTTTTAGGTACTTGAAACTCTCCACTCTCCTCAATCGTTCCCCACAAATTGTTACTCCAGTTGTTCCTCTCTCTTTCTTTCTTGTTGTGATAATAATCTCACTGTTACTTATACTAAATTTCATCCCATATTGTTGTACTGTTCGTTCCCATACGTCCAACTGCTCTTGTAATTCCTCCTCCTTATTCCCCCAAATCATCAGATCATCTGTAAACACCATAGTTTTCATCTTCCTTTCACCAATTACTTGTGCTACTGTACTCATTATATCATCCATCACTTCAATGAAGTGTAATGGTGAAAGTGCACTTCTCTGCCTCAAACCATTCTTCTGTTAAATCCAAGATGATCTCTCTCCTCCCACTTTCAGACAGCTCAGACTTACAAGGTACATTTCCCTAATCCTCTAAATAATCTGTTTTGCTACTCCTCTGTTCTCCAGGGCTTTCCACACTTTGCTCCTATGTACTCCATCATATGCTTTTTCAATGTCCAGGAAGGTCATGAGTATATCTATTCCATATTCATAGTGCTGTTCCTGCAGTTGTCTTACAGCAAAAATTAGATCCACCGCGACCTTCCTGTTCTGAAGCCATGTTGCTCTTCTCTCATCCCTCCTCCTAATTTTGGCCGAATTTGTACTTCCAAAATTTTCTCAAAAAGCTTTGCACAATGACTCATCATTGTTATCTTCCAATAGTTCTTGCACTCTTTTCTATTTCCCTTCTTAAATATCGGGACAATTATTCCCTTCTTCCAGTGTTCTGGGACCATCTTCTGTCTCCACACAATTTTCATTACTCGATATAGCCATTGTATCCCCACCTCTCTTGCTGCTCTCACCATCTCTACATTTAGCTCATCCAGACCTGGTGACTTCCCTCTCTTGATCATGCTCAATGCCTTTTCCACTTCTCCCCATGTAAGGTCTTTTTCTAATTGCTCTTCATCCTCTTTTTTCTTCTCGCCTTGTTCCTACTCATCAGGTCTCCATTCGTTTTCAGGAATTCTTCAAAACACTCCTTCCACATATTCTTGAGTTCCTCCTTATTCTCTATATCTTGTCCACGTTGTTTACCATTCGAGCATAATCTGTCGTACCGTTCCTCCTCTTACTTTTAATCATCCCATACAACACCTTTTTTTGAACCTTCACTATCCTCCTCCATCATTCTGGTCCATTGTTCCATCCACTTTCTTCTTTCCTCCACCACCACCCTTTTTGCTTCTTTCTTTCTTGCTTGATACTCTTCTCTTGTCTCTACTGTTCTCTTCTGGAAAAGACTATTCTTCTTCTGTACTATATCCTTTGTTTTATCATTCCACCTGGGTGTCTCTTTCCACCTCTTTCTGTTGCTTGTCTTCCTATATATTGCTTCCTCCGCACTTACTAATATTCCCTTGAATTTACCGCATTCCTCTTCTACCGTTTTTGGTTCATCCTTTGGGATGCTTTCCTTTACTATTTGTAGGTACTGTAGCTTTCTTTCTTCCTCCTTCAACTTCAATACCCTTATTCTTCTTTCCTGGTTTTCAATCCCTTTATTAACTTTAGTCCTTCACAGGTTCATTACTAGCAAATGGTGGTCGCTATCCAAGGCCTCTGATGGTATTACGTTAATGTCAATGATGTTCCTATTCATCTCACTATCGTACAGGAAGTAGTCAACTATCGACTTTCTCTTTAATATTTTCTAAATTGTTTTGCAATTTGTTTTGATCTTCTGATGACTTTATAAGTCGATAAACGACAGTGTCATCTTCATACAACCTAATACGGCTGCTCAGATTGTCTCCCAAATTGTTCACACAGATAAGGAACAGCAAAGGGCCTATAACGCTACCTTGGGGAACTCCAATCACTTCTGTTTTACTCGATGACTTTCCGTCAGTTACTACGAACTGTGACATCTCCGACAGGAAATCATGAATCCAGTCACATAACTGAGACGATATTCCATAAGCACACAATTTCACTACAAACCACTTGTGTAGTACAGTGTCAAAAGCCTTCCGGAAATCCAGAAATACGGAGTCCATCTGAAATCCCTCATCAATAGCACTCAGCACTTCGTGTGAGTAAAGAGCTAGTTGTGTTTCACAAGAACAATGTTTTTTTAAATCCACATTGACTGTGTGTCAATAGACCATTCTCTTCGAGGTAATTCATAATGTTTGAACACAACACATGTTCCAAAATCCTGCTGCATATCGACGTGAATGATACGGGCCTGTAATTTAGTGGATTACTCCTACTACCTTTCTTGAGTATTCGTGGGGCCTAAGCAACTTTCCGGTCTTTTGGTACAGATCTTTCGGCGAGTGAACAGTTGTATATGATTGTCAAGTATGGAGCTATTGCATCAGCATACTCTGAAAGTAACCTAATTGGTATACAGTCTGGACGTAAAGCCTTGCTTTCATTAAGTAACTAAGTTGCTTCACTGCTCTGAGGTCATTTACGTCTACGTTACTCATGTTGGCAGCTGTTCTTGATTCGAATTCTGCAATATTTACTTCGTCTTCTTTTGTGAAGGCATCTCGGAAGGCTGTGTTTAGTATTGAAACGTACCCTTAGAAAAATTATACATGACTGTGCTTAAACTGACACACAATATTTTTTTGCGCAACGCAATCTTTCAATAATCCCTACAAAAGAATGGCCCTGACTAACATTAACCTATACCTTTCACAAATCACTTACCTCACAAAAATCTTCGTTACTCGAACTACTGCAATACAGCAAGCGCCACTACTGCCAGCTAAATAAAAGATTCAAGCTACGGAAGGCACTAACTACTGATAGGCACAGTTAGCAAATGAAAGATTTTAATAGAGAACAAACAATGTATTTACCTTAATAGTCATAATATATATAGCAGTTCATGACATCCAGTCTTACAAATTTCAAAACTCCGCCATCTCTCTCCCCACATCCACCACTGCTGGCGGCTCACCTCCAACTGCGCAACGCTACGCGCTGTTCACATCCAGCTGCCCAACACTACAATGGCAGACAACATTGCAAACTAGCCACAGACTGCACACAGCACAGCCAGTGAATTTCATACAGAGCGCTACGTAACGTTGCCAATAAGAAAACATAAACAGCATACTTACAGTATCTCTGCTTTGGCAGCACTGTCTTCGATAGTATCTCCATTGCTATCGCGCAGAGAAGGCATTGATTGTGTCTTGCCGCTAGCCTACTTCACATATGACCAGAATCACTTTGGATTTTGTGTCAGGTTTCGAGACAAAGTTTCGTTGTAGAAACTATTATAAGCATCTCGCAATGAAGTCCGCGCTAAATTTCGAGCTACTGTAAATGATCGCCAATATTTGGGATTTTGCGTCTGTTTGAATTTCGCAGGTGTGTTTCATTGTTTCTGCGACAATGTTCTGGTCCGCTTTGTGTACCAAGAAGGATCAGCTCCGTCGCTTGTTGATTTATTTGGTATAAATCTCTCAATTGCTGCCGATATTGTCTCTCTGAATTCAAGCCACATAGGGTCTAAACTATATCGTTAATTTGGAAGGAGTGGAGATTGTCTCTCAGAAAGGCGTCAAGTGAATTTTTATCTGCTTTTTTGAATAGGTATATTTTTCGCTTATTTCTGGAGGATTTAGAGATTACAGTATTCAATCTCGCTACGACAAACCTGTGTTCACTAATCCCTGTATCTGTTTTGGTGCTCGTTATTAACTTAAGATTATTTGTTGCTAAGAGCTCAAGTGTATTTTCACAACCGTTTACTATTCGCGTGGGCTCGTGAACTAACTGCCCGAAATAATTTTCAGAGAATCCGTTTAGCACAATTTCGGATGATGTTTTATGCGTACCTCCAAATTAAACATGTATTTTCGCCAACATATCGAGGGTAAATAGAGTCACCACCAACTATAATCGTTTGAGTCGGGTACGTGTTTGAAAACAAATTCAGGTTTTCTTTGAACGTTTTAGCAACTGTATCATCTGAATTGGGAGGTCGGTAAAAGGATACCGTTTGCTAACAATGACCTCTGCTCATACTAACTCACAGGAACTATCTACTTCAATTTCTCAACAAGATAAACTACTTCTAACAGCAACAAACACGCCACCGCCAACCGGGTTTAGGCTATCCTTTCGGAACACCGTTTGATTCTTTGCAAAAATTTCGGCTGAGCATATCTCCGGTTTTATCCAGCTTTCAGTGCCTAAAACGATTTGAGCATCAGTGCTTTCTATTAGCGCTTGGAGCCCTGGTACTTTCCCAACACAGCTACGACAGTTTATAACTGTTACAGCAATGGCTCCTGTATATACGTTCTCCCTGTGTTCGGCTTGCGCCGTTTGTGAATGAAGCCGTTTTTGTGTTTTCTCAAGACCCGCTAACCTAAAAAACCGCCCAGTCCACGCCACACAGCCCCTGCTACCCGTGTATTCACCTCCTGCGTTTTGTTGGCCCTGACCTATTCAGCGGAACCCAAAACCCAACCGCTCTACGGCGCAAGTCAAGCAATCTGCATCCTACAGGGTCGCAGAACCCAGCTGAGCCTCTGATTCAGACTCTCCTCTCGGCTCTATATCAAAGGTTCACAATCGGTCGTGTCGACTATGCTGCTAATGATCAGCTCTGCTGTCATCTCGCAAGCAAGACTGGTAGCCTTTACCACTTCTGTTAGCTGCTCGAAACCAGAGACAATCTCTTGTGATCCAAAGTGACACACATAATTAATACCGACGTGAGCCACCACCTGCAGTTGGCTGCACACTGTGCTCTTCATGGCATCTGGGAGGACCTATTCCAGGTCTGGAATGACTCCACCTGGTACGCACACGGAGTACACATTGGCTTTCTTCCCCTTCTTGGCAGTTATGTCCCTAAGGAAACCCATAATGCGCCTAAAGTTGGAGCTGCCAACTATCAATAATCCTACCATCTGTGATTGTCCAGATCTTGCAGGCTGAGAGGTTTCCTGTGAAACAGGACTGGCGACAGCATCTGGCTCAGCGACAGTGTCAGCCACAGACAGCACCTGGAACCTGTTTATCAGACTACCCGGGGAGGCCTTGTGTGTGGCTGCCTGGGAAGTCTTTCGCCTCCTGCTGCGCCCCAGGTCGACCTCCCACTCGACCACAGGTGAGGGGTCAACCTCAGTGCGAGCAGTAACTGGGCTGGCCACCGATGAGATCCGACTGGAGGACTCGGACGTGTTGGATGTCCGTTGGATCCCCACATCTGGCCCACAACAATGGTGCCCATCCACTGCAGCCTGAAGCTGTGTAACCAAAGCCATCACAGCCTGGAGCTGAGAGTGAAGTGTTACCAACTTGGCTCACATCCGCACACAACAATCACAGTCCCTATCGGTACTAAAGACCGTGGAAAACTGAACTACCAACATAAACTGACTATTGGCACGTGCTGGGGAACTCTACTGTAGACACTGAGGAAAACGCAGGAACTGTGTCTAATGAATTAGATTGATACGCAGAGATTCAAAAACCTAACTACCGAAGCACCCAGGTGAAACCAAATAATTCGTCACTGATCAGGAACTTGTAATATGTCAAAAAATCGGTTTACTTTCAGACGCAAATGAAAACGCGAGAACTGTGGCTATTAGATATTAAATTAACACACAGGAACTCAAAAAATTAAACTATTAAAGCAGACAGATGATATTATAAAATTCACTGATGACTAGGAACTCGTAAAAGTCACAAAATCGGTTACTTCCCTGTCGCTGCGTCTGTCTCGGGCAGCTGATGCTACCTAACTGAGATTAGGTTATGTACAGGAGGTATATTTATAGCCAGTCATTCGATATCGGTGAATTGTAGATGTTATGGTTCTGAATTTTTTTGTGTAGTCCATGTATACTCTGCATGGTTATGAATTTCCTCCTGTACGTTAGTCTGCTATTTTTCTCATTGTGATAGCTCTCTGTGCATCAGCCGTCTAACTAGTGGAACAGTACTGTCAGAACTTGATGGGACTTCGAGAGAATTAACAGGGGTCTGCAGCTTGGCAGGGGAAATCAGGTGGATTCAAATCCTATATATCGAAGACTCGAAGATTCGTGAGAATACGGTAGGTAAGAGATATTGTTACGAAAGGGGAGTTAAAATGTGAGCTCTATACCATTTATTCTAAGTGTTATTGGCAAACATCTTACAACCTCTCACGTATGTCTCGCGAAGACACTGCAGTGCGTAAATTAGTGGTTAATACGAAGGTCTCTACAGAGAGACAACCAGCAGCAGAAATTCTGTCTTTTGTTTTCTCAATCAATAAGAAACAACTTTCTTCTGTGAGTTTTGCATGCCTATAAATGGATGGACTGACATTAATAGGCGGCCGCCGTGGTCTAGCGGTTCTAGGCGCTCAGTCCGGAACCGCGGGACTGCTACGGTCGCAGGTTCGAATCCTGCCTCGGGCATGGATGTGTGTGATGTCTTTAGGTTAGTTAGGTTTAATTAGTTCTAAGTTCTAGGCGACTGATGACCACAGAAGTTAAGTCGCATAGTGCTCAGAACCATTTTTGACATTAATAGGAAGACTAAATTTACATTTATACGCTTACTTCGAAAGCCATCGTATGGTGTGTGGTGGAGTGAATCCTGGTCATTTCGTTTCCTATTCCACTCACAAATACAACGAGGGAAAAGTAGCTGCATGTCTCCTTATGAGCGCTAATTTCTCATGTGTTAACTTCGCGGCCCTTATGTGAAATGTATGTTGGCAGCAGTAGAATTCTTCTGTGGTCAACTTCAAATGCCAGTTCTCAATAGTATTCCTCGAAAAGAACATCGTCTTCCCTCCAGGGATTCCAGTTCGAGTTCTCGAATCATCAGCACACTAATTTGGCGGAAGGCAATAGGAACGCTTTTACAGGGCTACATTCTGAGGGAAGCCCAGGTCTACAGACTCCTACACATTTGGGGTGTGGCCTACAGTATACTGGTATTTAGCCTTTTCTCACTGTGTTAGACTTTCCGAGATATTTCGAAAACACATCTAAGAACGCTTCGGTTTGCAGGAGAGATGAGGGAAAGCATATTGTTCAATATACCGGTATTTACCCCAGTGACATCTAAACGCCCAGTCCAGGGAAGGATAGGACACTTTTTACGAGTGTGGAATCATTAACTGCTGTCCTTCAAGGCAAGTGGTGGGTTGTCAGCTGAGGGCAGTGCAGCCCAGACGCTCGGGCAGAGGTTCGCGTCCTGGTGACAGCTGATCACATGCAATCCGGGGCTGGAGAAGAGAGTGAAACCTCGTACTGCCCCCATAGACTGACAGGTCTCAGCAGGATTAGTTCGGGAGCAGTATACCACAATTCTGAATGACTTACTTCCACCAGCATGGCAAGACGACCGAGAGACAGAACACAAATAGCCTTGGATGTCTTCAGTTATTTCATGATGGTTACCATCCATTTCGGTATCAGAGGACGTGTTTACCTAGCCTTGTGGAACGCCTCCAGAGTGATCACAGAAGCGTCTGTAATGGTTACCTGCCGAGTGTAACCTGATTGCAGGGAAAAAAAATTACACGCTATGCAATAGGGCTCTCATGATCAAATTAATTAATTAGCCTGTCAATTTGATGTCAATGACGTGCCGCAGGGTGGGTGGATGCGAGGCTGAGAGTATCACAGATATGATTCGAGAGTTGGAGCGTTGATCAGGCGTTTTTGCGTTGCAGTGAGATCTTTTAAATGAACCTACACAGGGTGAGATGGGCATCTTAATAAAATCAGCTATATTATTGAATTTATAGAGTGATGCATAGTATAAACCTGATATTTACCACTTCTCTGTGATGACTTCCTATGTGACGAGACAGTTGTTTATTTTAAGAGAGTTCGAAAGTGAGGAGGAATCTTGTGACAGCGGTAGAGCTATATTATTTATTATTAGCACTCCTTCGTGAGCCAAAAATGAGTTTAATATTCTAGTCCTATGAGGCAAGATGTGACAGGTAAGAACAGATTTTTCTACCCAATCAGAGAATACTTAGAGGAAATATAGCCTATGCCAAAGTGTCGTACAGGATTTTCACAACAATTAACGATAATTTAGCGACGTGAAAATGCTTGTATGGTATGATTTCTACTGTCTTCGAAAATAACTCGTATAAACGGAAGGAATCTATATTTCACGTGAGAAATTCGAGGTGTATTGACTAAAGAACTTTCCTGTTTCGTGTTCTTTTAAACTAAGGGGTCTGTGTCAGGAATGGGGCTTCAGTTAGCCCAAGTGAAGCTGGTGGCAGGAGTGCTCGGACAGCAGCAAGTAGAGGACTGATTACCTTTGCCTGTGACAGGCGGCTGCTCTTTGGCTGGCCAGCTCTTAAGGTACACAATACACCTGGTAGATGGCATTGCCTAGACTGGAGGTGACTAGTCAGTTTTCTTTTTCATCTTCAGACTCCATGTTCAAGTAAAATAATGGTTGATACACTCATAAAGAAACATCATACGATATATCTCCTATGTTTCTGTTGGCTAGGATGCATCTTGCAACTGGTAAGTGTGTGTTTCACTCTCAAATGATGTTGATACAGGAGTCCTGTACATATGGCAGATTGTTACAGGTGAAATGTTAAATCCCTCATTCGCCCTATCCTCTGCTACGCCCACCCTGCATGGATCTCTGCCCCTCCTTCCTTTTACAAATCCCTTCAAATCCTAGAATGCCACGCACTCTACCTTGCCTATCGCATCCGCCTCCCATCCTCCACGCAGATCCTCTATGACCTCATCCCGTTTCCTCAAACAGATACGGATCCTCCACACCTCCCGCAAACTTGATCCTCCTCACCCGCTTGTCTCGCCCATCCTCTCCCGCCCCCGCCCGCTGCAGCGCCTGTATTCCCACGTCCCACCCGGTCTCCATCTCTCCACCCTCCTTACCCTCTCCCAAGGTGGCTTCCGCCAGCTCCCTCTCCCTGATGATGCCCTCCTCCCCTCCATCTGCCCGTCCTACCAACTTTGATCCTCCCTCCCTCTTCCTGTGTTTTCTCCTTTGGGCACCCTCCCACCCTTCTCTCCCTCTTCCCTCCCTCCTCCATTTCTCCCCACTCCTCACCCGGGCTTCCCCTCCCCTGTCCCTCTCCTCCTCCTCCCATTGCCTCAGCCATTGGCATCTTTGTTCTCCCCTCTCCCCCACCTCACCCTTCTTCCCCTCTTGGCAGGTCCCCGGACTCGCACATGCTTAGTGGACATTCGCGCGCCGGAGATAATCGCCATCAGTGTCTCGTGTGTGCCATCGTGTTTAGTGTTCAGTGTTCACCGTCACACTCCATTGCTCACCTGTGCCATCGCCATCTTCAGTGTTAGTGCATCGTGACAACAGTTTGTAGTGTGGATTATCATCGAGTGTTATCGTCTCCGTGTTTGTCTTTATGTGTCTACTGTTTTATTACCCACCGTTATGTCACATCTGTGTATTCTTTCTGTTGTTTATTTATCTACTCTATGGCTGAAGAGCGGCGTAACATGCTTCTGACAGCCTGCCTGTTTGTATGGGTTTGAAAATAACAATAAAGAAAAAAAAAGAAAAAAAGGTGAAATGTTAAATCCCTCATTCGCCCTATCCTCTGCTACGCCCACCCTGCATGAATCTCTGCCCCTCCTACCTTTTACAAATCCCTTCAAATCCTACAATGCCATGCACTCTACCTTGCCTATCACATCCGCCTCCCATCCTCCACACAGATCCTCTATGACCTCATCCCGTTCCCGCACCTAGTCCTTTTCCTCAAACAGATACGGATCCTCCACACCTCCCGCAAACTTGATCCCCCTCACCTGCTTGTCTCTCCCATCCTCTCCCACCCCCGTTCACTGCCATGCATCCATTCCCACATCCCACCTGCTCTCCACTCTCTATACCCTCGCCCTAGGTGGCATCCACCAACTCCCCCTCCCTGATGATGCCCTCATCCCCTCCATCTACCCCTCATACCAACTATGATCCTCCCCATCCACCGCTTGTGTTTTTTCCCAAGGGCACCCTCCCTCCCTTCTCTCCCTCCCGCCTTCCTCCCTCCCTCCTCTCCCCCAAGCCTCCCCTAACCCCCTTACCTTCTTTCCTCCCCTTCCCATATCTCCTGTCACTGGCATCTACACCCTCCCCTCTCCCTCCTCCACCACCTTTTCCCGTTTTTGGCAGGTCCCCGGACTCGTACATGTATAGTGAACTTTCGCACGCTGGAGATCATCGCCTAGTGTTTGTGTATGCCGTCATGTTCGTGTTCCAGTGTTCCAGTATTTGTCGTTTGTGCTCCAACGTTCGCGAGTGTCATCTCTGTGCATGTCCCCATTTCTGAACGTATTTTTTTTTTTTTTTGGCTCCGGGTGTTTTAATTTTGTATGTCTACGTTTGTATATCCACCATGTCTGTTCTGTGATTGTCTCCTTTTGTATCAATCGTCTTATCTGTGGCCGAAGAGCGGTGTAGTATGCCGCTGCTGGCCTACCTTTATCAGGTATGAAAATAACAATAAAGAAAAACAAAAAAGGAAAAACGCGAAGTGTTATGGTTCACCCCCACCCTGAGATATCTTGGCCTCACCGTCGACCATCACCTAACGTGGACCCCTCACCTCCTGACCATCCAGCAGAAAGCCCATTCCAGCCTCCGCCTCATGAAACTCCTGTCTGGCCGGACATGGGGATTGCATCTTTCCAACATCCTCCACACCTACAAATCCCTCATCTGTCCTATCCTCCGTTATGCCAGCGTTGCCTGGATCTCCGTACCCACCCACTTTGACAAGGCCCACCAAATCCTCGAACGCCACGTGCTCCGCCTTGCCTCCGTATCCGCCTTCCTTCCCCCACACAGCTCCTGTATGAACTCATCCCCTTCCCCCACCTCCTCCTTTACCTCCAACATGTCTGCATCCTTTACACTGTCTGCAGGCTTAATCCCCACCACCCCCTGGTTTCCTCCTTCCTCTCCACCCCCCACCCGTTGCCACACCTCTATCGCTGTATCCCTCCCTCTCTCCACCTCCACACCCTCCATCTCCTTCATCATGGCAATTTCCAGTGCCTCCCCTACCCAGATGATGAACTTTGCCGTGACATAAACCCTTCCCTCCGACTATAACCTGGCGTTGTTCACCCCCTCCCCAGGGCCCCCTTTTTCCTCTTCATTCCTTCTCCCAGAGCGGATTTTCCTCCTTCCCCTCCCCCTGAGACCCTGCACCCCATCCTCACCTCTTTCCCTCCCACATCCCTCCCTCCCTGGCCCTCTTTGGCGCCCGCCCCCAATCTCCTCCCTCTCTTCCCCTCCTTCCCTACTCTCTCATCTCCTTGCGCCTGGCAGATCCTTCGATCATCGTCATCAGTGTGCCATGTCAGTGTTGTGTTTGGTGCTGTTCTCCTGTGCATCGAGAGGTGTGATTTTAATTGTGTGCTGCCCTTGTACTTTGTGTTACTCTCAGTGATTGTTATGTGCTACGCCATCTGTCGATACTTTTATGCTCCGGTCATACTTCACCTTGTGTTCTTTTAATTGTCCCAGTGTGTGGTTTTTTGCATGCGCTACTTTTTTACGGTTTTTATCTCCATTTTACAGTCGCTCCTTTTTGTCAGTTGTCTTCTGTACTGTTACTTCATTTTTTTATATCTATGTACTCCATGTTTTCTCCTTTATGTTATTTTTAAATTTCTTCTATTGTATGTTCTATGTCTTTTGGCTGAAGAGCAGTGCATATGCTGCTGCCAGCAATACAATAAAGGAAAAAAAAGGTGAAGTGGTGCAGTAGAACAGTGGGTTTGTGTTCTGTTATTATTATTATTATTATTATTATTATTATTATTGCAGTAGTACAGTGAGTTGTTCTCTTATTGTTATTATCGTTATTGTTATTACTATCTGTTCTTATGCTCCTAACAAATGGTTCAAATGGCTCTAAGCACTATGGGACTTAACATCTGAGGTCATCAGTCCCCTAAACTTAGAATTTCTTAAACCGAACTAACCTAAATTAGAATTATATTAATACCTTCAGCTGCTGACGGGCGTTGATATATATCAACGGGGACAGGTGAAAATGTGTGCCCCGACCGGGACCCGAACCCGGGGTCTCCTGCTTACATGGCAGACTCTCTATCCATCTGAGACACCGAGGGCACAGAGGATAGTGCGACTGCGGGGACTATCTCGCGCACGCCTCCCGCGAGACCCACATTCTCACCTTATATGGCTACACACTACATTCGTAGTGTCCCTCCTCAACACACTCATTACTCGTGGAAGACATTCTTACGAAGTCCCATGAGAGTTTGGGGAATATGTGTGCATCCGCACAGAAGAAGAAGGTCATGGCCGGTATTGCCAGAACTGTATACTTATATGGAGATGGTGCCTGTTCTTTCGGACATGTCCGAAAGAACAGACACCATCTCCATATAAGTATAACTAACCTAAGGACAGCACACACATACATGCCCAAGGCAGGATTCAAACCTATGACCGTAGCACCAGTGCGATTCCAGACTGAAGCGTCTAGAACCGCTCAGCCACAACGGCTGGCTGTTCCTAACAGAAGCAGCAGCTATTCATGTGTAGATTGCGAAGAGGCACTCCACTGTATTTCAGTGATAGCTTGCTGGCATGTTATTATTTCGCATATACGGTTGTTAACTAGACTGGCTGGAGCAACTCTGCAGTGTTAGACTAATAATGAAAATATCCACTCCACATCCAGCAACTATTGACGACACTGTATGGAGCTACTGTTTAGTGCTCAATCAGTTGACAAAACTAGATGGAGCTACTGTTTGGTGCTCAATCAATTGCAACTCAAATTGTTCAAATAAACAATATACTGCACTGCATACAAAATAGAGACTTACATCAGTCTTATCCGGTAGCCCAGCACAGACTGAATCCTTTTCCCACCAATTTCTGGAGTGAGAATGGGAAACAGCGCCCTCTGGTGATGGTATTGTGAACTAGGCCAGTCAGTCCCCAAATCTCAAAGTGAACACACAGTATTTGATATTCCCACCAATAAATTTGAATTTCCTGCCTTTTTTCCTGGGCTGCCATCTTGGATTACGTCACAGGAAAGGAATTGGAGGGGAGGGGACTAGGAGTTCCCTGAGGAGGACCCACACGCTAGCTGGGAAAACCGATGATGTCATCAGGGGGTTGGGGTAATTAATTGACCAATTAATTAATTTGCATAATTAGTTTGATATGAATTTTATATCAAAACTGTTGTAGAAACAGTTTCGTCCCACTGCTCTCCTCCACATCAAATTCCATGCCTTTTTTTTTTGTGGTCGTCCTCGTGATCTATCACCTGCATTGTCGGGAGATGTAATGGACTAGGAACCATCTCAGCATCATTGTGGCCTAACAGGCCCCTCCATCACCTCCAGTGTTGGTTCAAACACGGAAGACTCTCTAGGTCCTCTACTGGTAATAATGTATCCTGATTTTCGTTTTTTAGTGCCAATGTGATAAGGAATACCTCTCAGTCCATGATAAAAAGATTGCAGCATTTCATTGGTACCAATGGTCATCACTTTGAACATCTTCTGTAAATGGACGTTCATGCCATCTATGTGACCTTCGTTGGCCTTCAAAGACCCTACTGTTACACATCATTGGATTCGTCTCGATAGCCGCTATCAGAAAATAAGTACCAAACTATAGCATCCCATTTAAAAAAACAAAGTTGACCTTCATATCTCTGACGCGACTCCACCTAGCAACAAAAAACCAACGTCATATTATGGCCCCCATTGTCCCGTGCAACGTTTGTCCCACAAAGCTTTTCAGCTCCTATCACACTTTCGGCGCTATTCTTGGTGGCAATAGTTTGTGACTAACCCTGTATATATCAAGTGAGACCAACATAGTAAGAGACCTTGTAACGGCTACGCTCGGGCGTACGTTAACTCTTTAAAGCCTGTACTATGGTAAGTTGACGGGCTTCACCTTATAAGAAAGGATTTTAGTAAATATGTTGACCGCGTGTACCTGAATGGAGGCAAAATCAGACTTACACCCACTCAGTAACAACAATGATACGTCAAGCAAGTATAAAGTGCAACTACACGTTAGGACGGGCAAGAAACATACACAGCATATGCTACCAGTTGTTAATAATACGGTCGCCAGCCTAATTAGGCATTAAGTGAGTTTTTCCCTTGTACAAGTGGATGTACGTACAAGCATAACAACACGTAGTAATACTGCATTATATGGAAAATTTTAGAACCAGAAAAATCTACTGAACTAATATTTTCCTTTCCCGTACTAATTTGGACAAGCTATAAATACACAACATTACACTACAATGATTACTACAAACTGCGTTTTGTCTATTGATCCGACTGAAATCGGGCATAGGTTACCCTAGAAATAGCACTTTTGAAACACACATACAATGTCAATTTTATTAAGGGTAAAACACTGATAAATTTAGGTTTTATATTGACTTTAACTTTGCTGGTCAAATCAGTTCAGTGCACTTTAGAATTTAAACGAATAGAAAAGAAAAGAGAGGAGTGGTGAGGTCCTGAAACTGTTATGATCACTGTGTTGAAACTATTAACTACTGGAAGCATTAAGCACTTAAGATTTACAATATATGAGCTACTACTCTTTTTGTCTTATTACTTCCTCATTTAACTACCATTATCTTTTGTCTCAAATTAATTAAACTTCATTACTGAACCAATTCCAAAATTATCTTCCAACTTTGTCAGACCTTTGTTCTTTGCTTATATTTTCATTAACAATAAAGCTCCTTAAACATCTTTCTAGCATAGATAGGTCTGCAGGTAATTCTTATTAACATAAACTTTAAATCTTCATTTCGGGACACTCGGATTGCACAACATGTGGAAAGGACCCTGTCTAGGTTAGTGATGAGGATAATTAATTGATAGGACAATTCTGGTAAAAGTTAAGTTGTTATTGAACAGTCAGGAACAAAATTAACACTGGTCCACACGAATACAATTCTAAAGATTCAACCTGTTCGTGTCGATGCGGCGGTTGGCGGGCGGCGAGATGGCGAGGCGCACAGCACACATATAATTACGGCTATGGCTCTTGGTGTATCGGCACTTTGCTTCTTCTTAGCGTCGCAATCCTTTTCCGTTTAGTGCCTATGGAATATATCCATGCTGTGTAGTCGTCGGAAACGGCACATCCGAGGCTCAATGAAATCACGTTTCCCAGGAGAGCCTCCTCGATCCAGAGCGTGTTTCTCAGACTGATGCCCAACTCCGACTATTACTGCCGAGCCCGTTAAGCCGTGCCGCGCCCGTGTGCATTTTCCCGCGCTCGCCTGCCATCCACCTTTTACCGCTCCCCTACAGACAGGGTATTCACCAAAGGTTTTACATTCCACATATCCTAATACATTGCCTACGTATGGACCAGGCGCACAATTACAATTTTAAACATGTTACAATAGATTCAACATGTGTTACACTTCAATTCTGTTATAGCATTGCTTGAAATTTGACATAAATATTAATATTCACATCGAAAGTTGCTTACAGCTTCTTTAACATAATGACACGAAAAGAAAAAGAAATGAAATCAAAACATTGCTTACACTAATTTATCGAAAATCAGAAGAAAAAAATTATTATATGTACAGTTGTTGTTGTTACACATGCCCCTGTTTCCAGTAAATTTTACTAAGTATAAATTTAATGGGAACACTAAAATTTACATTTATACAGTGGTTCTGAATCTTTATGTGAATGTCCAAAAAACTTTATACCACATACTTCCTTTCACTCACATTATATAGGTCTATACTTTTTAACATATCAAGAACATTTACTCGTCATTTACTTAAGTGCCTTTTGCACAGTCCAACCTCCCATCACAACATTATTAAAATAGCAAATTACTCATTTTTACTAAATTTCTCAAAGAAATAATTTCAAAATCTGGAACACAAACATTTAACTACAAAAGCAAATGCAAATATCTGTATACACTATAAGGCAATTTATTGCTGCTTGCATTGAATGGCAGTCCATTTCCTTACTTACTAAAAATTAAAAAAAACACACAATAATATTCAGAAAATTTACTACACATATTTGCTGCCTATTATTCAGATTTGGGCAGTCCTTTCACCTCATATTGTCACATCTCCTGTATCACACTTACAATTCTCCATTGACTATTTATCTGCCCTCATTGGTGTTTGGCAGTCCTTTATATTATGACTCATATGCTGTCCACTTTGGTTTTCGGCATTTACCCTTTCCTTTTCAGTCCTTTTCTCCATACATTCTTACACTTATAGTGCATTTGGTAATCTGAAACTCACATAATTACATTATTACACTGATATTAGTCTACCTAAGTTACAAAGGTTTGTTACGTTTGGCATAAATCAGCTTCAGCATAATATACAGCATATTTACTGTAAATTGTTTTCTGATTGTACTTAGTTCACTCACTTCTAGGAACATACAGTTTCAGGTCCACTATATTTCTTACACCTAAAGGTCTTTTGGATTTTGGGTGGATCAGATAGTAAGCATTATCGTGTGGAATGTTCTATATTTTATACGGTCCATTATAAATATATTTAAATTTGGAAATTTCATGGTTTAGTTCACTAGACTTTTCGTGGGTTTTTAAAAGAACATAATCCCCAATTTTAAATTTTGACACTTTCAGATTTTTATCGTGTCTTTTAGATCTAGATTCAGCTTTTTGCTTTGCCCTTTTTCTGACTAATGCTTTCTTTTGACTCAACCCCAAGCTTGTACAAGGCGGAAACTCTAGTTTTTCCTCAATTAAACTTTTACTTCTGCTGCCTAACAAAATTTCTTCCGGTGGGAATCCAGTAGTTTCATGATGTAATGTGTTCATGACAGTCTCAAAGTCCGATATAAACTTGCCCCAGGCCCTATGGTTATGACTGCAGTACGTTCTACACAATCTTCCGATTTCTCGCATGTACCTTTCAACCGGGTTGCTAGCAGGGTGATAAGCTGATATATATTTAACCTACACACCATTTTGCTCCATTCCTTCTTTCCAATTTTTGGATATGAACTGGGGTCCATTGTCAGATAGTACTGCCTTGGGTTTCCCGATAGTTCTGAAGTATTCGACCATCCTATTAAATACAGCTTTTGCTGTTGCTCTTTTCAAGGGGTATAATTTCACAAACTTTGAGAATACTTCGAAAATTACTAAAATATATGCACAATTTCCCGAAGTCTTTGGGAGGGGACCATATAAATCTACCGATAATAAGTCTAGGGTGTCTTCAGGTAATGTACTTTGCATTAGACCTCTACTAGTTTTGTTCGGTACTTTGGCCTTTTGACAGACATCACACGACTTAACCCGTTCCTTTACCTTCTTACTGACATTACCAGCAATCACTACTACATTATTCAATTTATCCAAACATTTCTTCGGCCCACTATGCCCCAATGCTAAATGAAAATAATCTATGACATCAGTATCAAACTGGTGTGGCCAACATACTCTCCATTCCTCAGTGACTAAATCTTTCCTCCTATATAAAATGCCTTTAAAAATGTTGAAATATTTCTTAATTTGAGGATACTGCACTCTGTCAAAATTTACCTTCACAGATTTCCATCTCGTATCCTCATTCTGATGGTATCTCATATTTTTACATATTTGCTCAATTTTCCTTTTTCCTGAAACCTCTTTCATATACCTTATCAGAAAAATACCCTCTTCACCATTTTCGTTGGGCACTTCACTCATACCATTAGGCAATCGAGATAAAGCATCTGCCACATAATTCTCAGCACCCTTAACATAGCAAATATCGTAATCAAATTGTTGCAGGTACAAAGCCCACCGAGCTAGCCTACCATTAACTAAACGACAATCTTTAAGAAAAGTTAAAGCTTTGTAGTCAGTATGTACGATGAGCTTATGGCCCCACAGATAATTTCTGAATTTCTTTAACCCCATATTATGGCTAAAGCTTCCTTTTCCGATATAGTGTAGTTTCTCTCGTATTTTGTTAGAGTTCTACTTGCAAACGCGATAGTCCTGTGTTCGATTTCTTCGTCCTCACAGATTTCTTGGAAAACTTCTATACCAGTTCCATAAGCACTGCTGTCAGTACTCATGTGGAAAGGTTTTGACAGTATGGGGTGATGCAAAATATTGTCATTCAAAAGTTCACTTTTCAATTTTTCGAAATCTCTCATACACCCTTCAGTCCACATAAAAGCACTATTTTTCTTAAGTAGGTTATTCAAATGAGGACTATTAAAAACTTGCCCCTTGACGAATTTTCTATAGAAACCCACATAAACCTAAAAAGGCTTTCAACTGTTTTCTATTTCTAGGAGCTGGACACCCTGCTATTGCACTTTTCTTTTCCGGGCCCTTGCCAATACCGGTCGTAGTAATAATGTGCCCCAGAAACTTTATTTCCGACTTCACAAATTCACATTTCTTCCACTTAAGTGTCATGCCCCCTGCATGTAGAGCAATAAAAACTTTCTGCAATAATTCACAATGCTCTTGCCATTCTTCTGTAGCAATCAGTAAATCATCTACATAAATGGTTAGCCGGGAACTCAATCCTCTCCCTAATACAAAGTCCAGTGCCCTAATAAATACTGCCACAGAAGTGCTACGCCCAAATGGCACTACTTTATACTGATAGCATTTCCCAGCGAATAGAAAAGCGGTATATTTACGGGATTCTTTACTCAATGGGATTTGCCAGTATCCGGCGGTCATGTCCAGACTGGTTAAATACTTCACGTTATAAAATTTTTGGAGCATTTCGTCCAGATTTTCAGGTCTGTCTATTTCCTTCTTTACAATTTTGTTCAAAGTCCTGGCGTCGATAACTACTCTCACTCCCCCATCCCTTTTGTTCACGATGATAAGGGGACTATTATATTCGCTGCTACTCCGTTCGATTACACCCCATTCTATCATTTTATCTATTTCCAATTGAACAGCCTGCCTCTTTGATATGGGTATCGAAAACGGTCTTACAAAGAAAGGTTTATGCTCTATTGTCTCAATCTGGTATTCAAAGTTCTCAACTAGGCCAGGTTTGTCCGAAAATACGGTGCTGTTACTATCTAAAATATCAAGCAATTCTGTTTTCTGTTCGGGAGATATTCCCTTCAAATTTTCCACCATTTCTTTAAAATCATGCCCCTGCTTGTCACTCTCATTTATTAACCTCTGGACATGGTACACCTCATACTTGTTTGTCAAACCATCATTCCCTTGGTCAATCTCTAACAATAAAGAATCAATTTCTGAATCGAACAGCTTCCCATTCTCCTCAAATTGTACTTCTAAATTCCTAGATGTACTATCAATTTTGATCACTTCCTGGCTACAATCAATAATAACCTTTTCTTTATCTAACCAATCTATTCCCAGAATCATTTCAGTACTCAAGTCTGGCACAACCAAAAAATCGTGTTCAAAGTTTTGTCCTTTTATACTAAATTCAACCAAAATCTGGTTCTTTACCGGCTTGCTAGTCTTGCCCGTAGCACCAACAATTTTTACACCCGTCACTGACATAATTACTAGTCCAGGCTTATCACAAATGTGTTCGAAAAACGACTGGGAGATTGCACTTATCTGAGATCCAGTATCAAGAAGTACTTGCAATTTCACATTATAAATTTCAACTGGTATTACAGTTTGTTTAACCGTCGAATGTTTTTCATTGTTGTGGTCTTCCCTAATCAAATCCGGGACGACGATAACATCGTCCCAAGATATGCTTTTAACATTCACATCACCTATATCTGGCGGTTTCTTTGGTTCAGGGAGTTCAAAGTCATTAATTACTTGAACTCTTTGTAAAATAGACCCTGAGTCGTCAGGTGGCTCTTTCTTTCTTTGTTCGGTCTCAACATCTGGATTTTGTTTTGAAACTTCGTCATCATTAGGTACAATATCGCAATTAACTATATTTCCATTATTTCCACTATTACCGAAATATTCGTCGTCTGAACTATCGTCAGAATCCGACCATTCTGGATCGCTTTCAGGTTCTAACATAAAAGCTTTTCTGAGACAGGCACTAAGTTCTTCCTCTGCGTTTTCGTCAGGTTTAGATTTTAACTCAGTATCCTCTTTCGGCAAAATGGCCTCATCATCAGCTTTACTCACATCTACTGTTAATTCGTATTTCGTGTAATCCTCGTGGACTTCAATTACTTTTAGGTAATCAACTGTCCCTTCCCCATGGTGCCTTTCGGTAGCAGCTTGTACTGTTGGCGGATTGTTAACAGAAGTTACTTCCTCGTCAAAGCTAAGGATTTCATCCTCCAATTCCAGCCTATCATTAACCTTCGTCCTATCGGCAGCACGCGTACTTTGCGCGGCGCTATTTACTCTCTCCTCTTCAAATTTGGGCCACGTCACCTTATCGACGTCCCTACAACCTCCTTTTTCACTAATTAACTTCCTTGTTTCATACTCCTTCTTAAAATCCTCCCAATCACATTGCTTTAGGCCCTTGTACAGATCGTCGATCTGCACACGCCGATTACTTACTTCCGCTAATCCATTCTCGCCTTTTACTTCATTGCAAACACTGCTATCCGCACCTCTCTGTGTATCCACAGTTTCATATATTATTTCCTTCGCCACGGAATTACCACTCATAATGTATTCACCAGCTCTTACTGCAACGTTCATATCTAATGCTGCCGCATTGCTAGCGGCTTCTCTCTGAACAGCTGATCTGCTAGGCTGGGCCGTTGCCCTCTGATGCTCTACTCGCCTGTTAACAAGTAGCGCTCAGCGCGACGGAGATGACTCATTCTGGCTCGCACCTGACACTTGTTTCGCAACAACACGTTGCGTCGTTCCACGCCTGTCTCTAACCTGTCTCATAACTTTACTGTCAGTTCGGTAACCTTTCTTAAATCGGGGCCGGTATATATTGTCCGCTTCCGTTTGGCCCGCAACGTTCGCGGAAATCAGTTTCCCGCGTCGTTATTATTTTGCGCGGTATATCCTCTACCGCGACCTGGATAACTTCCTCTTCCTCTACCTCTCTGTATCATATTAACTCGAAACCCTTCGCCGTCATTTCTCTCGTCATTATTACGATTATTTCGATTACCAAATTTTTGATAATTGGCACGACTTTCGCGCCAGTGGTCTTCGTCTTCGACCCTTTCGAGAAATGCTTGGAAGCTGCGATGATTGCTTCCCACGTATCTCTTTGAATCTTCTGGAAGCTTTTTATATAGTTCCCACATGATTTCTGAATCGGATCTTCTTCCTCTTAAATGCGTTAACTTCCGGTACCAATATTCGCAGAAATCTTTCAAAGAATTCCTGCCCCTGTTATCAAGAAGCTTTGCCATGATAAACTCGCGCCACAAATGATCCTGTTTTTGTTCAGACCAATATTCTTCCGTAAACCTTTGCTTACATTCTTCGAACGTCATTCGTTCGGTATTCAAATTAATTCCCCAGCGCTTAGCGTCACCTGCTAAGGCGCTAATTACTACGTTTATCTTTTTCTGATCAGACAAGTGTTCAGGAAATATCCTCTCGCAATTTTTGATGAAATCTAACGGATGCCATCCGTTATGTTTCTTGGCGGGATCGAAGCGTTCCTCACCTTCTAACAGCTTCGTAATTGGTGTGCCATTACAGACAACACCAGGTCTATCTTTAATTCTACTCTCAAGATCGAAAATTTTGCCTTGAATTTTCGAAGTATTTTGTTCTCACTTTTGTACACATCCGGTTACTTTTTCGCCTAAATCTCTTTCAGTGTCTGAAACTGCCTTTTTCAATAGTGAGATTCCGTGTTGACATTCGTTTACGATCTCAGTTTTAATACCGAAAACTTTTTCGTCTACTTTTGTTTCAACCAGAGGCTCTACTTTCTCTTGGATGTTGAGAATTTCAACATCGAACCTACTGTTAATGTTACCAATTTCCCCCTGCATAGTATCCATATTTTTGTTAATGGTGTTAATTTCAAATTTCATAGTATTTACCACAGAACTTAAATTACCCACTTTTTGTTCTACCTGTTCTATTTGTTTACTAATTTTAATTCCTTGATCTTCGACCTGTGCTTTAATTTGACCAACTTGTATTTTAAGCTGCTCGTCAACATGTGTTTTAAGTTGACTAAACTGACTACCGACTTGTTTTTGAAGTTGATCATTCTGTGTTTTGAGCTGATGGCTCTGTGTTTTAAGCTGCTCGTCAACGTGTGTTTTAAGCTGACTAACCTGACTACCGACTTGTTTTTGAAGCTGATCATTCTGTCCTGCAATTTGTTTGGTTAATTGTTCAAATAAGTCGTTCATGCTTAAAATTTTCACACTGTTTTGTTCTACGGAATCGGTGTGTTCCGATCCTACTTCAGAAGTTTCTTTCGGTTCTTTCTTTATCTGTGGTGAATCAAACATGTCAGTGGATTCATTCACATACCCACTATCATCTACAAAGTCACCCTCTACTTCCTGTTTTATCCCTTGCTGTGTTCGAGACGATCTCGACATTTCAATCTGTTCGTTAACGTGTTCATGATATTGTATGTACGCCAATTGTCTTCCGCTAACGCCATCTGTTATCTGGCCGCGTAAACTCCTGCTACTGCCAGCCGCATTTTCCATTACGCTCGGCACATCTACTGTTTCTACATTCTTGTCCATACTGAACGCAAATTACACCACACTATCGTACTTGACGTTCACTGCTATTTACTTTACTAATTATTATTGCAATTCGAGCCACTGAACATACACTGTTCGGTATTCACTTTAATTTGTGACCGACAACAACTGGATGTCCTGTCACCGGGAAGCCACTTGTAACGTCTACGCTCGGGCGTACGTTAACTCTTTAAAGCCTGTACTATGGTAAGTTGACGGGCTTCACCTTATAAGAAAGGATTTTAGTAAATATGTTGACCGCGTGTACCTGAATGGAGGCAAAATCAGACTTACACCCACTCAGTAACAACAATGATACGTCAAGCAAGTATAAAGTGCAACTACACGTTAGGACGGGCAAGAAACATACACAGCATATGCTACCAATTGTTAATAATACGGTCGCCAGCCTAATTAGGCATTAAGTGAGTTTGTCCCTTGTACAAGTGGATGTACGTACAAGCATAACAACACGTAGTAATACTGCATTATATGGAAAATTTTAGAACCAAAAAAATCTACTGAACTAATATTTTCCTTTCCCGTACTAATTTGGACAAGCTATAAATACACAACATTACACTACAATGATTACTACAAACTGCGTTTTGTCTATTGATCCGACTGAAATCGGGCATAGGTTACCCTAGAAATAGCACTTTTGAAACACACATACAATGTCAATTTTATTAAGGGTAAAACACTGATAAATTTAGGTTTTATATTGACTTTAACTTTGCTGGTCAAATCAGTTCAGTACACTTTAGAATTTAAACGAATAGAAAAGAAAAGAGAGGAGTGGTGAGGTCCTGAAACTGTTATGATCACTGTGTTGAAACTATTAACTATTGGAAGCATTAAGCACTTAAGATTTACAATATATGAGCTACTACTCTTTTTGTCTTATTACTTCCTCATTTAACTACCATTATCTTTTGTCTCAAATTAATTAAACTTCATTACTGAACCAATTCCAAAATTATCTTCCAACTTTGTCAGACCTTTGTTCTTTGCTTATATTTTCATTAACAATAAAGCTCCTTAAACATCTTTCTAGCATAGATAGGTCTGCAGGTAATTCTTATTAACATAAACTTTAAATCTTCATTTCGGGACACTCGGATTGCACAACATGTGGAAAGGACCCTGTCTAGGTTAGTGATGAGGATAATTAATTGATAGGACAATTCTGGTAAAAGTTAAGTTGTTATTGAACAGTCAGGAACAAAATTAACACTGGTCCACACGAATACAATTCTAAAGATTCAACCTGTTCGTGTCGATGCGGCGGTTGGCGGGCGGCGAGATGGCGAGGCGCACAGCACACATATAATTACAGCTATGGCTCTTGGTGTATCGGCACTTTGCTTCTTCTTAGCGTCGCAATCCTTTTCCGTTTAGTGCCTATGGAATATATCCATGCTGTGTAGTCGTCGGAAACGGCACATCCGAGGCTCAATGAAATCACGTTTCCCAGGAGAGCCTCCTCGATCCAGAGCGTGTTTCTCAGACTGATGCCCAACTCCGACTATTACTGCCGAGCCCGTTAAGCCGTGCCGCGCCCGTGTGCATTTTCCCGCGCTCGCCTGCCATCCACCTTTTACCGCTCCCCTACAGACAGGGTATTCACCAAAGGTTTTACATTCCACATATCCTAATACATTGCCTACGTATGGACCAGGCGCACAATTACAATTTTAAACATGTTACAATAGATTCAACATGTGTTACACTTCAATTCTGTTATAGCATTGCTTGAAATTTGACATAAATATTAATATTCACATCGAAAGTTGCTTACAGCTTCTTTAACATAATGACACGAAAAGAAAAAGAAATGAAATCAAAACATTGCTTACACTAATTTATCGAAAATCAGAAGAAAAAAATTATTATATGTACAGTTGTTGTTGTTACAACCTCCGCTTTATAACCACACTATTGTACGTGTTAGCTCGAAAAAAGATTAAATGTTTCGACAGCTTCAGCTGATACCTGCTACGCTATGTCTACTTTTTATGTGCTCTTTCTCGTGTAAGGAAAATTCTTAACCTCCTGTGTCGATGGGAGGGGATACCTTGCTTGTCTGTACGATTTCTGCGAGTTGTTTTCGACTTATATTCTCTTGTAGAAAGTATGCAGACACCTAAAGGGAATGGACAAAGATATGGAAACACCTCAAACACAATACATTACCATGCTTAATACGTTGTAGGAAAAGCATTGGCATTCAAAACAGCTTTCAGCCACCTCGAAAATGATACATAGGTCCTGTACGGTTTCAGTAGGATCTTATACCATTCTTCCTGAGAAATAATGGCAGTATCAGGAATCTCACGGAGGTGGATAGCGACCACTCTCCCTTCTCTCCAAAGAAGAACACACAGTATCAAAAATATTAAGATCTTGTAATTATGGTGGCCAGGAAAGATACGACACTTCACTCTCGTGCTCACAAAAGCAGTCCTGGACGATGCGAGCTGTGTCCAGTGGCGCCGTGTCGTCTTGGAACACAGCAGCACTATTGAGGAACAAACATCGTACCATAGGTTGGCCCTGATCAGCCAAAGTGGTCACGTAATCCTTGGCAGTAATGAGACATTGCTGAGTAATCATCAGGCTCATGGAATACCACGATATGGCTGACCAAATCATCACCGAACCTCCGCCATTGTTCACTCCTGAAACGTAAACTAGATCAGAAGCTGGAAGCAGCGTGAAACAAGACTCATCCGATCAAATGACATGCTTCCACTAGTCGATAGTTGGTACCACATTTTCCTGTTACGGGCATTTGCATCACTGATGACTATTTTTGGACATCCACCTCGTTCTGCAATTCACTACTTTGGTGCTCTAATTGTGTTGTTTTGCTGCTGACGGGGTACATGAGAGCGACTTTGAGTTGAGCAGTAACATTTGCAGTTGTCGTCCTCTCATTTTTCTACTCAATGGTATTCAACGACGTTCTAAACCTATCATTCAATACACCTCTTCTAGGCGTTGTGATTAAACGTGAGGTATTTCTCCACTTTGCTTGTATCCGATATAAGTATTCGATATGGTGCCACCTGAAACACGAAACACATCAGCTACCTTGGATACGGAAAGACCCATCATACGAGCACCAATAACTTGCCCAAGTTGGAATTTACTTGCCTCCGACATAATACACTCGCGACTATACAGAGCACTGCTTTGAAAAAAAGACTGACACCTGCAACCTACTGAGGACATTGCACAAATGCTGTTCGTGATCAAATACAACAGCACAACCAGCAGACTTGTCTGGCATCTGCATCTATGTTCAAGCATGCATTTCTCGCGATGCTTCCGTATTTTTGATGAAGCCCCTTATCAGTGGTCCTTAACACGAGGTGTAGCTTGAACTCTGATGGAGACACTCATTGAGATGTCTGAATGGCTATGGAGTGACATCAATTTATTCCTTAAGAGCCGAAACCAAAGAAGGTAGTGATGTAGGACGCTGGGGCTGAAGTGGAGTCGATAGTTCACTTATTCCAAACGTGGTCCATTGAGGTCAGATCATGACTCTGACCCGGCCAGTCCATTTCAGCAATTTTATTGTCCTCAAATTATTGCCGCACAGATGTTGGTTTTTATCAGGGTGCATATTCACGCTAATACAAACCTCACCTCTCAACTGCGTCTCTATTGTATGCACAACACAATGCAGTAAAATCATATCCTTCCGCATTTGGCGTTTTCTTAAGCACGGTAGATAGACCATGTCCTAATCGCGGAACACACCCCCAACCATAACAGCACGTCATCTGTAGTTTCTTGTCAGCACTGCTCATGATGGCAGGCAGCGTTCTCCAGGCACTCACCAAATCCAAACCATTCCATCGGATTACCACAGTGTATAGCGTGATTCATCACTCCACATTACCTGATTCCAGTCATTCTGATGAAAATTCAACGAGCATCGCTCATTGCATTGCAAGTGTCACAAAGCACTGACTACAGAAACTTGTGGGCTATGAGGAGCTGCTCGACCATAGAACCCTACTCTTTCTGACTCCTTAAGCACAGTCATTGCGTTGGCTGGTCTGTTGGTATCACTTTGGAACTCAGCATTGATTTATTCCTCTGATTTCAGGCGACTTACACTATATGATCAAAAGTATCCGGACACCCACAAAAACATGCGGTTTTCATTTTAGGTGCATTGTGCTGCCGCCTGCTACCAGGTACTCCATATCAGCGACCTCAGTAGTCATGAGACACCGTGAGAGAGCAGAATGGGGCGGTCCACAGAACTTACAGACTTCGAACGTGGTCAGGTGATTGGGAGTCACTTGTGTCAGCCGGCCGTTGTGGCCGTGCGGTTCTAGGCGCTTCAGTCTGGAACCGCGTGACCGCTACGGTCGCAGGTTCGAATCCTGCCTCAGACATGGATGTGTGTGATGTCCTTAGGTTAGTTAGGTTTAATTAGTTCTAAGTTCTAGGCGACTGATGACCTCAGAAGTTAAGTCGCATAGTGCTCAGAGCCATTTGAACCATTTCACTTGTGTCATACATCTGTACGCGATATCTCCACACTCCTAAACATCCTTAGGTCCACTGTTTACGGTGTGATAGCTAAGTGGAAACGTGAAGGGACACGTAGAGCACAAAATTGTACAGGCCGACCCCGTCTGTTGACTGACAGAGACCGCCGACAGTTGAATAGGGTCGTAATTTGTAATAGGCATTCCAAACTGCATCAGGATTCAGTGCAAGTACTATGACAGTTAGGCGGGAGGTGACAAAACTTGGATTTCATGGCCGAGCGGCTGCTCATAAGACACACATCACGCCGCTAAATGCCAAACGACACTTCGTTTGGTGTAAGGAGCGTAAACATTGAACGAATGAGCAGTGGAAAAAACGTTGTGTGCAGTGACGAATGACGGTACACGATATCGTGATACGATGACATGGTGTGGATATGGCGAATTCCCGGTGAACGTCATCTGCCAGCGTGTGTATTGCCAACAGGCACAGGCCTAAATTGATGTTTTAAGCACCTTCTTGATTCCCATTGCTGAAGAGCAATTCGGGGAAGTCGATTGCATCTTTCAACACGATCGAGCACCTGTTCATAATGAACGGTCTGTGGCGGGGTGGTTGCACGACAGTAACATCCCTCTAATGGACTGGCCTTCACGGAGTCCTGACGTGAATCCTACAGAACACGTTTGGGATGTATGGAACGCCGCCTTCGTTTCAGTCCTCACCCATCGATATCGATACCTCTCTTCAGTGCAACACTCAGTGAAGAATGGGCTGCCATTCCCCAAGAAACCTTCCAGGACCTGATTGAACGTATGACTGCGAGAGTGAAAACTATCATCAAGGCTAAGAGTGGGCCAAACCATACTGAATTCTAGCATGGAGGGCGCCACGAACTTGTAAGCCATTTTTGATCACGTAGTGTATAACAATCAACCTCCGAAACTTTCGATGGTTCTTGTTCGTCAGTACATGAGATCTACCTGGTCTTTGTTTAGCTGAGGTTGTTCCTTCGTGTTTCGACTTCAAAATCACATCACCAACAGTCGGCTTGGGCAGTTTTAGAAGGGTTGAAATGTCCCTGATGGATTTGTTACTCAAGTGACGTGCAATGGCTAGCCCACGTTCGAAGTCAGTGAGCTCTCCTGACCGAACCATTCTGCTGTTACTGCTTCTCCACTGACAACCCAATACTTCCTGTCTCCTTTTATATTCGCATCTCGTCTCTAGTGACATCGAACGGTCAATTCCGTATTAAATAGAGGGTCCGGATATTTTATTGAGCTAGTGCACAAGGTTTTTAGATGCTTTTGAGAACAGAGGCTCGCCAATATAACTGTGGAATTCAGGGGCACAGTCTGAGTGTCGTGACACCATTACATCGTTAATCACACAGGCCATATCGAGAGGCTAAGATATCTCAATAATTTTATTTTTACATGAAAGCCTGTACCTTAACCTACGCACTGACGCCATTACAGTCTCATTCTTCCTTGTTTATGTTGTGCACTGAGTGCTTAAGATGCCTCTGATAATCGTGAGTCCCGCCGACTGTGAAGTACGGGCTGTTATAAGATTTCTTAGTGCTAAAGGCCTAAAAGCGATCGATATTCATCATGAGATCTCTGCAGTTTACGGAGAAAACATTATGAGTGATGGAATGGTAGGGAAGTGGGTGAGAGCATTTAAAGATGGCCGCACAAATGTGCACGATTAACAACGGAGTGGGCGTCCTTCGGTCGTTAATGAAAGTTTGGTGCAGGAAGTGGACAATAAGGTGAGAGAAAACAGATGCTTTACGATTTCCTCCTTGCGGGATGACTTTCCTAATGTTTCTCGTAGTGTTTTGTATGGCATTGTGACCGAGCACTTGAATTACCGAAAATTGTTCGCACGTTGGGTACCGAAAATGTTGACGGATGTGCACAAAACCAAACGTTTAGACAGTGCATTGACTTTCCTTGAGCGGTAGAACAACGACGGTGATGATTTCTTAAGACAAATTGTTAAGGGCGATGAAACATGGATGGCTTACGACACACCAGAATCAAAGCAACAGTCCATGGAAGTTGAGCAAGGGCATCGTTTTGCTGCAAGACGATGCCCGTCCGCATGTGGCGAATCAGACCAAAGATCTCATCACATCTTTTAGATGGGAAACTCTAGATCATCCTCCGTACAGCCCCGATCTTGCGCCCAGTGACTACCACCTGTTCCTGCACTTGAAGAAATGCCTGGGCGGTCAGCTTCATCAAGACGATGACGAAGTCAAAACAGTGGTGGTGCAGTGGTTAACAAGTCAGGCGGCAGACTTCTATGAGGAGGGTATTCAAAAACTGGTACAACGTTATGACAAGTGCCTCAATATTGATTGAAATTATGTAGAAAAGTAGATTAAGATACAGGCTTTCATGTAAAAATAAAATTATTGAGATATCTTAGCACGTCTTTTTTTAAAATTTCAAAACGCTACTTACTTAAAAAACACGCCTCGTATTATAGTTGGTTCACAACTTTCTCAAAGAGGGTTCCCCGGTTCTGGATCGGCTCAAGCTGTTAAAAGTCGGTGTATGTCGGGCCACAAGTGTTTTGTTTCCGATCGCACAACGAAAAGTGTACATATGTACATAAATATATTTACTCATGTTGTCCTCTAAAAGCCTGGAAACAATAAGTTATTTCTACATTTGTATTACTTTCGTGAAGCTAGATTCATAATGTGCCACTGTAATCTTACCAGGATCATAATTAACCTAAATATGGAAAATAATCGATGTACGCAGTCAAAGGACCTGAAGATGGCCCCCAGGGGTCAAAATTCATCGTGCATTCAAATAAAATCTCGATTGTGACTGAATGCAGTTTTATTTGGAGAAAGTAATAGGGTCTCGGAAGAAACATAGACAGAAAGACATAAGATTAACTTCTCTATTGAGTCAACAATATATGTTTGTATAGTTCAAATGGCTCTGAGCACTATGCGACTTAACTTCTTAGGTCATCAGTCGCCTAGAACTTAGAACTAATTAAACCTAATTAACCTAAGGACATCACACACATCCATGCCCGAGGCAGGATTCGAACCTGCGACCGTAGCGGTCGCGCGGTTCCAGACAGAAGCGCCTAGAACCGCACGGCCACACCTGCCGGCAATATATGTTTATACTTAGCTCTTTAAAATTGTTTGGCCACATCTTATCCTTTGCTATTCTGATTAAGGAACTATCTTTTTTGAGCTTGCTGTTAGTTAATCAGTTGTTTTTTCATCTGTAGAGAATTTACGAAATGATACTAGAGATATCATATTTAACAACTTCAAGTGTACAATAATATTATCTCATCAAAAATACTTCGAAGCTATTAATTTGTATGACATTCCTGGTCACTGCCGATAGTGCACAACAACACGCACATGAGGGTACGCTGTCCTCCACTGCCTTGCCCAATGATACATAATACACACATACACACATACACACACACCCACACACACAGGCATACACACACACACACACACACACACACACACACACACATATATATATATATATATATATATATATATATATATATATATATATATACACACACACAGTCTCGGCTCGCACCATGACTATGAACGATACTTCTACTATTCCCCTGTTTTCTTGGCCCGTCTGAGAATGCTGAATCAGCACCTCGCCACAGTGAATGAGATCATCATCTTCGTTGTTGCCTGTTCCATTGTTTGTGCACCATGCACATCACATTCAATATTAGGTACACTCGACAGCAAAAAAAGTGGGTCACCCCTGAATTCCAACGTGTAGGCTGCACCTGAATGTATGCAACCAACAAAGCATATCTGTGTTGCACATAGTCGCAACCCTCCACAGCACAGTCGTTGTAAGATACACAATGGGTACCAATAGAGACTACAGTATTTATGACAGTCCGTCCCGTTTGTAAAGTAAAACCACAATAGTACAGAAGAGATCAGACAGTCCTTAACGTTTGTAAACTAAACTTAATTACAAAAAGTGACATTTCAAATGTTATGGAACAACTAGTTTTGTCACATAAATCGTTCAGTAATCCTTAGGCACAATTAAATATTTGAGATAGTATATGGATTTATAAAGTTGTATGGCAATTGGAAACAAGTTCATTGCTGTCTGAAAGGATTACCCAACACATGCTGAACGTCGTTCAACGTTCAACAGGGAGTGATTTCGCATCAACTTTATGTAATACTAAGCAGTTAAACAAAACGTGATTGACGCTGACAACCACTCTACGGAAATCCCAACATTAACAGCGAATCACAAGTAATATCATTGTTCACATTACTCATCAACAGTTACTTGTACACGAAGTTGTACTTTAAATGACATGACCAGTGTCTTCGTTCTGGATCCGGATGCAAACCCAGAACGTAAAGCCATTGTTAACCAAGCAAAGCTTTGTGCCTTATCGAGGCACGATCACTAGGCAGAAAGAGACGTCAAATATTGACGTTTGCACCAGTATCAGTTATCAATTCTCAACTTGAACGTAAATGACGATAATGTTTGTACGAAAGCAGGAACCCTAACATGACAATTACCTTCTTGATAATTAACCTCGGCCGGCCAGAGTGGCCGAGCGGTTCTAGGCGCTTCAGTCAGGAACCGCGCGACCGCTACGGTCGCAGGTTCGAATCCTGCCTCGGGCATGGATGTGTGTGATGTTCTTAGGTTAGTTAGGTTTAAGTAGTTCTAAGTTCTAGGGGACTGATGACCTCAGCAGTTAAGTCCCATAGTGCTCAGAGCCATTTATTTTTAATTAACCTCGAAAGACGTTGTATAGTGTTGCATTGTCAAGGAATAAAGGATGCACATGTTTAAAATTGAAATGCCATCATGTAATGCTGGGGACAAGGATACGAACCCAGTACCTAATCGGATTGTTGAATAAGTACGTAAAATCAGAATGTAGATATCACAGTTTGTCATCAGTAGTGGGGTTGGAACCTTAAATGACGACTGAAGTTGTATTGCCTGACCGGGATTCGAATCCGGCGCCTACCGCCGTCGTTGTCTAACCAGGAACAAACGAGAAACGTCCAATGTTGGTTCACCATTAGCGAGATGTGCACACGTTTAACTAGAAATAAGGTGACGAAAACGTCTATGCTGACTGAGAGTCGAACGCCGCACACTTGGTTATGAAGACACGTTAATAATCAACTTCATATTCAGTAGTAGCTAGGAGTAGCATGTTTAGTTGCAAACCTTAAGGCCTTACTCATCCCTAGTAACGTGTTGCCTAATATCTGCGATATCATGATGTTAATTTACAAATGGATTGACTGCCGTAAAGAGCAATGTTCTCTAGTAGTCGTGTATCATTGAGATATAAATGAAGTGCCTCAGCAGAAAGTAATTTCCGTCGTGCAGCACGTATTGTTTCAGAGACACTGAGAACATGTTATAAATGTACAAAACGTGTATTATATACTAAGTATATACTATTATTTGGAGAAGCTGCCGCCAAACCTGTTTACTTTTACATTCCGCTCAGTTGTCGTGGTTGAATACAGGTTTCTTAAGGCTACATCTAATGCACAGCGCTTACAAGAAAGTATAGTTTCCTGTGTCATGCTATTGCTAGCTAGGTGAAATATTTTGTGGTAGCTATGTTTAAAATGAATGTATTTTTGAAAGTGTTGTTCGTCAAATATGTGAATAAATCGTCAACTGTAGGTGTGCCTGCACATGTTATAGCGTAATAGCTGTAGCTGCGTTAGTTTATACTACAGACTTGGGTAGGTTAGGTGTAACTTTTGATCCTTCAAGGGGTGATCGTGGCCTAGCGGCCCGGATCTGTACTAGCCGCGGCTCGCGAGCTACGGGCCAGCCAGGCTGGCCGAGGCGAGACGGAAGTGAGCGAGCTGGCGGTGACATTGTTGGGCCAACAGCCCGGGACGAGCCAGCACGGCTGAGCCGCATGCCTCTGCCGCTGCCGCTCCGTTTGACGTAAATATGTTACCTCCTCTCCTGGAATCAGTATAAGAGCGGCAAGCAGGAATGTACATCAGGCTGGCGGCCGTAATGGCTCGCTGGGAGAGGTCTATTCGAGGTTGAGTCAAAAAATGGTTCAAATGGCTCTGAGCACTATGGGACTTATCATCTGAGGTCATCAGTCCCCTAGAACTTAGAACTACTTAAACCTAACTAACCTAAGGACATCACACACATCCATGCCTGAGGCAGGATTTGAACCTGCGACTGTAGCGGTCGCGCGGTTCCAGACTGAAGCGCTTAGAACCGCTCGGCCACTCCGGCCGGCCGAGGTAGAGTCGTCGCTCTCATTGAGGAAGGAGGATGTTCCATCAGAGAAGCTGGCAGGCGGTATGGCATACCACATACCACTGCAACGAGATGGTGGATGTTTGTCTTGAAAGAGGCACCACCAACAGGGCTCCTGGCTCAGGCAGGAAGAGAGTGATCTGACAGCAGGAAGACAAGGACCTAGTGTCTAGGAGCAGAGAAAATCCGTTTCTGAACGCGAAGCAGTTGCGGCGGGAGATCAACTTCCCCGGCTCCAGTGACACGATTCGCCGAAGGCTAAGGGACGCTGGACTGCATGCACGACGATCCGCCGTGAATCAAGAGCTCAGCGAAGACAACGTTTTATACCGGCTAGCATTTGCGGAGCTCCATCTGAGGGCGTCGTGGGACAACGTCATTTTCACTGATGAGAAGGTGTTTTCCACCAATAACGACGGTCCACGAATCGTTACAGGCCGCAAGGGACTCGCCATCGACGCGAATATGTAACCACGACGAGAAGAAGTGTCCGACTATCTGTTACCTGCTGGGGTTGGAATTCTCCGAGAGGGGCAGGAATTCTTCACAGGATAGAAGGAACTCTGGACAGCGCGCAGTATGCCCACATATTGGAAAATGTACTGCTTCCGTCAGTGCAAATGCTGTACGCAGAAGGGGACGTCACACTGGAAGAGGACCATTCTCCCATCCACAAGTCTGCATTTGTTCAGCACGTATTGTCTTTACTCTCTCCCAAATCCACGATTGGCGTCAACGTCGTGGACTGGCCGCCACGGGCGGCTGATATAAACTCCATGGAAAACATGTGGGTTGAGGTCGCCAGAACATTAACAGAGAACTGGCCACGAAACCAACCACTACTGCGGACGCTCTTTGGGACTGCGTCCTGGAAGCCTGGGAGGAAGTTGCTTCTTCAGGCTGTTACGTCCGACGGCTTATACATTCTATGCCAAGACGCGTGATAGAAGTACAAAATAATGAAGGATTCTGGATAAAATATTAGAGTTCTTAAAATGTTTTGTTATGTCTTCTTTTTCGTCATTTTTCCTCAAAATTCAAATGGCTCTGAGCACTATGGGACTTAACGGCTGAGGTCATCAGTCCCCTAGAACGTAGAACTACTTAAACCTAACTAACCTAAGGACATCACACACATCCATGCCCGAGGCAGGATTCGAACCTGCGGCCGTAGCTGTCGCGCGGTTCCAGACTGTAGCGCCTAGAACCGCTCGGCCACTTCGGCCGGCCATTTTTCCTCATTGGAAGCAAGTGGAAGATCGCGTGGCAATAGAAAAGATACAATATGGGTGAGCTTTCCTTTGAGTTGCCCTTTTAATTCAAGTGGGTTTCTTTTGAATATACAGTTTGTTAAGTATTCTATTTTGGTTTCATTTATACCATGTCTACATACTTACAAACTAAACAGCGTAGATGGACTCTGTCACAGTAGTTTTTGTTATTTCAAATACGTCTCTCTCTTCCCCTCCATCCATTAATACACCCTCCGTCCTCCACACAATACGCCAACGATTTCATATTATGTTTACTCGCCGCGCGGGATTAGCCGAGCGGTCTTAGGCGCTGCAGTCATGGACTGTGAGGCTGGTCCCGGCGGAGGTTCGAGACCTCCCTCGGGCATGGGTGTGTATGTTTGTCCTTAGGATAATTTAGGTTAAGTAGTGTGTAAGATTAGGGACTGATGACCTTAGCAGTTAAGTCCGTTAAGGTTTCACACACATATGAACATTTATGTTTACTCGTTGTTAATATCTCTTCTGTTCTCTCTCACACTCTCTCTCTCTGTCACTATCGCCGCAAGTGCCCTTCTGTTACACTCCCCTAAAACTTTGTAAACAAATCTAGCGGTTTCTAATGACGCTACATTTTCTCTTTTAATTGCTGCTGTCTTTACCCTCTATCATTCCTCTCACCACCTATGAAACCGTATTCGTTGATCTCCCCTTCCCTGTAACCCATTCTTCGTTCTGAGAACAGTCCTTTCTTATCTCTCGGTCCTAAGATAAAACGAACTGTGGCACACGTCTAAATAAGCAATACTTTGCAAGCAGTTCACGCTTATATTTTGCACTTCTGCACTTCAATCCATTCCCAGATCCCGCCCTCCTTCCTATTACGCGTCCCTTGACATCTGCATCTACATCCAAATGAATACTCTGCAATTCATAATTATGTGTTTGGCAGGGGGTTCTGTGGTCTGGTGGATTAATCTTGTATTGAGGTGTAAAACGTGTAGCTTCACATCTTACGTCGGGCGTAAATTTTTAACACACACAAGTAGCTCTCCTTCACTCCTAGTAACGCCAAGTGCAGAACGCCTGCAAGCTCCGTAGTTCAATATCCGCAGTAAAGATAACATCCCTTCGCTGCCGACTGGGCATTCGTTTGAGCTGTGACAGATGAAGAAACCCCGTAAGGCAGAGACTCTTTCACCAGCAAGCCGTCGTAAACTAGAAAATGTATTTCATTTAATGAACCAATGGCCATGTAAGTTCACAAGGGTCTTACTTGATTTGAAACTGAGACGTTGAAAATTGTGGTGCTGGACTGGGATTAGAATTCGATTTCACTATGTTCCCGAAGATTGCAAACTCTTCTAGGCGTCCTCGAAAGGCACCTATCTGGTTTCGAATCCTGATCATCACAAAATATTCATTATTTCATTTCAAGCCCTAGTATGTGCACTCCGAACTACTGGTGAAAAATAGTTGCATTTTCAACGTCTCTTCGTGCGTTGTGAGCTGTAACGTGTTCGTTTCAACTCACAGCCACATGATGAGCGTTTTATCACAACATTACAAGATCAAACGTTTCCTTACATCTTTTCAAGTTCAAACATTCCTCTCCATCCTACTGGTGAAAACGGATTTGGGTTTGACGTTGTATTCGTTGTGATCACCAACGACGACATGTTGTGGATTCAACTTCTAGCCAGCAGAGTATTTTCCATCACATCACTGACAGTACAACCATGCCATTCATAGCTATTATTGGAAAAGAATTTGATAGTTAACGTTTCTTCATGACCACGTGTGCGGGGTTTGAATTCCATTCAGCACAGAACTTTTCGTCGCTTGATGCCTAGCTAAACATGCGCCCATCTCGCTACTGGTGAACCAACAACAGCTATTTATCGTCTGTTCCTGGCTAGAAAACGACGGTGCTAGATGCTGGGCTCGAATCCCAGTCAGGCAAAAATAATTCTATCGTCAATTAAGTTTCCAGCATTTCGCTATTGGTGAAAACATTTGATATTTAACTTCTGATTTTATGTACAGTCGTGCTCAAAAGTATCCGAATGACCTGAATTGCATTTCACCTGATTTCCATGCGACCTACATAACGCAGCTGTCTAGCAGGTCCTCTAATCGCTCCTTGGTACAGTCGTTTGTCTATTGAAAATGGTTCCAACAAGTCACCACTAGAAAACACTGCTCTGTATCGCAATAACTCAGGATGTAAAGTAATACCACGATACTAAAAATAACAGAGAACACCTCATCACGGGTAAGACTGTCCTTAAGGCTTGTAAGCTCGCATGTATTGCAAAAACTGACATACCTGAAATGTTAGCACTCTCATTATTACGTCAGATAGGTAATGCACGTAGTAAGTTCGTCGTATTCATGATTTCCTCTTCAAAGTAACATACCATACTTGTTATTTAACACAAAATGTCATTAAAACTTTACGTTATTCACGAGCAGCTAGTTGAGAATAAGTATGAACTTCAAATGCCACGACGAACCGCCTAGTTCTGCATATGGATTCAAACCCAGGGCATGCAGGCTAGGCCGCGGTGGCCGTGCGGTTCTAGGCACTTCAGTCCGGAACCGCATGAATGCTACGGTCGCAGGTTCGAATCCTGCCTCGGGCATGGATGTGTGTGATGTCCTTAGGTTAGTTAGGTTTAAGTAGTTCTAGGTTCTAGGGGACTGATGACCTTAGATGTTGAGTCCCATAGTGCTCAGATCCATTTGAACCAATCACGCAGCCTAAGATTTCGTGGCTGACGGACATTAACAGTCATTCCTGACTAGGCATAAAGAGAGTGATATACCTCATTTTTGGACAGTATCAGTTAGCAAATATCAGCTTTAAATTACATAATGTAACATTTTTAACGGACGCGAATTCCTATCCAGCATCTATTGTCCCTGTTAACGAACTACGAGAGATGTTAAATACTGCTTCTTCACAAGTAACTTACTTGAAATGCAGTGAGGTAAAGCTTTGTGTTGGACAAGGATTCGAACCCAGAATTTAATCGGACTGTTATCGAAGCACAATCAACTTTGACATATCGGATTTTCTCGGCAGTAGCTAGATGTATTAAATGAAATGACGAGACGAAACATTAATTTTTCCTTTCCAGGACTCCAACCCGGCACATATCGCTGTTATATTCTAGAGAAAAGGAACGTTAAGTATGGGTTTGTTACACCAGCAGCGACATGTGAGCATGTTTGAACTAGAAATAATATGATGAGGTGTTCAGTGCTGACTGATGATCGAACTCCAAACATATCATTGTTGACTACACACAAAGAGGCGACACTTACCGAATTTTTCTCCACCAGCAGCTCGGAATAACATCCCTGAACTTACAGTGATCTCGCAAATAGTTCTGTGTCTCACTGGGAGTCAAAACCGTCAGATATCGTTAGTGTTGACAACGAATGAAAATGCATTAAAAATAAAAATTATTGTCCACCAGGAGATAGGTGTTCTCATGCTAGTGCTTGAGAAAACATAGTGAAAAGTTTAGTGCTGGGCCAGGATTCCAACCCATTCATGCGCAATATGTGAAGATGTTAAGGAATCTGCAGTTTTGAACAAACAACAAGTTGTAGTCGAGCTGTATTGTCACGAAGGGATCAAATTCCGCGTTAAGGGCGGTCTGAGTTGCATTCCCAGTTCAGAACCAATTTTATCGACATACAGAAGCTCAAATAAAAGACGGAATAAATGTCTTGTGACCATACACAGTGTTTGTTTCGTCGCTAGAAATAAATAACTAGTATAAGAAAAGTTACTGGTGATAGAGTTTCTACATGTCGCCACTCCTCACTTTATTGTGGCTCCAGCTAACGTGTACTTGGTAGAGAAGGAATATCATGTTTAATGTGATTTTCAGACCACAATGCCATTATACCTTCTTCACTTGGCGTAGCCAGAAGAGAATAGAATCTACCTCTCCTTATCAAAAAACATCGGCAGAAGTTGGAATCGAACCGAGCCCAACAGCATATCAAACTATCATCAGTGCAACAGACCACCACACCCACTTCTCTACGGCTCATTTCCCTATCATAACACCGTTGCGGCACACAAGATGAGAATTCCGACACACAGGCTCGCTGTTGTGGTTTGCAGGATGTTCAGTACATTCATTTACTTGGTTGACCGAATCGCCGTGAACTAGCTGCCTTGGCTAACCAGTGCATACATTCGACTCTATTTTGTAATCACCGAAATAAAATAACGTAACTGCCACCTACACAGAACTGCCAACGGTGTAGGATGCAGAAATTTAAATAGGAAGTGTTCCTTTCGATTTGAGCTACTCTATTGCGCTATCTGTTTGTTGAAACCATCGTGCAGTGCAAAATAAATGCTGTAACTGTCTGTCTCTCAGAAGTCTATATCCGGCCACATGCATTATCTCGCAGCACTGTGGAATGTCGAAGTTCTGGAGGAACTGTTGTTCACTTCCAGAGGTGCCGTACTTATGTCACAGCTAGTAGCGTAACGGTAAGCGTCGTGCACCGATGATAAGACATCGCGTGTTATATTACATTCGCTACTTCATTTTTTTTAAACGCAATTCTGCTGTCTGCTAAAGTATTCAGTTTAATGGAACTTTGAACATAATTCTCTTTAACTTCTCAACCCAAAATAGTCGCATGTGGAAAAAAGGCTAACTTCTGCGTCATTTTGTTCTTTTCAGGTTTAATAGACGGCCAGGCAGCAGATGCGCTCGATGCTTTTGTATTATGTATGGGGAGAGCGCATCGTGCCAAAATAGTCAGAAAAGTATTTTCTACATTAGCTGTCGTCTGGTAGTGGCATTTTATTCTTCTTCAAACCTTGTTTGACAGCTTTAACTCAGAACAAGTTTTCTACATGCATGTAATCAATAAACTGCATGTGCATTGTCAGACTGTTATAGATAACATCAGAGAATTCGCCTATATCGTTGATGATTAATTTCTCTCTCATGTTTAGCATTGTTTTAACAACACTAAAAGAAACCTTACGAAAACTGTGCACTGTATTGTAAGAAAGGAAATAAAACTACTCACGATAACCTTCCGACGAAAGTCTGTTTTAACAAAACTGAATATCTGTACAAAAGCGTGCCTCTATCTGCACGAATTAGTAAAACACTATTCACTTTGATTTCGACTGGGTCTGTGTTTAAACGGTATGCTGTGTCATACTCAACAGGTATGCAAACGTGGCATTTCATAAATAAAGTTACGTATTCCTAGAATCCCAAAATTTGCTTGTCAGCAGCGGAAAGAGGCGTTACCTGTTGTGCAGCATTGTAAGTTTTTCACCATTGCACTGTGAGCTGAAAGTATTTTCTTACGATTTGCTTATCGATGTTTGATCTACCTGCTTGCAGCTCTTATACAGAAGGGATAAAAACGTTACATTCAGCGAGGCTGGAACCGCGAACCATAACAGTCGCGTTTCCACAGGTCAGCACGTCAACACAGAGCTAGCGGATAGATATAGTTTGCGCCATCCTCTTAGGTCAATAGTGGTTACAACTCCTAAACCGCTATTTACAGGACGAGATTAGTTGCGATTGCCACGTTCAATGACTTTTCTGGGCTGAAAACCGTAAATTTACAATCTTCTGTTACACCTCAAGCGATAACAACTCAGGATATTCAATGTAAATGACACGAGAAATCAAGTGAACTTTGAGGCTTAATTCCGTGCACACCAGGAAGTAGCTCGTCGATCACAGAGTTGCCAAACATACCTTGCGTCGTTGCCAAATCTCAGTTACATTACCAGCAGGAAGAAGACGAACCGATGTGATCCTACAGCGGGCTTTGTCCTACCGACAGAGCTGAAGAACGATTAAACGATATTTTGTACAATCTCAGGATTACTTTTTTTTTTAATGAAATTCTCTATTTAGTTTCTCATTCCTTTTGCGCCAACAAGGTGGCTATTTCGTTTACCCTTTGCCCTCGTGTAGAAGCACTAATAGGTCGCTGACGCAAACCTGAGACGCCAGCGGGTTGAAGTACGCTTGGCTCTCCTATAAAAATCGCTCCCGCACAATGATGGACGAATGTAGCGGACCTATTTTCTTTCCACAACTCCAAAAGAAGGGATTTTGTTCACTTGTACACATTTACTTCGTTTGGTCAACTATCTCTTATGGAACAAACATAGCACAGAAGCTAGCCGAAGAAGGCACAAATGGCGACTGGAAGGACGGGCTGTAGGGGAGGAAGGAGGCCCGAAAAAGAATTTAAAAAAATAAATAAAAAGACTGATGATAGTTTCATATGCTGTTGGTCTCGGTTCCATTCCAACTTCTGCCGATGTTTTTTGATAAGGAGAGGTAGATTCTATTCTCTTCTGGCTACGCCAAGTGAAGAAGGTATAATGGCATAGTGGTCTGAAAATCACATTAAACATGATATTCCTTCTCTACCAAGTACACGTTATCTGGAGCCACAATAAAGTGAGGAGTGGGACATGTAGAAACTCTATCACCAGTAACTTTTCTTATACTAGTTATTTATTTCTAGTGACGAAACAAACACTGTGTATGGTCATAAGACATTTATTCCGTCTTTTATTTGAGCTTCTGTATGTCGATAAAATTGGTTCTGAACTGGGAATGCAACTCAGACCGCCCTTAAGGGGCTACGGAACGCCCTATACTTGCAATGTTACAATAACGCTTATAAATTACATCTTTCCTCACAAAGTATTTGAGGTAGGAAGTTGAACTTTTTACAGATTATTTATTGGAATATGGGCTACAACTTAACACAGGGATTTTACAAAATTTTAGTTCAGTTATTAAAGATGATTTTTTTCAATTGTAATGAAAATTCACAACATTTTTTTGCAATTTTTTATTTATATATTCAAAAATATACAGTTTTTTGGAAAAAGGCTGTGTTAAATTATGCAGAAGGTACTGTGTAAAATTTACTGAAAGTTTGAAACAAATATGTTTCGAAGATCTTTAGAAAACATGTAATTAGTATGAGAAAATAAAAGTTTTGGGAATCGAGCGACAAAGATTGGATTAACTTTTTAGTGCATTCCAGGTCCATAGGATGGATTATCTTCATCCTCTGCAAACTCCTCCTCCAGCTTCCTCTTGTTCCTCCTCCTGTTTACTCTTGCTTGTATTTCTAGACTCTTTACAGCCCTGTCTGCAGCCCGAAGGCGTTCCTTGTCTAAAGCAAGCATCGCTCGTACCATGTTAGAACCTATCTTCATTCCCATATTTCTAAATACCTTTGGCTTTCCAACATTTCTCCTTTTCTTAAAAGCCTTCAGAGGATTTCTAATAACTTTACTTTTACTCATTATTATACTTCAACAAAACAGAGACTCAAGAAACAGAATTAATTACGAATATTTTCGAGATAACGACAGAGTAAATAAACATGAAACAATCAACAATCACACCAGCGATATATATTGAACCATCACAGGTTAGCCACAACACATACTTTATCTCACATCACTAAAATGTACCTGATGAACACGGACGTTAATAATAACACCATTTGACAGCAGTTTAACAGCGCCACAGTGGGTCACGCCCATGTAGAACACATTTCAAAAAAAATTTAAAAATAGTTGTAGTCTTCGGAATTGAATAAATTATATATCTATTAAAAGGTAATAGTCTCCAGATTCATAAAACGCTAAAAAGTAAAAATTGAACTTTTCATGATTTTGAGCCTTTCCGGAGCCCCTTAACGCGGAATTTGATCCCTTCGTGACAATACAGCTCGACTACAACTTGTTGTTTGTTCAAAACTGCAGATTCCTTAACATCTCCACATATTGCGTATGAATGGGTTGAAATCCTGGCCCAGCACTAAACTTTGTAACCTCCCCGCACAAATGTTTAGTAAATGATAATGTGAATGGGGCCATGCGTAAACATTCCGCACAGAAATTAAGGGATGAAAATTGACCATTAAACCACACAATAATTTTAATTTAATAATGAACCATGAACGAAATATAACCTCCTAGCAGAAATAATAATATCTGGTAAATTTTATAAGGACAGCAGCGCTGACCTTCGGCCCTGTATTCTGAATAAAAAAAGCAAAAATTCTTACCTCAATAAAAACTGCAATTATATCTGCTCTTAATTATACATTCTTCGACACAGCTTCGTGGAATGCTGGCGTATATATATTTTTTTTGGATTATTGAAAGGAGTGATGATCCATTGGAAATGTTCTTTAAATTGAAATGATTGTTTTTCTTTAAAAGAGTTACTTTATAAAAAAATTATTATTGGGGCATTTTTTCTGAACAAAATTAATTACAATTAACATACATTACTAAATATGCGCAAGGCTGCTTCTTTACCTTCTACAACAATACTCATCCTCCAGAGTCCTGACCAGAGTCGCGAGCAGAGCACACAGCCGACGCATGCCGACTCCCGCAGACTACTACTGTCCACTCGCTACTAAAGTCGACCGACTACTACTGTATCCGACTGACTACGACAGCAGACTGACTTCTACTGTCGACTCGCGCAGACTAGCGCAGACTCGCGACAAGCAACAACTAACAATAAACTACTCTCTGGTCAGAGATTCTGTCATGCCTCACCCATCGCCGGCAAAGCATACGTGTTACATAACCCTCCACTGGGGGGGGGGGGGGGGGGGCAAAAATTTGGCTGCGATGGTGAGTCAATTGGACATGCCATGAGCAACAAATTTTTCTTAATTAACTAACTTTACAATCACAATATATATATATATATATATATATATATATATATATATATATATATATATATATATATGTGTGTGTGTGTGTGTGTGTGTGCAAAACATGAAATAAAATATAGTGCACATGCACTGAGTAAAGAACATATCAGCAAATCACAAAATGTATACGGAATGAGTAGAAAACATATTAACAAATGGCAAAAGTGCACACGCACTGTAGTACTGAACATATCAGGAAATCACAAATGTATAGGCAACGAGTACAAATCATATTGAGAAATGACAAAAGTGCACACGCACTGTAGTTCAGAACATATCAGCAAATCACAAAATGTATATGCAATGAATACAAATCATGTTAACAAAATGACGAAAGTGCACACGCACTGTAGTACAGAACATATCAGGAAATCACAAATGTATAGGCAACGAGTACAAATCATATTGAGAAATGACAAAAGTGCACACGCACTGTAGTTCAGAACATATCAGCAAATCACAAAATGTATATGCAATGAATACAAATCATGATAATAAAATGACGAAAGTGCACACACACTGTAATACAGAACATATCTTGGAATCACAAAAAAAAATGTATATGTAATGAGTACAAATGGCATAAAGTGCACACGCACTGTAAAACACTCTAATATTTTTACAACAAATAAACATAATGAGTACAAATCATATTGACAAATGAAAAAAGTGCACACGCACTGAAGTTCAGAACATATCAGCAAATCACAAAAATGTATATGCAATGAATACAAATCAAGTTAACAAAATGACGAAAGTACACACGCACTGTAATACAGAACATATCTGGGAATCACAAAATGTATACGTAATGAGTACAAATCATATTAACAAATGGCATAGAGTGCACACGCTCTGTAAAACTCTCTAGCATTTTTTTACAACAAATAAACATATCAAGGAGTGAAATAAAGTGCACACGCATTATAGAAGTCTTTAGTATTTATAGGACAACTGATCTTGTTAACAAATGAAATGAAGTGCACACGCACTGTATATGTCTTTATCATTTTGCAAGAATTAGGAAAGGAATGGGAAGGATTGCGTCATGGTTGTAGCACTTTAGTTTGCACGCAGATGCACTGAAAGTCCATATCTTTCTACAGAAGCACAACACCAAGTGAGATAATCTGAAGTTCTTTTCCTTGAAGTATTAATCAGTGTAGCCAAGACACTGAAATGTCGTAATAACATTCCATGCTATCATTTTGGTAGTACACTAGGTACACCAAACAGTGGGACCATAATAACATCTCCATCGCTAAAGGTGGTGAACAGCATGTCGTGTCAACACCACATTCTTGTAAGGTACACCAACGTAGAATTAGTGCAAAAACCAAATATAGTGCTCCATGATCATGAGGATAGACAGGACAAACGGATATTGCAGTAATTTCTGGTAATTAGGTCAGAAGGTGAAGGACATTAAGTCACATAGTAGTCTTCATTGAGAATTACACTAGTCTAACAACTGATTTGAGTAATTGGTGGCACTCATCGCCCAGTTACTGAACATTTCTGTACCATGTATGTAGTATTACAGAAAAATGTTCATAAATTATCTGAATATAGTAATTATTGACACTCATTGCCCAGTTACAAACCATCAGAAGTCATCATTCAAAACAGAAGCTAATGAATGGCACAGTATTAACATAATTCACTTAATTATAGTAATCATTGGCATCATAGGTCATCTTATTACAGTAATCAGTGGCATTCATTGGCCAGCTACAAAGCATTTTTTTTTGCATTATTCAGAAGTCATTATTCAAAATGAGTTAATTATTGGCATAGCATTTATACATAATTAATCTAATTATAGTAATAATTGGCATCATAGGACATCTTATTACAGTAAACAGTGGCATTCATTGGCCAGTTACAAAGCATTTTTTTTATGCATCGTTCAGAAGTCATTACTCAAAATGAGTTAATTATTGGCGTAGCATCTATACATAATTAATCTAATTATAGTAATCATTGGCATCATAGGTCATCTCATTACAATAAACAGTGGCATTCATTGGGCAGTAACAAAGCATTTTTTTGTATGTATTATTCAGAAGTCATTATTGAAGTGACATACTACTCAGAGCTGATCAGTATTACTCAGAACTCTCTTAAACTAGTAGCATTATTTGGGACTGGTAATTCCTTTGTTTGCTTTTGAGTTATTGCTGCAAAATGAAGATGTGTAACGTCATTCGTCATGAGTCAGCTGTAGCAAGGTTATGAAACAAGTAGAGTATATGTGATCACATTCATAAACGACGTAGGTTTAATAAACAACTATTTATACCACATTAATTTCATGAATAATTTCTCCTGCAAAATATACAAAAATGGATTATGAAACGGAAAGAAGAAACGCATATTATGCTGAAAAGTAGTGAACTTCGAATTAACAGGTAGTGAAATGTGTATAAAAAAATATATATGTTCTCTAGCTGTCCTTTCCAAAACCTTCATTCATCATACCATGCGATATAAGACATACTGTCAAAACGAACTGCAACAAATACTTAAATAACTACATAGCATCTCTTAACTAACAGTAAATATATAAACTTCATCATTATTTTCATCTGCAAAGAAAAAAACTTCATTATCCATTATCATAACTCCATTATTATCATCACCTGTAAAGAAAAACTTCATTATCCATAGTAGCATATTCTTCATCATTATTCATCACCATTCATTATCATCGGCAAAAAAATCACTTCATTATTCATTATACAACTATTCCTTATTTCTAGCATATTTCATCACTAAAACTAAGATGTGTAGTTCTGTCTGACAGCCTGCATCAATCGCCTCGTATTCTGAAAGCAAAAATTAGTTAAGACTGCTATTCTACGATGTGTATAGTATATTCTTGTTAATGCTTGTTAATTCTGATCCATTTACTCTTCATCACGAGGTATTGCATCCTCTTTCGTTCATTCCGAAGGTGAAATTCCCATTTCTGTTTAATTTATTTCGTTTACACGTTATTTCTTTCTGAAAATGATGAACAAAAATTAATGTCTTGCATTTAATTCATATACCCATTAGATAAAAACTGGTTTATAGTAACATAATTAAGCATACAGCATAGCATGACAGAAAACGTAATATGTCAAAAACATCGACAGTGTTCAGAAGCAAAAATGTACACAGTGTATCACAATGTAGCAGCAAAAAAAAAAGTAAAATAGTCACGATGTTTAGCTATCATAAGGCAAAATGTTAAAGTCAACTGGTGTTTGTAATATCTTAACTATTTCGTAGTGCATACAAACAAAACAGGAAAACAATCATACATACATGAAAAATGGAAAATGTGCACGGTCTGAGGTGTAACGACAAGAAGAGCGACCTGCTAACCTTACCTTGCCGGGCACTTGCCAAGAAGAAATACGATAATCATCAGTAAGTGTTCATGTGAATATAATTGCATAAGTGGTCATAAAAAAAATAGGTAATGGCATTACAGTGTGGTAAATCATAAAGTATGTTCATTCAATAAAAGGTTTGATGTTGGATATGTGGTGGTTCCCTTTGTTTTTTCTGGTTCTCAAAGTTTCGTCGTGTACTACAATGGCGTGAGGAATGCTGCGAATCCGATATGGACCTGCGTATAGAAGTTCAAATTTACTACACCTACCTTTTCCCCTATTGGATAAATAGTGTGTACGTACTAATATCTTCTGTCCAATGTGAAAGTCACGGCGTATACAAACCTGTTTTTGCTGTCTTCTCCGGCGCTCTGCGGCACGTTTGATGTTCAGCGCAGTGTCAATTATTTCATGGTGTCGAAGTCGACGAGATGTAGGAAAGGTTACTAATTCTTTAATTTTGTTAGGTGGTTCAACATTTTTCAGTATAATAGACGAAGATAACATAGTAGATTCATTCGGTATGGATTAATTACATCCTGGAATGAGAGTATGTATGTGTCCCAATCAATATGTTTTTTATGGCAGTATATTCTACACAGTTTACCAATTTCTTTCATTAATCGTTCACAAGGGTTCGAAGAAGCATGGTACCTGGATATATATATCGGAGAAATGTTTCTAGCTCGTAACATACGTGTCCATATACTAGATCGAAATTGTGGTCCATTGTCGGAAATTACTTTCAACACATGCCCTACATGAAATAGAAAATGTTTTACAAATGTTTTCGAAACAGTTTTAGCAGTAGCTTTGCGTAACGGAGTGAAGGTAACAAATTTTGAAGTGAGTTCAACAGCGACAAAGATGTACCAAAAACCTCTATTAGTTCTGGGAATCGGACCAAAAATGTCTACAGCGGCCATATGTCTCAATTTAACAGGTACAATGGGATGTAATGGAGGAATATGTGAAGTCGTGTCTGATTTAGCTTTCTGGCAGATTTTACATGACGCTAAAACTCGTCGTATACGTTTCTCTATGTTGGTAAAATAACAGTTCTGTCTCAGTATAAGAAAACATTTTCTGGCTCCGTAATGTGCATAACTTAAATGAGTATACCAGATTAATTGTTGCTGTCAGGATGAGAGCGGTGAAACAGAATGTCATTGGGTACAGTGTAATGGTTTCTAATGGTAACATTATTCCTATCTTGCCAAAGGTGTTTAATCTCTTTCCATACGTTGTCTTTACTCTGCTCTTGTGCTATGTCTTGTAATGACGATGAAATGAAATTTTCAAATGCAACTTGTTGAATGTACATGAGGCTGAAATTTGCTTTGCAGAAGTTGGTTGCGATGTCTTGCTGATTGTTTCTGAGAGAACGGGATAGTGCATCTGCTACAATATTTTGTGTGCCGGGAATGTGAACTATTGTAAAATTAAATTCCTGTAAATAAAGTTTCCATCTGCTTAATCTGTCGTGTGTAGATTTAGCCGAAAGTAAAAATTGTATCGCTCTGTAGTCTGTGTAAACGGTGGTGTGTCTTCCATAAAGGAAATGCCGAAATCTGGTAAAAGCCCATACAACACATAATGTTTCAAGTTCTGTAACAGAATAATTTCGTTCAGCAGGTGACAGAATGCGACTTGCAAAAGCGATGTTTTTAATTACTGTACAACCATCTTCTTCAATTTCCTGAAAAATATGTACTCCTAAAGCGGTGTTAGAACTGTCGGTGGCAATAGAAAAATTTCTGGTAAGATCTGGGTGCGATAAAAGTGGTGCATTCAACAAAGCATGTTTCAAATAACATTCTCGTGAACAAGATTCTGCGTCTCAAAAGTATTGCTTGCGTTACTGAAATATGCAACCTGTACTGTATCTAGTCAAATTCCATCTGACGTGTTATTATTTTCGGGAGGATGCTGTGGCATTTCGACTATTTGAACTGTTCTGTTATTTCTTCCTGACGTCTTACGTTCTGGATGATACCTACTGTCTGGTTCATTCATGATAATATGTTGTTGCTGTTGTTCTTGCTGCTGATAAGATCGACTGTTATTAAATGTACGCTGAGAATTGTGCTCATTATTTTTACGTTTGTCATGATAGTCATTCCTATACAGTGCATTGCGATAGGAATTGAAATAGTGTGTTTTCTGTACGTAGTCATTTCCTTGTTGCTGTGCGTTACTATTTGTTGGAGCCGACGCTATATGCGTACGTGGCGAAACATTAAAGCTAGGTTGACCTTGTAGACTGCATTGTTGGTTAGGTATGCTAACCGGCTGGTTTTGTTGCTGTTGCGGTGAAAAACCTGTATTGTTACCGAAATGCTTTCGCTGTTGCTGATAATTTTACACATACTGATGATTAAAAATTTTTTTGATATTAAAACTACACTGGTAGTTGTCATTTCGGGAGTGTCCAAAGAGAACTGTCACTTTCGGTAAAATTTGTCATATTGGGTTTTCTTTACTCATTTCGTAATCCTAGTTAGAGCAATAGTTGAAGAGCTGTTTTAATAGATATAAAGGATAGTAGAAGAGAAGGCAGCAGTGCAGAAAACTAAAGATGAAACAGCACTACTACGGCTCGGGGCCCTGTGCACGCTACGGCACATATTCATTAAGGTGAAATGAATCCCCTGAGGTCAATTACGCGCTACAAATAAATTTTAGCTTTTGCGTTACAGGCAATGCCGGTGAAAATTCAAAAACAAATTGCTGTATCCATGCTAATTGTAGTTTCTGTATTACAGGCAATGCTATTGAAAAAACAAATTGTCATATACGGTTCAAAGCGTGTACCTGTGCTCTGTCATTTTCAAATACCTTAGACTTTTTTACGGATGAAAATTGCTCGTAATCAACGTTATCGTTACTGAATGTGTGAACAGGTTCACGATTACATAAGAATCTGTTTGTCTGTATCTTTTCGGATTTTAAGTCACGTAGTCTCTGTAAATTACTTAAGATATACTGGCTGTACGAGTGTGAGAAATGCCCGGAATGACGCGTATGCTGTGCCGTGTTATTGAGTGAAACATTTTTCATTTCTGTTACTTTAATACGTTCGTCAATTTGCTTGTTCTGTTGTTCACGTTTCTTATCGACTTCCGTATCCAGAGTGTGTGAAAGTTCTGGTGACTTTAAATTAAACTCGTCGCGTAACTGTGTTGCGTTTTTAGGACATTGTTCAGCGACTGCACTAATTTCATCTCTAACTGATTCTGTTGTGGCTGCATGTGTATTATTTAATTCTTGTGCAACAGATGTAATTTCTTCATTACTGTTCCTAGCATGAGCCTTACTTTCTTCACATGATTGTTCTTTCATGTCGTGACATTGCACGGTAACAGCTGTAACCTGTTCACTAACTTGTTTGTTCTGTTCGTTAAGGTTGTCGTGTTTTTCGTTCGACAGTTTGAAACTTTCATTAATTAGTTCGATCGACCTGTCATATTTTTCATTGAGTTGTTTGCACGATTCAATAAGTTTGTCGTAACTTTCATTAAGTTGTTTGTTCTGTTTAGTAAGTTGTTTGAAATTTTCACTAAATTGTTTGTTATTTTCACTCGACTGTTTGTAACTTTCATTAATTAGTTTAAGTTGTTTGAGATGGTTTTCCTGTATTTCATTGTTTAGTAGTAATACTGCCATAATTTGATCCAAAGTAACATTACCTACTCTATTTTCTATCCTGTATGCTGGTGTATCTACATTTGTCACGTTCTCTGTAACCATTTGGTTATTCTATGATTCATGAAAATGTTTGCTAGTCGGATGTGCACTGTTAGTCACTACCTCGGAATTAAATAAATCTGTCGTACTCTGATTACACTGTTCCTTTTCGTTGGAAAAATTTGTCTGTTCACTACATAATTTTTGCAAACTGGGTGTGTCAAGCTGGGCAGCGTTCATTGTCACAGAACGTCCCGCGTCATCAATTGTCGTCAAATTAACAGAGGACACAATTGAATTCATTCGTTCATCATTAGGATCAAAATCATTACAAGTGGTCGGTACGCACTGATTGTCTGTAAATGGAGGATTGTCATTATTTAACTGCGTGTCGCAAGTAATATCGGTCAAATTATTAGAATAGGCTATTTCACTCATTGCACATCGCGATGTACTGTTAACAGTTTTTCGCGGCATTTTTCACAAAACAAATTATTCACAAATGAAACAAAAACAATGCAAAATACAATAAACACAAATGCAACAAAGAGCAAGAAAATTGCCGATGATCTGTGAAAGAAAGTGTGACAAATTAGTAATTGCGTTGCGCCAGATGCAAACTACGTTTAAGTAATTAAGAGCAGATATATGACTACTTCTCAGAAGATTCACATAGAAATACGATCCTGGCCGGATGTCGCCAAGTGTAACCTCCCAGCAGAAATTAAAGAATGATAATTGAAAATGGAGCCAAGCGTAACCTCCCCATAAAAAAATTGATAAATGAAAATTGACCAAAAACCCACAATAATATTAATTAAGTAATGAACCATGAACGAAATATAACCTCCTAACAGAAATAATAATATCTGGTAAATTTTATAAGGACAGCAGCGCTGACCTTCGGCACTGTATTCTGAATAAAAAAGCAAAAATTCTTACCTCAATAAAAACTGCAATTATATCTGCTCTTAATTATACATTCTTCGACACAGCTTCGTGCAATGCTGGCGTAAATATATTTTTTTGGATTATTGAAAGGAGTGATGATCCATTGGAAATGTTCTTTAAATTGAAATGATTGTTTTTCTTTAAAAGAGTTACTTTATAAAAAAATTATTATTGGGGCATTTTTTTCTGAACAAAATTAATTACAATTAACATACATTACTAAATATGCGCAAGGCTGCTTCTTTACCTTCTACAACAATACTCATCCTCCAGAGTCCTGACCAGTGTCGCGAGCAGAGCACACAGCCGACGCATGCCGACTCCCGCAGACTACTACTGTCCATTCGCTACTAAAGTCGACCGACTACTACTGTATCCGACTGACTACGACAGCAGACTGACATCTACTGTCGACTCCAGTGTTGCCAACTCTAAAACACCCGAGTCGCTAGATTCAATATCAAAAATCGCTAGAAAGTCGCTAAAACTGATTTTACTAGGGGTGTACTGAAAATTTCGTCCTGTGAATGGTCCAATAAGCCATTGGGGCAGAGGGTGGGGTGGGGGAGGGGGGTAATAAAATACTAATAAAAATTGTCTCATATACGTAATTGCTATATTGTCTTCATTAAATGACGCATCGCTTGCTACAACATACATATAAAATACGCTAACGTTTAATTAAACATGTTATCATAATTGATGCAACACATAAATTGTTGCTTCAATCACAGTAGTCAAATATACTAGCAATATACAACTATATTTGTAACAAAAGAAAGCAAGAACTCAAATTAGGTTACAAAATATATACATACTGGTATGTGAGCTATTCATCGTCGTCACTCAGAAGATCGAATAACTCTTCTGTTTCATGCTCTGACAGAACTGTAGTTGATGTAGAGGGTTGAACGTCGCTCAAAAGATGATGTTGCAGTTCGACTAGTTTTGTCGCAAAAGAGTAATATTTGTTCGTTCCAATAAGCTCCAATACGTCTGACGGTATGTCAAAAAATGCACAATCTTTATTTTGTTTCTTCAGCTGGTCTCTCAATATGATGAAAGCATTAACTGTCTTTAACGATAATCTGTTCGTTGTTTAGTTTTTATAATGTTCATAGAACTGAATATTCTTTCCATTTCTACATTTGAATGCGGTAGGCATAGAACAGTCATTGCTTGCTGTGAAATCAAAGAAAAAGGATTCTCCCCTGCGGCATTTTCATACTGCAAAACCTCACTCCAAAATCGAACAGTGTCAGTAGTGTTATTCCACCTAATGAAGTTGATATTATGCCATTCTTGCAGCATACCGTCTATGAAATCGCCACTAAATGGCTCTGAGCACTATGGGACTTAACATCTATGGTCATCAGTCCCCTAGAACTTAGAACTACTTAAACCAAACTAACCTAAGGACATCACACAACACCCAGTCATCACGAGGCAGAGAAAATCCCTGACCCCGCCGGGAATCGAACCCGGGAACCCGGGCGCGGGGAGCGAGAACGCTACCACACGACCACGAGCTGCGGACAAAATCGCCACTAAAACCCAATTCTTTGGCTGCATCCGCTACAGCATTAGTTTTCCTCACTTTTAGTGTTTCTTCAACATTCAGCACTGACATTTTTTTCAGGATCGTAACGTTACTCGGCATTCTTTGTTGAATTTCTTTCATGAGTTTCAGACTAAACTGAATGCATCTCTTCTTCAAATAAACTTTATGTTCTTCAGACAAACTTGACTCAGACAATTTCTGTTCAAACGTAATGCCAAGGTTCGCATTTGCGTACATACATTCACTTGCAACTGGTGTTGTCAACAAATTAACAGCTGGAAAAACTATGTTTTGTCCGAGTGACGGCATGAGAAATACAAGTGTATCTAGTAGTTTAGTGGGGTCATTGTCTTCTTCTTCAAAAGATTTTATTACTATTTGTACGTCTTTTAAAGCATGTTTAAGGTAAAACATGTAAAGATGATTTGAGTCGTCACAATACATCTTGTACAAAAGATCGGCAGTGTAACAATTGTCTTGAACCATGGCAAGTGAAAAATGTAGCTTTAGTTCTTCCCACTGGTCCAGAATTCTTCGTATTGCTGGTTCAATTGAAAGCCATCGTGTTGCACAGACCTCCAAAATTTTTAGTGGCTGTTTTCCACAATTTATTTTCTCATAAACCTTTTTATATTCCTCTTGTCTTTTGGGTGAAATGGAGAACCAATTGTAGGTTTCCCGTACAAGAAACTCTATGTTTCTAGGTACGGTATTCACTGAGGCATGCGAAACTGCCACCTGAAGATAGTGACAAATGCAATGGATCAATACCAAATGCTTCAAACCATATTCTCTCTTGAGTTGTTCGAAAAGCCCATTGTTTATTCCAACCATTGCAGAAGCATTATCTGTGCCAATTCCTACCATATTAGCGACTGGAAGTTTGAGATCTTTCAAAGAATTCACAAGAACAGCAGCCAGATTTCTTGCATCTGCAGTTCCTACTACAGCGAGTTTGAGAAATTCTGATCAAATGGTTTGGTTGTTTACACTATAGTACCATATAACGATACCTAGCATTTTAGATATTGATACATCTGTGGATTCATCTATTAGTACACTGTATTTTTGGTTACCTATACTTTCAGCCAATGATTGTGTAAAATATGGAGCTAAAACTTCAGTTATAATGTTAGTGCACTTTGTACGAAGTAACTGCATGTTTTTAGCGCCCTCATCACCGGAAAACACCTTCTTGCACAGTATTCCTAAATGATCTACAGCTACAACAGAACAATGTTCAGCAATAAATAAAGAAAGGGCGCCTTCCGCTCTGCTTGCTATTCTAACTGTAGTTTTCGGAACAATTTTCACAGGTAAGGTGGTTTGTGTTTTTTTAAATAAATTTTTTGTTTATGCTTAACAGTTTTCGAATGCTTTCTAATATCACACAATTTAGCATAAAACTCTTTTGCACATACTTGACATCTTGCCTTCCATAAGTCTCCAACGACTGGTTTCAGCCACCCATTGAATTCAGGTTCTGCTTCCCACGCATCCCGACAATTTTGAGCGTACTGCTTCTTCTTCTGCGGTAAATCCATTATGTAAGCCACCACAACATAAGTTTCACCAAGTTATAATCACTGAAAATACATTAAAACTCAGGCGAGCTAGAGGTCACGAAAGAATCTACTCACTCGGTAACTCGATATCAGTCCTATTGTTCATTGTTTAAAACGTAATGTCTGAGATACCCCCACCGAATTGTTCTTGTGTTACCACTGTGCATGTGGTAATCGTTTGACTGCGAGTTAACATTTCGAAAAATTAGAGGTTGCTGGACAGAAATGTATTTTATTATACTTAATGTTACATATGTTTTTTGTCAATTCGAAAAATAAAGGAACTTCAAAAGTTGAAGAATTATAGAGCGTTACGCTATCGACGATAACAGGCTGGTGGGTAATGAATAATGAATTGTTCTATAGTCAAGGTTTTCTTACTCTGTAGGCAATTCCCACATTCAGAAAATGCTGAACAATGCTACATGATCTGCTAAGAACTTAATTTAACTTAGTAAATCTAGAACAAAGTCAGTGTAGTACCCATTCTATAGTTAAAATCTTAGTTTTGTTAATGAAATTGCTGGCCCAAAATAATTTTGATTTGTACTCCAAAAGTCGTCAGATAAATCGCTAAATAATTTTTGTCGCTAAAAAGTTTTTTTTTGTCGCTAAGACGAAGGCAAATGTCACCATTTCTAGCGACAAAGTCGCTAAATTGGCAACACTGGTCGACTCGCGCAGACTAGCGCAGACTCGCGACAAGCAACAACTAACAATAAACTACTCTCTGGTCAGAGATTCTGTCATGCCTCGCCCATCGCCGGCAAAGCATACGTGTTACAACTTTTCACTATGTTTTCTCAAGCTCTAGCATGAGAACACCTATCTGCTGGTGGATAATAATTTTTATTTTTAATGCATTTTCATTCGTTGTCAACACTAACGATATCTGACGGTTTTTACTCCCAGTGAGACACAGAACTATTTGCGAGATCACTGTAAGTTCAGGGTTGTTATTCCGAGCTGCTGGTGGAGAAAAATTCGGTAAGGGTCGCCTCTTTGTGTGTAGTCAACAATGATACGTTTGGGGTTCGATTCTCAGTCAGCACTGAACACTTCATCATATTATTTCTAGTGCAAACATGCTCACATGTCGCTGCTGGTGTAACAAACCAATACTTAACGATCCTTTTCTCTAGAATATAACAGCGATATGTGCCAGGTTGGAGTCCTGGAAAGGAAAAATTAATGTTTCGTCTCGTCATTTCATTTAATACATCTAGCTACTGCCGAGAAAATCCGATATGTCAAAGTTGATTGTGCTTCGATAACAATCCGATTAGATTCTTTCGAATCCATGTCCAACGCCGGCCGCGGTGGCGGTGCGGTTCTGGCGCTGCAGTCGGGAACCGCGGGACTGCTACGGTCACAGTTTCGAACCCTGCCTCGGACATGGATGTGTGTGATGTCCTTAGGTTAGTTAGGTTTAAGTAGTTCTAAGTTCTCGGGGACTTATGACCTAAGATGTTGAGTCCCATAGTGCTCAGAGCCATTTGAACCATTTGAACCCTGTCCAACACAAAGCTTTACCTCACTGCATTTCAAGTAAGTTACTTGTGAAGAAGCAGTATTTAACATCTTTCGTAGTTCGTTAACAGGGACAATAGATGCTGGGTAGGAATTCGCGACCGTTAAAAATGTTTACGTTATGTAATTTAAAGTTGATATTTGTTAACTGATACTGTCTAAAATCGAGGTATATCACTCTCTCTATGCCTAGTCAGGAATGACTGTTAGTTTCCGTCAGTCACAAAATCTTAGTTTGCATGACCTGGGTTTGAATCCAATTGCAGAACGAGTAGGTTCGTCGTGTCATTTGACGTTGATACATATTCTCAAGTAGCTGCTCGTGAATAACGTAAATTTTTAATGACATTTTGTGTTATATAACAAGTATGGTATGTTACTTTGAAGAGGAAATCATGAATACGCCGAACTTATTTCATGTATGTCAATTATTGCAATAAATGCGAGCTTAAAAGCCTTAAGGACAGTCTTATCCGTGGTGAGGTGTTCCCTGATATTTTTAGTATCGTGGTATTACTTGACATCCTGAGTTATTGCGATACAGAGCAGTGTTTTCTTGTGGTGACTTGTTGGAACCATTTTCAATAGTTAAACGACTGTATCAAGGAGCGATTAGAGGACCTGCTAGACAGCTGCGTTATGTGGGTCGCATGGGAATCACGCGAAATGCAATCCAGGGCGTTCGGATACTTTTGAGCATGAGTGTACTTCGTTAACAATCCGATTAGGTGCTGGGTTCGCATCCCTGTCACAAGCTTTATATGGTGGCATTTCAAAAAGAAATGGTTCAAATGGCACTGAGCACTATGGGACTCAACTGCTGTGGTCATCAGTCCCCTAGAACTTAGAACTACTTAAACCTAACTAACCTAAGGACATCACACACATCCATGTCCGAGGCAGGATTCGAACCTGCGACCGTAGCGGTCGCGCGGTTCCAGACTGACGCGCCTAGAACCGCTCGGCCACACTGGCCGGCGTGGCATTTCAATTTTAAACATGAGCATACCTTGTTCCTTGTTAATGACACCATATTAAACGTCGTTGGGGGTAGTTCTCAGGACGGTAACTGTTATGACGGGATTTCCAGTTCAGTACAAACATTTTCGTCATTTATTTTCAGGATCTGAATTGATAACTGATACTGGTGCAAACGTCTATACTTCACGTCTCTTTGTGCCTAGTTATCCGGTCTCAATAAGGCACAAACAAAGCCTAGCTTAGGTGGCAATGGCTATAGGTGCTAGGTTTGAATCCAGGTCCATTACGACGACGTTGGTCATGTCATTCAAAGTTCAAATTTGTGTACACGTAGCTGTTGATGTGTTACGAGAAATTACTGGTGATTCACTGTTAATGTTGAGATTTCCTTAGAGTGCTTGTTGCCATTAATCGCGTTTTTCTACTGGTTCGTCCAATATCCAGTTTCCAGAGCCACTCGCAGTTGAGCGACCTTCCGCACGTGGATGGAAAACCTTTTAGAGAGCGAAAAACTTTTTTCCAATTGCCGTACAGCTTTGTAACTCCATATATTGTCTCAAGTATTTAATTTTGACTAAGGATTACTGTACGATATATGTAAAATAATCCGTTTTCTCAGAACTTTTGGAATGTCACTTGTTGTAATTAAAGTTAGTTTATGAGTGTTATGGGGTTTCTCATCGCTAAGAACGTGTTTTCTAATATGTTTTGTATGACGATATTAGTTGACGCTTAGACTGACTGCCATAAAGACCTTTGGTCTCTTAGTAGTCTCTTGCGGTACTCATTGTGTGTAGTCAAACGACTGTACCCCACGGGGTTTTGGTGTTTAGAGGACCTGCAACACAGCTATGTTATGTTGGTTGCATTCGGCAGTGACCCACTTTTTTTGCTGTCAAGTGTACATATACACTGATCAGCCAGAACGTTATGACCATTTACCTATTAGCCAAAATGTCCTTCTTCGGCACGGATAACAGCGGAGACGAGTTGTGGCATGGAAGCAATGAGGCTTGGTAGTGCGCTGAAGAGAGTTAGCGCCATATCTGCATACACAGGTCATCTAATTCGCGTAAATTAGGGGCAGGGGGAAATGAGCTGTGACGCCACATACAGACATATCCCAGATGTGTTCTATCGGGTTCAGATCTGGTGAACCATTCCATCACACACCTGGCTCTGTGACATGACGCTTTACCTTGTTGAAAATGTCGTGCTGTGGTCAGTGTGCCGTCGGAGAACTTGATCGCCGTGAAGGGGTGTTCGTGGCTTGCAACCAGTGTGCTGTACCCCTTGGCCGCCATGATATCTAACACGAGCTCCGCTGGACCCATGAATGCCCACACGTTCAACAGAGCACAATGGAACCTCCCCCAGCTTGTCTCTGTCCCGCTGTGCAGGTATGAAGAAACTGTTCCCCTGAAAGACGACAGATTCGCGCCCTCCCATCGGCATGATGAAGAAAGAATCTGGATTGATGAGACCATGCAACGTTCTGCCACTGAGCCAACGTCCAGTATCGATGGCGACGTGTCCATTGCTGTCGTAGTTGCCGATGTGCTGGTGTTAACATTGGCACTTGCATGCAGGGGCTATGGGATGCAGAGACCCATCGTTAGGAGTGTTTGGTGCACTGTGTGTTCAGCCACACTTGTACTCTGTCCAGCATTAAAGTCTGATGTTCGCCGCCTGTGCCACCACTTCCCATGTGTAAACGGCTATCGCTCATTGACGTCGAACATACGATGTGGTCACATCAATGTGACTGTACAGTGTGCAACGAGAGGCAAAAAGATTGCTCGGCCCAAATAATTTAGAGTCCAAGAACAGAGATTGCGCATGCCCAAATAGAGGGACGGGTTCCCGGGTTCGATTCCCGGCGGGGTCAGGGATTTTCTCTGCCTCGTGATGACTGGGTGTTGTGTGCTGTCCTTAGGTTAGTTAGGTTTAAGTAGTTCTAAGTTCTAGGGGACTGATGACCATAGCTGTTAAGTCCCATAGTGCTCAGAGCCATTTGAACCCAAATAGAGAAGTGCCAGTGTTCTCAGTTGTAGCGGTCTGTGGAGCTCCAGCTTGGCGTTTACATCGTCAAACAGAATCAGTATAATAGTTAGGATCCAGTACACGCCGAGATTCATTGCAATTTAACCCATCGTATCATTCCTTTGGAAATCGTTATTCGAGCATGTAGAAACGGTTGAAATATAATAACTCCACGTCTGTAGAATTACTACGACGACGAACGTTTCGCATTTGTTTTAATGGCTGAGTGTATAGGCGGACGTTTTACGAAAGTAAACGATGAGCGTTCGAATCCAACTGGAGTCAATTGTCATTTTCTTTATTTAGACCTGTGCAGCTAATACACACATCAAAAAAAGTTTTGCATCACCTCAATTCCGAGATTTCCGGAACCTGTACAGAAAATTGGAATACAGGTTAACATAAACATCATTTCTGCCCTTTTTATTGCTCATGAAAACCACACATTGCATCTTGTACCACCACACAGCGAGACCTCCAGAGGTGGTGGTCCAGACTGCTGTACACATCGGTACTTCTAATACCCAGTAGCACGTCCTCTTGTATTTATGCGTGCCTATATTCGTCGTGGCATACTATTCACAAATTCATCAAGGCATCGTTGGTCCAGATTGTCCCACTCCTCAAAGGCGATTCGGCATAGATCCCTCAAAGTGGTTGATGGGCTACGTTGTCCATAAACAGGCCTTTTCAATCTATCCCAGGGATGTTCGATATATTCATGTCTAGAGAACATGCTTGCCACTCTAGTCGAGCGATGTCGTTATCCTGAAGGACGTCATTCGCAAGATGTGCACCATGGGGGCGCGAATTGTCTTCCATGAAGACGAATGCCTCGCCAATATATATATATATATATATATATATATATATATATATATATATATATATATATATATATATATATATATATATCGGTCGGAGGACGGCATTCACGTATCGTACAGCCGTTACAGCGCCTTCCACGACCACCAGCGGCGTGCGCCGGCCCCACATAATGCCACCCCAAAACAGCAGGGAACCTCCACCTTGCTCCACTCGCTGGACAGTGCTTCTAAGGCGTTCAGCCTGGCCGGGTTGCCCCCAAACACGTCTCCAACGATTGGTTGAAGGCATATGCGACACTCATCGGTGAACAGAACGTGACGCCAATCCTCAGCGGTCCATTCGGCATGTTGTTGGGCCCATCTGTACCTCGCTGCATGGTGTTGTGGTTGCAAAGATGGACCTCGCCATGGACGTTGGGAATGAAACTGCGCATCATGCAGCCTACTGCGCACAGTTTGAGTCGTAACACCACGTCCTGTGCCTACACGTAGAGCATTATTAAACATGGTGGCATTGCTGTCATGGTTCCTCCGAGCCATAATCCGTAAGTAGCGGTCATCCACTGCAGTAGTAGCCCTTGGACAGCCTGAGCGAGGCATGTCATCGACAGTTCCTATCTCTCTGTATCTCCTCCATGTCCGAACAACATCGCTTTGGTTGACTCCTACACGCTTGGACACTTCCCTTTTCGAGAGCCCTTCCGTTTTATAATAGTCCAATCTTTTAAACAAACAGACAAATGGTCATTGTAAAAATATTGAAAATGGATGTATTTATTTGTAATTACTTCGACCGCCACCTGATGTTTCTATAGTTTTCAGCTAAGAGAGACGTATTAAAAGTTATTTGCTCTGACTCGATCGTTTGTTCGTTCACGAACATTAAAAAGTTTGCATGTTTTTTACTCAAAACTGAATGTACTGTCCTCTGTTGTAGGTCGGACTGAAATTACTACTGCAAACAGCGTGTCTCAGTGCACACATTTACAAAAAGATAAAACTGACTGGCGTTCGCTGTGTAAGAAATTAGATCAAAACTGTTACTCAAAACCCACTACCAAAATCAAACTCTGCACTGCCCAAAAAACTGAAACACTGAAATTACGTAGTAACACTATGAAACACACACTGTTCACTGGCCCATTAAAAACCTGAATTACAAAGAAAGTGCTTCGAATTTGTGCAATGGAAACGTGTGATGAGAAACGAAAGAATCAACAAAATATGAAAAGACTCTCACTTGAAAAATTACAGCATAATCAGCAGTAACAGCACAGCACGAATAAATCGCGTCAGCTAAAATATGCTAAACTAAAACTAAACTACCATTTATCTGTTTGTTTAAAGATTAGACTATTATGAAATGGAATGTTTTGAAAGATTGTGGAACCTAGAAAAGCCTAGGACTGCACAATTTGTAGCGAATTAAGGTTTAAAAAATTACTTGCACAGGTCTAAATAAAAATAATGACAATTGACTTCAGTTAGATTCGAACGATCATTCTTTATGTCCGTAAACCGTCAGCCTATCCACTTTTTGCTATCTCAAATTTTTCGTTATTATTCGTCGCATTTGTTGGGCGCGAACTTCTCATAATACCTCTTCAAGTTCATCGTTGATCCATTCACACAGGTTTTATTATTATTACTATTAGAGGGCAGCTAACCCTCTGACCGATCATCCTGAGGTACCGTGCCGGCTTTGCTATCCCCTTAGCCAATCAAACAGATGTGGAGCACTCGTTGTGGAAGTAATTCTACCGAAGGGAAGTTCTTATATTTCAGCCGTTTCTACGAGCTCGAAAAACGATTTTCAAAAGAAATGATACGATGCGTTAAACTGCAATGAATCTCGACTTATACTGGATTCTGACTATTATATTTCTTCCTTTTGACGATGTGAACGCCAAGCTGAAGCTCCGGAGACCACTAGAGTTGTGAACACTGGCACTTCTGTACTTCGGCATGCGCAATCTCTGTTCTTGGACTCTAAATTATTCTGGCCGGACAATCTTGCCTTTCATTGTACATCGAAACGTGTCATCACAGTTCAAGAGGCCTACCCCCTCATCTGAGTGGTCAGCGCGTCTGACTGCCACGCAGCAGGTAGGCATTCGATTCCCTTCCGGGTCGTAAGTTTTCTCCGCTCAGGGGCTGGATGTAGCGATGTCATCATTTCATCATCGACAAGCTAATCGTCCAATGTGGCGTCAACTGGAAGGACGTGAAACTCGGAGGCCGAACTTCCCGAGGTTGGTCTCCCGGCCCAGATATTTGATTTCATTTCACAATTCAAGAGAGATGCTGTTTTGTATGGTTTCGCTGAACGCACATGTCTTCAATACGTGCCTGACTGCTACCGAGGTTATCCACACGATCTGCAGGTGGTGACTATAGCACGTGTACGAAAGGTCCAATTCACACTGCGTAAGGATAACTCTAGCAGCATTACTACCGATCGTCGTGACATTATGATCTAACCTCGGGATTTCTTCACTCTTCATACAACCAGCATATGCCACTCCAAAATCAGTCTACTCTTCGAAACAAGAGGCATGCTGTCTTTTCAAGAGGGCAGCTGGCCTAGCTGCCTTGATTCGATTACACGTGCCGGCCGTTGTGGCCGAGCGGTTCTAGGCGCTTGAGTCTGGAACCGCACGACCGCTACGGTCGCAGGTTCAAGTCCTACTTCGGGCATGGATGTGTGTGATGTCCTTAGGTTAGTTAGGTTCAAGTAGATCTAAGTTCTAGGGGACTGATGACCTCAGATGTTAAGTCCCATAGTGCTCAGAGCCGTTTGAACGATTTTAATTACACGTCGTTGTATTCTATGCCACTTCAGCGTCGGAAGCGAGACGCACTGAGTTACGGTACTCGAGCGCGCAGTGCGTCAGTCACTGAGGCCGTGGTCTGACGTAAACAGGGCCGTCGCGCCGCCGTCAGCAGCAGGAGGAGCAGCTGGTGCGACAGCGTTATGAGGACAGCGCCTCTCAGGAATTTAAATATCGAGCGGCGGAGAGGTTGCGTAAACCAGGCCGCGGGCCAGTTTCCTGTTTAGGCTGCGTCCTTCCTGCCACGTGCTGCGCGCAAGTGTCGCGTGCCGTCGAGACGCCATCCCGTCACGTCGCTCCAACCTGTTTAAATGGACCTTCCTCTTCAGCTGCTGCACGCGTGCTGCTAACCAGGTGTAAACAAATATCGAATTTTGACCGAGAATGTTCCTAAATACACTACTGACCATTAAAATTACTACACCACGAAGATGACGTGCTACAGACGCGAAATTTAACCAACAGGAAGAAGATGCTGTGATATGCAAATTATTAGCTTTTCACAGCATCGTCCGTAGCTCGTGGTCGTGTGGTAGCGTTCTCGCTTCCCGCGCCCGGGTTCCCGGGTTCGATTCCCGGTGGGGTCAGGGATTTTCTCTGCCTCGTGATGACTGGGTGTTGTGTGATGTCCTTAGGTTAGTTAGGTTTAAGTCGTTCTACGTTCTAAGGGACAAATGACCATAGTGCTCGGAGCCATTTGAACCATTTTTTTCACAGCATTCACACAAGGTTGGCGCCGGTGGTGACACCTACAACGTGCTGATATGAGGAAAGTTTCCAACCGATTTCTCATACACAAACAGCAGTTGACCGGCGTTGCCTGGTGAAACGTTGTTGTGATGCCTCGTGTAAGGAGGAGAAATGCGTACCATCACGTTTCCGACTTTGATAAAGGTCGGATTGTAGCCTATCGCGATTGCGGTTTATCGTATCGCGACATTGCTGCTCGCGTTGGTCGAGATCCAATGACTGTTAGCAGAATATGGAATCGGTGGGTTCAGGAGGGTAATAAGGAACGCCGTGCTGGATCCCAACGGCCTCGTATCACTAACAGTCGATGACAGGCATCTTATCTGCATGGCTGTAACGAATCGTGCAGCCACGTCTCGACCCCTGAGTCAACAGATGGGGACGTTTGCACGAACAGTTCGACGACGTTTGCAGCAGCATGGACTATCAGTTCGCAGACCGTGGCTGCGGTTACCCTTGACGCTGCATCACAGACAGGAGCGCCTGCGATGGTGTACTCAACGACGAACGTGGGTGCACGAATGGCAAAACGTCATTTTTTCGGATGAATCCAGGTTCTGTTTACAGCATCATGATGTTCGCATCCGTGTTTGGTGACATCGCGGTGAACGCACATTGTAAGCGTGTATTCGTCATCGCCATACTGGCGTATCACCTGGCGTGATGGTATGGGGTGCCATTGGCTACACGTCTCGGTCACCTCTTGTTCGCACTGACGGCACTTTGAACACTGCACGTTACATTTCAGATGTGTTACGATCCGTGGCTCTATCCTTCATTCGATCCCTGCGAAACCCTTCGTTTCAGCATGATAATTCACGGCCGCATGTTGCAGGTTCTGTACGGGCCTTACTGGATACAGAAAATGTTCGACTGCTGCCCTGGCCAGCACATTCTCCTGACTTCTCACCAATTGAAAACGTCTGGTCAATGGTTGCCGAGCAACTGGCTCGTCACAATACGCCAGTCACTACTCTTGATGAACTATTGTATCGTGTTGAAGCTGCGTGGCCAGCTGTAGCTGTACACGCCATCCAAGCTCTGTTTGACTCAATGCCCGAGCATATCAAGTGCGTTATTACGGCCAGAGGTGGTTGCTCTGGGTACTGATTTCTCAGTATCTATGCACCCAAATTGCGTGAAAATGTAATCACTTGTCAGTTCTAGTATAATGTATTTGTCCAATGAATACCCGTTTATCATCTGCATTTCTTCTTGGTGTAGCAGTTTTAATGGCCGGTAGTGTATTTAACACGGAAAGATAATGAGGAAAATTTCTACAATCAGAAGAACTCGTTTTACTACCAAATTTACTCTATAGATGGCGTTAGAAAATAGTACAAAAATCCCAAGTAACTCAGTTACAAAAATCACGTGAATACTTATCGAAAAAGAAAATGATGAAGCAAATTGTACGAGGGTCGTTCAGTAAGCAATGCTCCACATTTTTAAAAGAACCATTAATATACACAGACAAACGTCCTTGTTGGTGCTTCACATTTGATATTTGTTCTGTGGGCCGATGAAGTTTCGAACCGTTCTGGCAGATGGCAGAGCCGTAGTACAGCGTGAAAATGGCGTCTACATACGACTCACGTTACAAGCAGCGTGCTGTTATTGAATTTTAGTGTGCAGAAAAAGAAACCGAGGTGAACGTCCATAAACGTTTGTGTGCAGTGTATGGCGATGCTGCAGTTGATAGGAGTATAGTTGGGCGAATGCTAAAGAAAGTTACAGCCTCAGGAAATGCAGAAACAGAGCTCCATGATCAGCCACGCTCGGGACGTCCTGCAGCAGCCACTGCTCGAGACATGCCTCATGCACCGTGCAGTCCAGACTTGGCATCTTCGGACCTCCATCTCTTTGGACCGCTTAAGGATTCTCTACGGGAACACTCTTTGGAGGTAACGAGAGTCATGCAGTGAAAACTTGGCTACGCCTACAGGACAAGAGCTTTTCCAGCAGGAAACACATGCTCTTCCACAACGTTGGGGTACGGCCATAGAACGTGATGGAAACTTCATAGAAAAACTGGTCATAGGCAAGACATGTTGATGTATATTGTCACCAAATTCTGACTCTTAACAATAAATATGTTCTGTGAAAAAAAATAGAGGGCATTACTTATTGAACGACCCTCCTACTATAGATCAACGGTACCTACAAAAGCAAGTTAGCTCACTCATGGCGTTGAGAATACTGCAGTACGAATAATTTGAGAACGCAAACATAAGTTTCAGTAGTTGTACAGCTGCAACTCTTTTTAATGTAATGATACTGTGCCAACAGCCGTTATTTTGATTATTGTTAAACAGTAAGTTTCAACGCTCTAGTCACCTCATCTTCAGGCCTGTCACATGAAAGAAAGCAAGTACCACTTGTCCAGATTTAAGACAAGGCTCGAGTACTCGTATATGGTTTAGTTCGGATATCTACAGAACCAAATACGAATATTGGTGCCTTGCCTTATACACTCCTGGAAATTGAAATAAGAACACCGTGAATTCATTGTCCCAGGAAGGGGAAATTTTATTGACACATTCTTGGGGTCAGATACATCACATGATCACACTGACAGAACCACAGGCACATAGACACAGGCAACAGAGCATGCACAATGTCGGCACTAGTACAGTGTATATCCACCTTTCGCAGCAATGCAGGCTGCTATTCTCCCATGGAGACGATCGTAGAGATGCTGGATGTAGTCCTGTGGAACGGCTTGCCATGCCATTTCCACCTGGCGCCTCAGTTGGACCAGCGTTCGTGCTGGACGTGCAGACCACGTGAGACGACGCTTCATCCAGTCCCAAACATGCTCAATGGGGGACAGATCCGGAGATCTTGCTGGCCAGGGTAGTTGACTTACACCTTCTAGAGCACGTTGGGTGGCACGGGATACATGCGGACGTGCATTGTCCTGTTGGAACAACAAGTTCCCTTGCCGGTCTAGGAATGGTAGAACGATGGGTTCGATGACGGTTTGGATGTACCGTGCACTATTCAGTGTCCCCTCGACGATCACCAGTGGTGTACGGCCAGTGTAGGAGATCGCTCCCCACACCATGATGCCGGGTGTTGGCCCTGTGTGCCTCGGTCGTATGCAGTCCTGATTGTGGCGCTCACCTGCACGGCGCCAAACACGCATACGACCATCATTGGCACCAAGGCAGAAGCGACTCTCATCGCTGAAGACGACACGTCTCCATTCGTCCCTCCATTCACGCCTGTCGCGACACCACTGGAGGCGGGCTGCACGATGTTGGGGCGTGAGCGGAAGACGGCCTAACGGTGTGCGGGACCGTAGCCCAGCTTCATGGAGACGGTTGCGAATGGTCCTCGCCGATACCCCAGGAGCAACAGTGTCCCTAATTTGCTGGGAAGGGGCGGTGCGGTCCCCTACGGCACTGCGTAGGATCCTACGGTCTTGGCGTGCATCCGTGTGTCGCTGCGGTCCGGTCCCAGGTCGACGGGCACGTGCACCTTCCGCCGACCACTGGCGACAACATCGATGTACTGTGGAGACCTCACGCCCCACGTGTTGAGCAATTCGGCGGTACGTCAACCCGGCCTCCCGCATGCCCACTATACGCCCTCGCTCAAAGTCCGTCAACTGCACATACGGTTCACGTCCACGCTGTCGCGGCATGCTACCAGTGTTAAAGACTGCGATGGAGCTCCGTATGCCACGGCAAACTGGCTGACACTGACGGCGGCGGTGCACAAATGCTGCGCAGCTAGCGCCATTCGACGGCCAACACCGCGGTTCCTGGTGTGTCCGCTGTGCCGTGCGTGTGATCATTGCTTGTACAGCCCTCTCGCAGTGTCCGGAGCAAGTATGGTGGGTCTGACACACCGGTGTCAATGTGTTCTTTTTTCCATTTCCAGGAGTGTACAAGCAAGAGTGATCGTTCATGGCCGGCCGGAGTGTTAGCCGGCACGGTAGCTCAGCGTGTTCGGTCAGAGGGTTACGTGCCCTCTGTAATAAAAAAACTGAGTCAATCGATCAACAACGAACATAAATGGATGTCTTACGGCGTCCGCCCCGAGTAACAAAAAAAAAAAAAAAAAAAAAAAAAAGAGTGGCCAAGCGGTTATAGGCGCTTCAGTCTGGAACCGCGCGACCGCTACGGTCGCAGGTTCGAATCCTGCCTCGGGCATGGATGTGTGTGATGTCCTTAGGTTCGTTAGGTTTAAGTAGTTCTAGGGGACTGATGACCTCAGAAGTTAAGTCCCATAGTGCTCAGAGCCATTTTTGAGTGATCGTTCATGCGACAGGTCTGAAGACGACGTAATTCGAAATTCGAAACTGGTTGCTCAATAAAAGAATATCATAATAACGGCTGTTGGTACAGTATCATTACATTTCATCAACCAGCCGCTGTCCCATGCTCCTGATCGCATGATGGAGTTCCAAACGTAAAAGCCCCATTTTGTCTATACCTTGCACCTATAAGAAATGACTTACTTCATTCCGATTGGTCAGGACCCAGAAACTAATGTCGGATGCCACAGATTACGCATTTTGTCAAATAAATATTTAAATATGTAAAATACCCCAACAAAATTACTGTTACATATGTCGAAGTTCATCACCCAATGATACGTAAAGATACATACAATAGCTACCAAAACAAAAACACAGAGGTGTGGAGTTGGAAACCGTACTGCCAGTGAAATAATAGCATGGCAAACAATACCGCCAGGAAATTTTCAATCCACTCACTGTAAAAGTGAGTTTATTCTAATGAAATAAAAAAGCATTGGATAATATTTCTCACATAAAGAAATTAAATAACATTTAAAATATTTGAAGGTGTTTTCCAAGTCTTTATTGAGAGAGAGCTTTGTGGAGATGCTTATTTTTGCGTGGGAGATGATGTACCTAGTTCTCACAAGGGAACCTCCCCATCGCACCCCCCTCAGATTTAGTTATAACTTGGCACAGTGGATAGACCTAGAAAAACTGAACACAGATCAATCGAGAAAACAGGAAGAAGTTGTGTGGAACTATAAAAAAATAAGCAAAATATACAAACTGATTAGTCCATGCGTAAGATAGGCTCCATGAAGGAGGGACAGAATACAGAAGGAACCGTGGTCCCGTGGTTAGCGTAAGCAGCTGCGGAACGAGAGGTCCTTGGTTCTAGTCTCCCCTCAAGCGAAAAATTTTTCTTTATATTCGCAAAGTTATGATCGGTCCATTCGTTCATTGACGTCTCTGTTCACTGTAATAAGTTTAATGTCTGTGTTTTGCGACCGCACCGCAAAACCGTGCGATTAGTAGACTAAAGGAAGTGCCTCTCCAATGGGAACCGAAAACATTTGATCGCAAGGTCATAGGTCAACCGATTCCTCCACAAGAAAACACGTCTGATATATTCTATACGACACTGGTGACGGCATGTGCGTCACATGACAGGAATATGTTGTCGTCCCACCTAACTTGTACACTTGGCGAATGGGTAAAAAGATTCTTCTACCTTGCCCGATTTAGGTTTTCTTGTGGATGTGATAATTACTCCCAAAAAAGTGATGAAAACATCAGAGGTTGTCACATAAACTGCAACAAATGAATCCAAAAGTCTCACAGTCGCACACTTTTCCCTGTGCTCTATCAAAACATATGTTTTTAACTTTTTCAAATTTTCCCGTGTGTAGACCGTCAAATCCTGCATATGTCCAAGCAAATCTGAATATGTCCTGGAATTTTGGAGAGCGAAGTTGATTTATGTGTGAGTGCCTGAACATTGATAATTGTCTGAAAATAAAAAATTAAACTTTTCGCTCGAAGGAAGACTTGAACCAAGGACCTCTCGTTCCATAGCTGCTCACGCTAACCACGGGACCACGGCGCTCCTTAGTTCCGTCTCTCCTTGATGGAGCATATCTTACACATGGACCACTCAGTTTGTATATTTTGCTTATTTTTTCATAGTTCCATACAACTTCTTCCTGTTTTCTCGATTGATCTGTGTTCAGTTTTTCAAGGTCTATCCACTGTGGCAACTTATAACTAAATCTGAGTGGGGTGCGATGGGGAGGTTCCCTTGTCAGCAGCTGGTGGCGGTGGTGGCGAAGTCATAGTACAATCTTCATTGGTAAACTACAACATTTACAGCCTCTTCTCTCGTGCACGATCTACTTGGCGCTGATATAATTCCTCCGTCGTCTTTCTTTGAATATAGGTTGCTCGGAAGCAGTTGGTACCACGTAGATCGACGTTCGTACGTGTACGACGGTAACACTTCTGACACACACGATGCATTTATGAGTGTCAAGTACACAGGTTTTGAAAGAGTGCAAAATTCACTTAAGCAGCAGCTCGTGTAGTTTCAGTCCGCTCATTTTTTCACACGAATCAAATTCGCAAATTCACAGTCTGGCGAACACACTATGGGATCAAAAGTATCCGGACATCCAAAAAAATACGTCTTTCATATTAGGTGCATTGCGCTGCCACCTACCGCCAGGTATTCCATATCAGCGACCTCAGTAGTCATTAGACATCGTGAGAGAGCAGAATGAGACGCTCCACGGAACTCACGGGCTTCGAACGTGGTCAGGTGATTGGGTGTCACTTGTGTCATACGTCTGTACGCGAGATTTCCACACTCCTAAACATCCCTAGATCCACTGTTTCCGATGTGATAGAGAAGTGGAAACGTGAAGGGGCATGTACAGCACAAAAGCGTACTGGCCGACCTCGTCTGTTGACTGACAGAGACCACCGATAGTTGAAGAGGGTCGTAATTTGTAATAGGCATTCCATGCTGCATCAGGATCCACTGCAAGTATTATGACAGACCGCCGACAGTTGAAGAGGGTCGTAATTTTTAATAGGCATTCCATGCTGCATCAGGATCCACTGCAAGTACTATGACAGTCAGGCGGGAGGTCAGAAAACTTGGATTTCATGGTCGAGCGCTTGCGCCACACATCACGTTGGTAAATGCCAAACGACGCCTCGCTTGGTGTAAGTAGCGTAAACATTGGACGATTGAACAGTGGAAAAAACGTTGTGTGAAGTGACGACTAACGGCACACAATGTGGCGATCAGATGGCAGGGTGTGGGTATGGCGAATGCCCGGTGAACGTCATCTGACAACGTGTGTGTGTAGTGCCAAAAGTAAAATTCGGAGGCGGTGGTGTTATGGTGTGGTCGTGGTTTTCATGGAGGGGGCTTGCACCCCTTGTTGTTTTGCGTGGCACTATCACAGCACAGGCCTACATTGATGTTTTAAGGACCTTCTTGCTTCCCACTGTTGAACAGCAATTCGGGGTTGGCGATTGCATCTTTCAACACGATCGGGCAACTGTTCATAATGCACGGCCTGTGGCGCAGTGGTTACACGACAATAACATCCCTGTAATATACTGGCCTGCTCAAGTCCTGACGTGAACCCTATAGAACACCTTTGAGATGTTTTGGAACGCCTTCTTCGTGCCAGTCCTCACCGACTGGCATCGATATCTCTCCTCAGCGCAGCACTCCGTGAAGAATGGGCTGCCATTCCCCAAGAAACCCTCCAGCACGTGACTAAACGTATACCTGCGAGTGTGGAAGCTGTCATCAAGGCTAAGGGCAGGCCAACATCATACTGAATCTCAGCATTACCGATGAAGGGCGCCACGAACTCGTAAATCATTTTCAGCCATGTGTCCGGATACTTCTGATCACATAGTGTAGCTTTCAACTGTAGAAAACTGGGTAATTGCTTTGTAGCGAGGGTGAATGTTTTAATGTGCTTGACACCTCGTCAAGTTACAAATGATGAATTGTAGAACAAATTGGTTTTTGTAACTCACTCCACAGCCACCAGTTTAGTTCAACAGACAACAATCACTATTCGCTCGCACTTTCTTTTCTCAATGCCCACGTCAGATTCAAGCCTACGCTGCATTTGGAAAATAAGTGTCCGACGGCATTTGGCGAATGTTTTATTCCAACTCGAACCAGACCTACTATTCATTGCAAACACTAATGAGTTCGCCACCTCTCTCTCTCTCTCTCTCTCTCTCTCTCTCTCTCTCTCTCTCTCTCACTGTTCGATTCTCAGCTATTGACATGGCTCTCGGTTTCAGTATTCATACAGCATTTCATTAATCACATTTACTAGAATGATTATCATAAAACAGAGATTACTATCTACCAAAAAAATTAAAGTCAACGTTTTAACAGGGCATTCACATCATAACACCAGCGGAAAAATACTCCTACCGGAGCACAAAAAAGGCGAATATACTCCTACTTAAAAGACTGTGACTGAAAAATGGGGTACCAGCCTCCACATTCTACGTTCCTCGGGTTCTTTTTAACTTGCAACTCAGCTCCCACTCCCACGAGCTCCCCCAACAGTAACTCACTCACGCCCACTAGTCGGTAAGTCTCTCATGTCCATTCACTCCCAACTGTCCATTCTTACTCACTCATTCGGCCAAACTCATTGTCATCATCTCTTTATCAACTGCGTTCCACTGTCACCGTGTCCTTCTCCTTCTCTCGCAATGCCATTGTCTCCTTTTGTCTTTCTATAAAACAACTGCTTTCGTATCTTGCATTATTTATTGCTTTGCTGTCTCTTTGCCACTGCCACTATCTCCTTCCCTCTCAGCATAAAAAGCGCCAGGGTTTCGCATTACAAAATTTTTAAAGACGCTGAGGAAGGTAGAACGAGGCAGCTGATGAAACACTTTCCAGTCAGAGTCTTTTAATAAAGAATAGCATATTCGCATTTTTCCGCTGGTTCCATTCCTTTCCCTGCTACAGCAGGCCACGTCACTCATTGACTTTATGGGTCAATACAGTTTTGATAGTTTACTTATGTGACATCGAAATAACGCAAAACTAATTTTACGAGCACAAAAATTTTTATGGTCCTTCTTTACTACAATATGCTGCTCCCAGGACCCTTCTAATGATAACGGAGATACTCTACAGCATATTTCTCCTTGCTACGTCGCTTTACAATCTACGTTTTCGCCTCACACCGGATTTTACGAGCGTTCTTTACGTGTAACTTTGAACCTCTGTACCTCGCAAACGGATAAAGATATCAAGAAAATTTTCAAAATCCTACGCAATCGGCATCTTACGAATGTATCGTAAAAATTACAGCCATTTGCTGTTCGTAAGCGTCTTGGAATCCACGGCTCAATTTTGATATTCGAAAACTATGTTTTTGGGGTTTTGTCGATAAGGATAAAGGATTTTGAAAACGGAAAGATATAAATTCTATAAAAATTCCTAGAGAATAAATAGTTAAAATTCGAGAAATTTGCTGTGGTTACTTATTCAGACGTCCGTTGCCCACAGAGAAAAATTGTGAAAAACGCTTGTTCCGCGATTTCTCATGAACAGCTCATAAGTTAAATGCTGCCTCCATAAGCCGCTTAAGGCGCTCCGTACACCACATCTAATGCAGAAAGAACCAACCGATTTGCTCCATTTGCCTAAACTTTGTACTGCAGGATAGTGACGTAAGACGATCCTTCTGTTGAGTATACAAATGGTCCTTAGTCCAAAGGCTATCCAAAACACTTGATCCTACCTTTCTGTCACCAATAGAACCCGAGGTATGAGCCAAGGAAGAATCCCGTTCTTCTTTGCGGCGATTTTGGAACATAAAATTAAAACATAGTTACAATCCACAAGATAGAACAAGATATCTGATCTAGCAAATATATGCATAAAGTGAAAATAAGAGAAAAAATACCACTAAAATTTAGCAGTGTCTTCAAACAGGGATGGGTGATATTTAATGTGATTATTAAAAACAATGCTATTACTGTGTCGCACATATACGGGCGGTAGTGGAATGTATTATACCATGAAGCATCAGTCTGACATTTGTGGAGCTGTACATCCGATAATGGGTATTAAATTGTTAAACTTTCATTAATTTCGGTACTGATATCGATCATGAACATAGCATGAAGGGAGATCTCCTTCAGGCATTAATACAGTTATCTATTCATTGTGGCATGGAAGCAAAAAACCTCCGAATTTCATATTCACCAGTGTCCTGCCTTGCATGAAACCCATGCTGTGCTATTTCATGCCGGCCGAAGTGGCCGAGCGGTTCTAGGCGCTACAGTCTGGAACTGCGCGACCGCTACGGTCGCAGGTTCGAATCCTGCCTCGGGCATGGATGTGTGTGATGTCCTTAGGTTAGTTAGGTTTAAGTAGTTCTAATTTCTAGGGGACTGATGACCACAGCAGTTAAGTCCCATAGTGCTCAGAGCCATTTGAATCATTTTTTTGCTATTTCATGAAAGTTGCTCTCTGGAGGTTGGTATGAAAGTGTACGTCTCCCATCGCATCGTAGATACGTTCAATGAGTGGAGTATTAGGGGACTTGGTAATCCAGTCATGGTCTCATACATCCCTTAATGCGTATGCAGTGTGATCTGCAGTGTGGGCTCCTATCACCCTGCTGGAGTACGCCATTTGGTATACTGGTCATGAAGGATGTGACAGCACAGATTACCAGCGGTGTCAAATACTGAAAACCACTCATCCTCCGTTCTGTAATCGCTAAACCAATCCTGTTGTCAAATCCGAAAGCTTCCCATAGCAAGATTCCAGAGTTGGAGACATGTGGCCCTGGATAATCTCTGCGTTCTGAGAATTTTATAGCAGTGGTCCAACGGAAAGATAATATCCTACCAGTGTGGGAGTGCAATGTCAATAGTTTCAACGTGGTAGGGAAACTAGAAAATATGAAAAGCGAAATGTGAAGGCTCAGTCTAGATATAGTGGGTGTCAGTGAAAAAATGGTTCAAATGGCTCTGAGCACTATGGGACTTAACATCTGTGGTCATCAGTCCCCTAGAACTTAGAACTACTTAAACCTAACTAACCTAAGGACATCGCACACACCCATGCCCGAGGCAGGATTCGAACCTGCGACCGTAGCAGTCGCGCGGTTCCGGACTGAGCGCCTAGAACCGCTAGACCACCGCGGCCGGCAGGTGTCAGTGAAGTGAAATGAAAAGAAGACAAGGATTTCTGATCATATGACTGTAAGACAATACAACAGCAGGAGGAAATGCTATAACGAGAATAGGATTTGTTTTGAATAGGAACGTAGGGCACGGAGTGTGTTACTGTGAACATTTCAGTGACAGAGTTGTTTCTGTCAGAACCGGCAGCAAATCAACACCGACAACGATAGTGGACTCAGATCACAAGTGAGTAGTGATGAGTAGTTGGCTAGTCTAGAAGAATCAATGCGCAAAAGTGGAATTTAAGTACTAAGAAATGAAGAGATACGCTTGAAATTCTCTGAGATTATGGCTACTGCTATAACAACTGAGCTCAGTAGGCTGTTCAGTTGAAAGAGAATGTACAACTCTAAAAAAAGAGGAATCACAGAAGCTGGGAACAAAAACGTAGGTACACAGAAGGTAACTGTGAAAAAGCATGGGTAACTGAAGAAATACTTGAGTTGATCGATGAAGGAGGGAACTACAAAAATATTCGGGGAACTTCAGGAATGGAAGAAAGAGCAAGTGCAGGGAGGCTAAAATGAAATGGCGGCGGAAAAAGGTGAATAAGCCGAAAAAGAAATGATTGTCGGAAGAACTGACTCTGCGTATAGAAAAGTAAAAAAATCCTTCGTTAAAATTAAAAGCAAGGGTCGTAACATCAAGAATGCTATGAAAATTCCACTATAAAATGCAGAGCAGGAAAGGGATGGGTGGAAGGAGTACACTGATGGCCGCTATGAGGGGGAAGATTGATGTGATAGAAGAAGAAACAGGAGTCGTCATAGAGGAGATAGAGTATCCAGTACCGCACCGAGTGGCCGCGCGGTTTAAGGCGCCATGTCAAGGATTGCGCGGCCCCTCCCGCCGGAGGTTCGAGCCCTCCCTCGGGTAGGAGTGCGTGTGTTGTTCCTAGCATAAGTTAGTTTAAGTAGTGACCTCAGCAGTTTCGTCCCTTGGGAATTTACACACATCTGAACATTTTAGACGATACAGTATTAGAATTTGGAAGAGGTTTGGAAGACTTAAGATCTAATCAGGCAGAAGGGATGTACATTATTCCATCAGAGTTTCTAAAATCATTGGGAGAAGTGGGAACAAAACTGCTATTCACGTTGGTGTGTAGAATGTATGAGACTGGGGATATATTATCTGATGTTCGGAAAAGCATCATCTACACAATGCCGAAGATTGCAAGAGCTGATGTGTGCGAGAATTATCTCACAATCAGCTTAACAGCACATGCATCCAAGTTCTTGCTAAGAGTAATACACAAAAGAACTGGAAAGAAAATTGAGGATCTGTTAGTAAAGGTAAAGGCACGAGAGAGGCAGGTCTGACATAGCGGTCGATAACGGAGACAAGACTAAAGGAAAATCAAGACACCTTTATAGGAAGTCGACCTGGAAAAAGAATTCCAGAACGTAAAAGGGTGCAAGATGTTGGAAATTCTAAGAAAAATAAGGGTAAGCTATAGGGAGAGACGGTGAGAACAATCTGGTCAGTGAATCTGAATGAAAGTCTTGAAAGTGCAGGTTGAAGTTATGAAATTCATTAAAATGGCCTTAATTTCCCTACACATCGTCTTGCGGTTGTGGCTCGATCACACGATTGCAAACTGTAGGTGGAGGCTGATGTAGCTATACAATCAGTCAGTGGCAGCTCACCAACGACTCTCACCAATGGCTAAGTGCGAGTCAGCCCCAAATCTCGCTAAATCCTCGATACACCTGGTCTAGCGTTGGACCCTGCTAGTCATGACTCTAAGAGATGAAGTGATGACAGCTATCCATAAAAAATACATAAGAAGAAGTAGAAGTAACTTTGTACCGAGTATTCGCTGAAAGGAAAACTCGCATTCTGTGTTTCTACTCCTTATTCGCTGAAAACTCTCATTCCGTGTTTCTACTCTTTATTCTGTTCAGATTGCTGGGATCTGCTGAGCGCTGACTGGTAAAAATGTTCCTTAGAAAACGCCGCTCCCCTCCTCTGGGCTATTCCTTAGCCGGTTAACCAGTAACGCATATTCTTCCATTTAACACTGAAAACACGCATCTCATTCTTTTACAGTCTCTCTCTGTGGCCAGTGAGCTGGGTCCTCGTCGGCACAGTCGAGTTTTTCTGCCTAACTTCCAGTTTATTCATGTTAGCCAAGCCTGGCAGTTCTTACGTTACTTAAACATTTGGTTTAAGTGAATTAGTCCAGCAACGTTTCACGTCTTCAAAGCATCCATTTTTGAGATATCATCAATAGCAACTTGCACTTTCCGGCGGAAACACAACTTTCTACGTTTTGTGGACGATAGTACCTTCTTGGACTTCACTGCAAACAGCCTTCCTTTTCAAAAATGGTTCAAATGGCTCTGAGCACTATGACACTTAACAACTGAGGACGTCAGTCCCCTAGAACTTAGAACTACTTAAACCTAACTAACCTAAGGACATCACACACATCCATGCCCGAGGCAGGATTCGAACCAGCGACCGTAGCGGTCGCGCGGTTCCAGACTGAAGCGCCTAGAACCGCTCGGCCACTTCGGCCGGCTTTCCTTTTCATTCCACTTCTGGGGTGTAAAATTGGTCGCGACTAGTGATCTTTCCCTGCAAAATATCCTATCTGTGTCTGGCTGTAGGGCTTCGGGCACTACACAGCGGCACTAAAAAGGATGTCCAGTGCCCTGCGAGCCATTGACCTGCGTGCCTACTGGTGCCCCCTCCGAGAACTCCTCCAAGATCGGTTTCCTACCTGACTCCGTGGTTCTGACTCCTGATACCGATCTGCTTATGGCGGCCGCTGTGAACGAGCGGTTCTAGGCGCTTCGGTCCGGAATCGCGCTGGTGCTACGGTCGCAGGCCCCAATCCTGCCTCGGGCATGGATGTAGGTTTAAGTAGTTCTAAATCTAGGGGACTGATGACCTCAGATGTTAAGTCCCATAGTGCTTAGAACCATTTTTTCTTTTTTTAATTTGCTTTCAACATACTTTTATTTGTAAAAGGCATGTAACTTCGAATAAAAGAGCAATTGATGTTTAAGTTACGTTAGTCAGCTACTGACGCTCACTAGTACTGTTATGTGTCACATTTCTCGGTGTTGATTAATTATTCCTGTTGAATGGGTTTTTGCATTATGATTTAACATAACGTACAGGACTCTTGCTGAAAAAACAGTCGCGTAACAGTGACATCTGTCCAGATTCCACGTGTCTTCGTTTGCGTCTACATGGATACACTACAAATCACATTTAAGTGCCTGGCAGAGGGTTCATCGAACCACCTTCACAATTCTCTATTATTCCAATCTCCGTCTATTCATCAGAGCCAGTCAAATAAAACTTACAATCTTTTGGTGATATAGTCCTTCTGGATGGACTCACGTGTACTCTTCTTGCCACAACATTGTCCTGAGTCCATCTTGTCACCACTCGTCCTGTAGTCACTGTACTGTGTGATCTATCGATTAGATACTTCCATGTCCCTCACACCAATGACTCGACCTCTCTCAAAATCTTTAACATGGTGACAAGCTGCATGTTAACTTCGTTTGTACATGTTTTGTTGTGATCTCCACCTAAAACGTTCCAGTAAAATTAGACACATACAAAATCCGTCATGTACTCACACTGCTGTTCATTTCTAGCTATGACTTTTTTTACTGAACGAAAAACGATGAAAACAAGCTCGCATAAGGATGAAATTTCAGTCAACATATCGCTCTTTTCCATGTTTACTTGTCCGAAGGAAGTTTGCATCGTAATTCAGAATAACAGAGGCACTGCAATATCGTATTTATCCACCGACACCGGGTAAGCGACCGTAAATTAAAATGTCTCGCCTGTACGGCAATATACATAATGGGCGCACGGGTACCGGTTGTAGACACGTGGTTGACGACATACGAAAATATGGACATGGCCTTGAGTCGTCCTCGGATAGCCAAATGATAAAGTGACCGCTCGCGACAAGCGGAAAATACGGGTTCGAGCCCCAATCCGGCACCAATTTTCATTGTCGTCATTCCATTCTAAAGCTAATGCTTCGCAATTGTGCATATGTTTAATGTACACTCCAAAAAGGTCAGATCACTTTCAGTGGGACTGGAGCCTCACGTTGTCAGAGTAGGGTCGAATCAACTGGGGCTCGTCAGCAGTGTGGAACGTTGTCCTTTTGTTCTTTGCTCTGCGAACTGTCGTTCTCGAAAGCGAATCGTATGTGAATCAACGCCCCAAGGGAGGAGGTGTTTTATTGAGTCAAAAAATGGTTTAAATGGCTCTGAGCACTATCGGTCTTAAATTCTGAGGTCATCAGTTCCCTAGAACTTAGAACTACTTAAACCCAACTAACCTAAGGACATCACGCACACCCATGCTCGTGGTTGGATTTGAACCTGCGACCGTAGCGGTTGCGTGATTCCAGACTGTAGCGCCTAGAACCGCTCGGCCACCCCGGCCGGCTTTACTGAGTCCGTAGGGATTTTCGTGTGATGAAATATGAGGCCAGTGTAACATCATTAACCCACTTCACATCTCACATGAACTTCTGAGCTGCGGCACTGCCGCTTGAAGCGTCACTGACCCCGAGGGTAATGTCGCAGGGCACCACCCATTTGCACCATCACAGCGGAAGTTTGTACGCACCTTTGAGCCAAATTTATAACTTACGCGCCGCAGTGGGAGACAATTAAGGGCTTTCGTGAAAATAATGATTTTTGTGCAGTATACTTACAAAACGCTCAAAAGTATCCGAACGCTCTTTTTCGCGTCGTGTTCAAAAATACTGGACCGAATATTTACGTAAACACACTTACACAAACACACGCACACTCCTCCAATCAGAGCCTAGTACACTCCTGGAAATGGAAAAAAGAACACATTGACACCGGTGTGTCAGACCCACCATACTTGCTCCGGACACTGCGAGAGGGCTGTACAAGCAATGATCACACACACGGCACAGCGGACACACCAGGAACCGCGGTGTTGGCCGTCGAATGGCGCTAGCTGCGCAGCATTTGTGCACCGCCGCCGTCAGTGTCAGCCAGTTTGCCGTGGCATACGGAGCTCCATCGCAGTCTTTAACACTGGTAGCATGCCGCGACAGCGTGGACGTGAACCGTATGTGCAGTTGACGGACTTTGAGCGAGGGCGTATAGTGGGCATGCGGGAGGCCGGGTGGACGTACCGCCGAATTGCTCAACACGTGGGGCGTGAGGTCTCCACAGTACATCGATGTTGTCGCCAGTGGTCGGCGGAAGGTGCACGTGCCCGTCGACCTGGGACCGGACCGCAGCGACGCACGGATGCACGCCAAGACCGTAGGATCCTACGCAGTGCCGTAGGGGACCGCACCGCCCCTTCCCAGCAAATTAGGGACACTGTTGCTCCTGGGGTATCGGCGAGGACCATTCGCAACCGTCTCCATGAAGCTGGGCTACGGTCCCGCACACCGTTAGGCCGTCTTCCGCTCACGCCCCAACATCGTGCAGCCCGCCTCCAGTGGTGTCGCGACAGGCGTGAATGGAGGGACGAATGGAGACGTGTCGTCTTCAGCGATGAGAGTCGCTTCTGCCTTGGTGCCAATGATGGTCGTATGCGTGTTTGGCGCCGTGCAGGTGAGCGCCACAATCAGGACTGCATACGACCGAGGCACACAGGGCCAACACCCGGCATCATGGTGTGGGGAGCGATCTCCTACACTGGCCGTACACCACTGGTGATCGTCGAGGGGACACTGAATAGTGCACGGTACATCCAAACCGTCATCGAACCCATCGTTCTACCATTCCTAGACCGGCAAGGGAACTTGTTGTTCCAACAGGACAATGCACGTCCGCATGTATCCCGTGCCACCCAACGTGCTCTAGAAGGTGTAAGTCAACTACCCTGGCCAGCAAGATCTCCGGATCTGTCCTCCATTGAGCATGTTTGGGACTGGATGAAGCGTCGTCTCACGCGGTCTGCACGTCCAGCACGAACGCTGGTCCAACTGAGGCGCCAGGTGGAAATGGCATGGCAAGCCGTTCCACAGGACTACATCCAGCATCTCTACGATCGTCTCCATGGGAGAATAGCAGCCTGCATTGCTGCGAAAGGTGGATATACACTGTACTAGTGCCGACATTGTGCATGCTCTGTTGCCTGTGTCTATGTGCCTGTGGTTCTGTCAGTGTGATCATGTGATGTATCTGACCCCAGGAATGTGTCAATAAAGTGTCGCCTTCCTGGGACAATGAATTCACGGTGTTCTTATTTCAATTTCCAGGAGTGTATTTTGTCCATCATTAAAATGTAAGAAGCAATTACAATGTAGCTCCATTTGGGCTGTGCATCCTTTGATGCTCTATTATTTTTCAGAATTCGCTGTGACATTCTGTGGAGCACAAATTCTCTCAACGTTTTCCAACTCTGGTGGCTGTGAGTGTCGACAAGATTTAAAAAAAAATTATTTCCCGACCCCAAGCGTTATTTAACTTTAAACCACCCTCCATGTTTATTAAGTTTTCTGTCATTAGAGGTGGTAGTCGACATCGGGAACCGAACTCGGCTACAAATAGCACCTTGACACCGATAGAAGGTTATACTATGGTTGGAGTCCACGCAACGTGTAAACACAACAGCAAAACTCGCAGCAATTGAAGAAGACTGCTCGGTCGGTCGTCGAAATATTGTGCATGGAATGGAAACAACAACTCGGTTGAACACCGAAAAGCACACCATTAATCATTCTCTCCGAGAAAACCTGAGAGATTGAACTTGTGTTCTCAGTGCAGCTGTATAGAGTGCGACTAAGAGAACGAATGCGTGAAAGGGACAGTGCTACTAAGAGTGCGATGGCTCCTTGACGTTTCTTTCAGTGCGGATGCAATAACACCGTCCGAACCCCTACAAGCATCAATAATTTGTGAATAGGGGTTTAATGAACGAAGGACTCTCCATTGCAGCGTGCAATAGGTTGGAAATTTGTGTCTGTCAAAGACCGTGTCCGGATGGCCGAAGCATTTAAAATAGCCGCTCATGAGAAGCGGTAAATCCAGGTTCGAGTCACGGTACGAATTACTGCAGCTTGTTTATATTGTTTCTCAAGTGGAGATTGACATTTTACTCATTCAGCAGAACTGGATCTGAAAATCTTCTCCCAAAACTCTTCCAGCACCGAATGCCGTGTACATCAACGGCAGTACCTGTCCCGTCGAACATCTTGGAATGAACAAATTCCTTGTCCTCAGGGAAGACGCTCAAAACGGTTCTTTCACATTGATCAGCCAAAAGTCTAACCATAATACAAATTTTTCTCCCACAATAGTAAAGAAGACTTGTGTTAAATATCTTTTGACGTGGCCTGACGTTAGTTAACTAGATATTGATGCCGTCACAGGAACATTTGGAGCTTCAAAAAGAGATTATCAAATTCTCGGTCCAAACTCTCCACTACTTTCTTTTAATACTGTCAAAAGGGTGGCTGATAATGTGAAAAAATGTTTTGAGCGTCGTACTTCAGAACAAGGAAGTTGTTAGTCTGTTGATCCTAGGAGGCTCCGAGGGACAGATATAGATATGGGAAGTTCGCAGCTTTCGATGAAGAGCTGTCAATAAAGCACTGACAAAAAGGGCATTCTTGACAATAAATGTCTACTGGCATCAACCACGGGCCTTAATTTGGGGAAGAAATTTCTGAGAATGTATGATAGTAGCAGAGTATTGTATGGCAGTGAAACATGGATTGTGGGAAAAATCTGAACAGAAGAGGATTGAAGCATTTGAGACGTGTTGATACAGAAGAACGTTGTAAATACGGTGGGTTGATAAGGTAAGGAATGAGGAGGTTCTGCACAGAGTCGATGAGGAAAGGAATATGTGGAAAACAATGGCATGAAGAAGGGAGAAGGTAATAGGACGTCTGTTACGACATCAGGGAATAACTTTCACAATACTTGAGGGAGCTGTAAAAAAGTAAAACCTGTAGAGGAGGACAGAAACTAGAGAACATGCAGTGAATAATTGAGGACGTTAGATGGAACTACTCTAAGATGAAAAGGTTCGCACAGGAGACGAACCCGTGGTGGATCGCATCAAACCAATCAGTATACTGATGACTCTAAAAAATGCACACCATACACGCACACACAGATAGACGGATCTTCATTTGGCAAGAAGGCACTTAGCAGTGTGTTCAAGCAGAAGTTCCAGCCCTCGGCTGAAAAGTATTTTTGGGCTATTTATAAGGACTAGTCAGTATAAACAAGGAAAGGTATTAAAGAACTTGCATGAGCATATGATAAAAATACACTTTATTGTTACCCTCTGTAGGACCAAACCATATTTTCTGAGGGACAGCAACAAAAAAGGTTTTCGTTAGACGTAACTGTAATTTTCTTTTTAAAAGTAGCCTCTATTATTAATATTTTGGTAGATTAGAACTCTTTTTAGATCATCATCACCATAATTGTCATGATTATAAGTTCAACATCAAAAGTCTTTTCCATACATTATGCTCCTCAGCAGTATGCACCCACGTTTGTCCTGTATGTCTTCCGATGCCATCCATCCACTTCATATCAGATCATCGTATCTATCGTTTCTTATCTGTTGGATTCCAGGAAAGAACTTCCTTAGTCCATCTACCATTTATTTTAATGGTTCTAGTGGCTCTGAGCACTATGGGACTTACCATCTGAGGTCATCAGTCCCCTAGAACTGAGAACTACTTAAACTAACTAACCTAAGGACATCACACACATCCATGCCCGAGGCAGGATTCGAACCTGCGACCGTAGCAGTCGCGCGGACCATTTATTCGCTTGACTGTATTCTCGTCAACATTCAGTACATGTTAACAGACTCCTTTATTTCTTCTTGGTAGAACAACTGCACAGTTATAAATGAAAAGCACAGTATTGTGGATGTTCTAAAGATTTAATTTATTTCTTTAAACGGTTTTCGGCTTCCATGTCGATCTTCAGGCTTTACTTAACTTTCATGATCAAAGGAGGTATAATATTGGTGAACAACAGTGAAAAAGACGTCCCACATCAAGAGCCAGATACAAAAAAGAGTGAATGTAATCTTTGACTGTGCAGCGATAACGTAATCGAAAATGTTAAACAGTAAATAAATTTTAGAAACGAGAAAAATACGACATTAAACCTCGAAGAACGCGTCACTGGGCGATCGGTAAACTCAACACCTTGGCTCAATTGAGAAGAAACAAAACTGAGACTCTCTGGACTAGACTACACGCCTCTGTTCAGTTATCGTCCAGTTTATGTGCTGTCTGGCCCCTGCAAGACGTGCAACCTCCTGCCCCTCTGTAAGGAATGGCGTTTTGCGAGGTAGCCGACTCTAACGAATGTGCACTGAACGCAGTTCCCTTGGACAGACTCACTCGGAAACTGGTTGAGGTAGACGTGCATTCACTGACAGAAATGTGGTGTCACCGCTAGACACCACACTTGCTAGGTGGTAGCTTAAATCGGCCGCGGTCCATTAGTACATGTCGGACCCGCGTGTCGCCACTGTGTGATCGTAGACCGAGCGCCACAACACGGCAGGTCTCGAGAGACGTACTAGCACTCGCCCCAGTTGTACGACGACGTTGCTAGCGACTACACTGACGAAGCCTTTCTCTCATTTGCCGAGAGACAGTTAGAATAGCCTTCAGCTAAGTTAATAGCTACGACCTAGCAAGGCGCCATTTTTACCATTGCATGTATCTCAAGATAGTCTCACTTGTATCATCAAGAATGCTGTATACCAAAGGACGATATAAAAGTTAAGTGTTCTAGTAGCTACGTTCTTTTCTTTATCACATTCATTACGAATCCTGTTCCAGACTTCGCGCCAGTCGGTGTGTGTGTACGTGTGCCCTCTCGGCTACCCGTCACTGTGGACTGGCTGCCTTAACAGTCCACTACAAGAAACAATTTCTGTCGAGTCTGAAACCGAGTGTCGTTGAAAAGGCGTGACATTCGTCTCCATTACCTGTAGGATAGGATATTTTTTCGACCACTGTGCGTAAGTCGTGTTGCATCATTGCAAGAGTTAACCATTTTTTGAAGAAACGTTGAACACTCCGCGTTGATGCACGGAACTCGACTGACGGTGCGGTCATGGGCACGTAAAAACACAACTACACTCATGAAGTGGTAGAGCACTTGACCGCGAAAGGCAAAGGTCCCGAGTTCGAGTCTCGGTCCAGCACACAGTTTTAATCTTCCAGGAAGTTTCATATCAGTGCACACTTCTCCGCAGAGTGAAAATCTCATTCTACAACTGCACTCATGCTCATAAATTAAGGATAATTGCAAAATGTGCTGCCACACAACGTGGCACTACACAAAACTGGCGCTAATAGCATAGGCACGTAGGGAACACACACGACACAAATCTGTAAGTCCACGGTATTGGTGGTAAGTTGAGAAAACCATCCCGAAACACATGTGCTACAAAACGCCAGTGTTTCCTGCGCATGTACTCCGATATCTATATGGGATATGATCACCATGCACACGTACACAGGCCGCACAACGGGTTGGCATACTCTGGATCAGGTGGTCGAGCAGCTGCTGGGTTATAACTTCCCATTCTTGCACCAGTGCCTGTCGGAACTCCTGAAGTGTCCTAGGGGTTTAAAGACGTCAGCGATACATCGACCGAGAGTATCCCAGACGTGCTCAATGTGGTTTAGGTCTGGAGAACAGGCAGGCCACTCCATTCGTCTGATATCTTCTGTTTCAAGGTACTCCTCCACGATGGCAGCTCGGTGGGGCAGTGCGTTATCATCCATCAGGAGGAAGGTGGGACCCATCCCCCCAAGGCGGACATACTGGTGCAAAATACACGACCTGTTACAGTTATTCTGTCAATGACATGCAGGGGTGTACGTGCACCAGTCATAATCCTATCCACACCATCAAACCACGACCTTCATACAGGTCCCTTTCAAGGAGATTAAGGGGCTGGTATCTGGTTCCTGGTTCACGCCAGATGAAAACCCGGCGTCAATCATTGTTCAGACTGTATCTGGACTCATCCGTGAACGTAGCCTGGGACCACTGTTCCAATGGCCATGTACTGTGGTCTTGACACCAGGCTTTACGGGCTCTCCTGTGACCAGGGGTCAGTGGAATGCACCTTGCAGGTCTCTGGGCGAATAAACCACGTCTGTTCAGTCGTCTGTAGACTGTGTGTCTGGAGACAACTGTTCCAGTGGCTGCGGTAAAGTCCCGAGCAAGGCTACCTGCAGTATTTCGTAGCCGTCTGCGGGCACTGATGGTGGGATATCGGTCTTCTTGTGGTGTTGTACACTGTGGGCGTCACGTACTGTAGCGCCTGGAATCGTTGCCATAATCTTGAGAGCACACTTTGAGGCACACGGAGGGCCCGTGCTATGAACTGCTGTGTTTGACCAGCCTCCGGTCGCCCTAGTATTCTACCCCTCATAACGTCATCAGTATGTGTTCTTTGAGCCATTTTCAACACACAATCACCTTTAGCACGTCTGAAAACATTTGCATACTTACTCGCTGCACCGTACTCTGACATGCACCAATACACCTCTGCGTATGTGGACTGCTTCCAGCGCCACCGTGCGACGTCCGCAGGTTAGATGCACCGCATGGTCATACCTCGAGGTGATTTAAACCCACAAACCGCCCACCAGAGCGTTGTTTCACCATGTATCAGCATTATCCTTAATTTATGAGCATGAGTGTAGTTTCTGTCATACTGTCTTCTCTCCATATCGATCCCCGCCACTGCGCTGATCCCTACAACCCACTGGGGGCACATTCTCACGACGTCACTACGTCTGATGACAACTTTGGACGGTTACCTGCTAGCATTTCTGCGCTATCTGCAGCGTTCCAAAGCGAACAGTGTGTTGTTTTAGGGAAGTCCTCTTTGTCTAGTCGGCAAGAAAATTCACAGTGCTCTAGATCACGTTGGCATGTGCAGATTTAGGGAATTTTCGTGGTTTGTGGTAAGACCGAAACAATGTTTGAGTCTGCCACATCTAAACACGGATTGGCCCTCGAGGTGTGTGCAGGTTTTGTCGCGCTGGTGCATCCCCGGCAGACACGTCGGGACGAAACCCAAGCCGGCGGGTTGCGTCCCCGCAGAGGGCGTGGCGACCGGCTATGCACGGACAGCTCCCCTGATTAGCGCCTGACGTCTGACGGCTGACAGCGACGGACGCAGGCAGAGGCGAGATGCGGACACACCCCGAAACCCACACCGGCGCCCGGCCCCCGGTCTCCGTATCTGGCTGGGCCGATACTCCACAGCGCCTGTCCCGTCACACCAGGGGATGGCAGGCGCCGCTCCGTCTTTTGCACCTTTGACTGATAAGGGAGGCCTGACCCTGCGACACAACATTTTTGACGAGATTCGGTGTATTAATCGGCAGCCATTCAAAATTAACTCATTTTGTAAGTGCGCTTTTGTTATCAATATCAGACATCCAAACTAATACACAACTGGCCATTAAAACAGCAACACCTCGAAGATGACGTGCTACAGACGCGAAATTTAACCGACAGGAAGAAGATGCTGTGATATGCAAATGATTAGCTTTTCAGAGCATTCACACAAGGTTGGCGCCGGTGACAGTGTGCTGACATGAGCAAAGTTTCCAACCGATTTCTCATAAACAAACAGCAGTTGACCGGCGTTGCCTGGTGAAACGTTGTTGTGATGCCTCGTGTAACGAGGAGAAATGCGTACCATCACGTTTCCGACTTTGATAAAGGTCGGATTGTAGCCTATCGCGATTGCGGTTCATCGTATCACGACATTGCTGCTCGCGTTGGTCGAGATTCAATGACTGTTAGCAGAATGTGGAATCAGTGGGTTCAGGAGGGTAATACGGAACGCCGTGCTAGATCCCAACGGTAGCTGTGTCATGCATGTGGGTTTGCACAAAGTGTCTCGCAGTCGATTTTGTAACTAATTAGATATATAATATTTTCACTATTGTTTTAGTTTCTATATTTTTGCATTCAGATTGTTTTTCGTGTGTTATTGTATCAAATATTGTGATAAACCTGGCATGTGAAAAGCTTAGCAATATGTTGCCAAGCAAACTGAGAAGTGACAGTGACGACGACGACGAGCGTAGCTTGTTAGAACCGCCTAGTTAAACGAATTGATAAATGTTCAAGGCAATAATTTGGTAATAGTGCATAGGGACATGGACCAGACAGTAAATAACGGGGTAGAAATTGAAACAATCAGTTAACAGGGAACCATTGACATTCGTTCGGTCGGTAAGAGTTCGCCTCAGTAATGTGAAATGACAAAACAAAATTTTGCAAATAACATAGATTCAGGTTTTGCATCAATACACTTTTCTCAGTTAACTCAAGACACACTCTCTGTTTTTAAAAATACGAATATTGCCAGTGAAAAAGCAGTGACGAAAAACACAAAGGAACATGTTTCAGTCATTAATGCATTGTTATTACAATTAATTCAAAAATTTGATCAAACAGATCAAAAGTTAGAAACAGTGGAACAAAATGAGAAACAAACACAGCAACAACTTCAAATGTTAGACAAAACACAACTACTTCAAAAGTTAGACACAACTGACGAAATCAGACAAACATTTGAAGATTTAACCGCTGAGATACTCAAAATCGAATCCGCACATCAAAACTTTTCTGAAGACGTACAAACACAAAACTATGAGCGTTTTCAGCCTATTTTTTGCGACATGAAGACACATTATAGAACCATGAAGCAGCAATGAAAGAACTGCAGACCATTGTACACGAAAATCACGACACCTTTCAGGCTAAAATTGACTCTGTTGCATCTCCTGATACGGTTGCACATTTTGTAAAACATCAGGAAAACTTAAAGGATGCAGTAGATACCATTACTACACAAATGGACACTGTAAAACGTGGCTCAGAAAAACACACGGAGGAAATCAGCACATTATCGGAAAAAGTAGCCCAACTTTCGGATCAGTTAACAAATTTATCTACCAAGCTAGATGATGATTTGAATGATACAAGACCGGTAGCGTTTACTGACACAGAGTAGTACCAGGAAATTTAAACAGAGTCAGAAACAATTAATATGCAACACAAAAGAGAAATACGGGAAGTACAAGATCAGTTGGCACCGGTGATACAAGACACATATTTCAGAGGTTACTCGCGCTCCGACACGGGAAGAGGGGTTTAGAAATACGGAAAAGTCCTTGAAAGGAGTCGGCAGTGTCCACCGAGCCTTGAGATAGATCCGCCGATACGACGTAACAATGACCGATTTGCGACTCTCCGTCACGACGACTTTGACTATAAGCTCTTCATCACAACGCGTAAATTTAAAACATTAAAGAATTCTAGTAATGACATACATCCATAAGCTTGGCTTCACCAATTTTCTCATTGTTTTCCTTCTAATTGGTCATACTAATCAACAGCCATTTTGCATCTGTGATGTGATACATCATCTAGTATGTATTTTGGTGTGTAGATTCGGAATATACCTTTCAAAATGTTCTAGCACGTACCTTTTTAAGTTCTTAAAGGTTTTTATTTTTCTTATTCAGTATTTCGCTTTTTGCTGTTCTTCTGTTTTGATATTTAATTATTTGTTTTTCATTTGCAGAGGAGAGCTATAAGATCTACAAATCGTCAGTAAATGGTTAGTATGGTAATCCAGTGGTGTGAAAGAGATCCTCAGTGAGTGTTTCCTGTGAAATATAATGCAAACTTTTTGTGTTTAAAACTTAACAATAAGAAAAGTGGCAACTAGTAAATCTCGTTGCTGTCCAAACCAGTCCGACAACTTTTGTTATGTGTGTGGGAAATTCACTTCCAGCCCAAAGAAAACCATTCACTGATATAGTTAAGAAGGCATATAAACTGTATTTTGATTGTCCTGTTGGTGATAAAGACAAAAATTTTGCACATCATATTGCCTGCATAACCTGTACCACAGCCTTAACTGAGTGGTTGAAAGGAAAACGCCGAGCCATACCATTCGCTATTCCGATGGTTTGATGTGAGTCTAAAGACCATTATCCAGTCTTTTACTTCTGTCTTACAAATATTTCCGGATATTCAAGCAAAACTAGACATAAAATAAAGTATCCGAAAGTATCTTCAGTGCATTTGCCTGTGCCCCATGATGAGTGGTTGCCTGTTCCTGTCTGTAACTTGAAAGCCATGGAACCATACACCATGTCAAGTGAATCAGAAAGTATTGAGCATATAGAAGTTTACTGCCCTCATTATCATGACACTTCGTCTCAGCTCTTTAATCGACAGGAAATGAACGATTTGGTTCGCGATCTATAACTTTCGAAACAGCAAGCTGAACTCTTGGGGTCGAGATTGCAACAACGAAACCTTCTAGCTCCAGGGAAAAAAATTCCTGTTTCATATCCTTCGCTCAATATTTCGATATGCAGTTGTCAGTGTTTGTATGTAGAGATGTCAATGGTCTGATAATACAGCTAGGTGTACAACATAATCCACAGGAGTGGCGACTATTTATTGACTCCAGTAAAACCAACTTGAAAACAGTACTACTGCATAATGGTAATGCATTCCCATCGGTACCTTTGGCTTACCCAGTAGTCATGAAAGAAACTTATGAAACCATGGATTTGCTGCTAGAGGCAATCAGATATAAGGATCGTGAACGGCAGCTTTTCTGTGGTTTAAAAGTTGTTGCACTCCTTACAGGTTTGCCGGCTAGGTTCAAGAAATACTGCTGCTTTTTGTGCATTTGGGACAGCCGTGACACCAAGAACCACTATACAGTCAAGGAATTGCCTATAAGGAAGTCATATGTTCCTGGAAATGTAAAAGTGAACAATACCCTATTGGTTGAGCCCGATAAAATCATTTTACCTCCCCTTCATATCAAGATGGTCCTCATCAAGAACGTTGTAAAAGCTCTGGATAAAGAAGGTGAGGCGTTAAATCACTTAAAAGAAGGGTTTCCCAAATTAAGTGAGGCAAAGCGGAAAGAGGGTATATTTGTTGGACCACAAATAAGAAAATTGCTGAAAGATCCAACCTTTGATACCACATTCACAGATATCCAATTAGCTGCTTGGTCTTCTTTTAAAGCAATTGTGAAGGGCTTTTTGGGTAACGGGAAAAACAAAAAGCTATGTTACCATTATGAATGATCTGTTGGACAACTATAAGAACATGGGGTGTAGAATGTCGCTGAAAATTCACTTTTTACATTCTCACCTTGATTTCTTCCCGGCAAATTTGGGAGCTGTAAGCGATGAGCTTGGTGAACGCTTTCACCAAGACATTCTTACCATGGAACACCATTACCAAGGCCATTGGAAACCTTCAATGGTGGGTGACTACTGCTGGGGTCTTGTTAGGAAGAGTGATAAAACGGCAAACAAAAGAAGAGCTCCGTCGTCACATTTTTCTAAAACCAAAGACGATTAGAGGTGAAAATATCTTCTGAACTAATTTGAAAATTTTATTGGCATAATGCCCATACATACATACAAAATAGTATTGATTTCAAACGTTCTGAATGTGTATTTTTGTTTGACTTACTTGTGTCAATTTTCGCTATTACAATTTTTTATTCTGCTTTGTAACTAGGAAATGTGACGTCATAGAGAAAAACTGATTTTACCACTGTATTCAGCATCCCAAAATAAGGTAAAAACCATCCATTTACAAGCCAGATGCAGAAAAAAAGTTTAAATTTGTTAACTAGTGTCATTAGAGCACAGATTAGAATTTATGTGTGGCTATTCAGAAAATGAACCAGCTGTAAGAATGCGATTGGTTATTCGCAACTGTCACAGTGAAGAAAATTTTTATCATGCCCTCCTTTCTGCATAATGGTCTCAGAACACATAAGATGTAGTACAACAAGGTACTGTAATGGCTCAAAAATGGCTCTGAGCACTATGGGACTTAACATCTATGGTCATCAGTCCCCTAGAACTTAGAACTACTTAAACCTAACTAACCTAAACACAGCACACAACACCCTGTCATCACGAGGCAGAGAAAATCCCTGACCCCGCCGGGAATCGAACCCGGGAACCCGGGGGTATTGTAATGATCAAGAATTTCGAACAGTATGAATTTTCCATCCCTGTAAAATATTTTGCAGATATCTTTCACAAGAATCAGTATTTTTCAAACCCGTACAGCCTCTCGGAACCTATTCACATTTGCTTAATTAAATTGTCTGAACACTTAAGACATCATTTTGGCTGGATGTTGTAAAGATCATATCGAAGCTTTTCAGGGACTTTTGTAAGAACTGGAAATCGAGAGGGACAATCGCATGATGCGAAAACAGGAGACCGACAACAATTACAGGTCACATCCATGACAAATTCGTGACGACAGAAACAATAACCATACACGTCAAGTCTACCGTTATAACGCAAATCGTGACCAAAACAGATACCACCCGTATGACATCCATTGGCACAATAACAATAATTACAGAGACAGATCATATTTTCGTGGTAATGATCATGACAGAGAGAGCCATAGAAGTGGACAATATGGGAACCAAAATAATTATTATGAAGGAAGACAAAATGACTTCAGACGAAACAGTCCACCCCATAATTACGATTCCAGGAGAAATTCTCTACCACCTAATCGACAAGAAAGAAACTACAGAAATTACCGACAAGACGACAGATGCTACAGTCATGACAACAGACCTGAATTTAATGAGAACTGCCGTGACTCAAATACGGCAGGGCCCCCTCGAGAAGTTAAAATTGCGTAAATTAGACCTCCAAATCCAGTAACGACGTGTGACAACAAAGAGATAATAGACAATGACTTGCACCGCAGGCAGCCACAAAACGTACTTATGAAGCTGACGGCGTAACTGTCATGACTACCAGTTATGTGAAAATGGAAACATTACGGACATTTTACCCCAGGCACGTGACACGAAACAGAACAATACTGCATATCCTGGAATTCAAATCACAACAAATGACATAAAATTTACGGCAGTACTTGACACTGGCAGTCCTATTTCGGTAATTAGTGAAACAGCTTTCAGTAAATGCAACAAATCGAACGTTTGCCCCACACTTCCTTTACGTGAGATTAAATTACAAGGTGTAATTTTTGGAAAAAGTGTAGATGTACATCAATAAACTAACTTAGAATTCTTTTGTCAAAGTCACAGATTTATTATGAATTTTCTTATTGTTCCGTTATTATCGATGGAGTTTATATTGGGTGTAGATTTTTTGAGTGAGTATAAAGCAAATTTAAATTTTAAAGGCGCTGAAATAAGTTTAGAGAAAAAAGGTTGGTCAATAGCTTCGAAATTTGAAGATTGGCTTTCAAAGCATGATGAGAAAATCAATCGGCTTTACTTTTTGTCAGATTACAGTTTGGAACTTTCGACGGAATTTGCCACTAGTAATCACTTTGCAAGTACTGACAGGGATGATATTGGTGACGTCTTAAATACTAACGTTTTAATTCAGAAAAAAATTCAGACAGTGGAGAACTGTAATGACACTGATAGATAGGACCTTTTAGACACCTTACAATCACATTACACAGTTTTTACTCAAAAAACAGGAACAATTAAAGGATTTCAGTACAGATTTCGTGTTCGTGAGCATACAAAATATTTTGCCAGACCATATGTAATTCTGGCACATTATAGGGATCGTGTTAAAACGGAAATACAATCTATGCTTGACAAGGGGACTTTGAATGAGCAGTAAGCTCATGCAATAACTCATTTCATGTTGTCAAGAAGGAACTGAGAAACTATTTTTTTTTATTTAAAATACTTTCTTAGAGGTCACAGATGACGAAGTGTTTGGTTTGTTTGACAAGCTATACCATTATATTACGACGCTACTAACGAGTGACACAATTTTCATTATTGCTTTTACGCTGTATCTGTTTCATGTCTGCACACTTTTCTACATTCTTATGGAGAGTAAAATACTTTTTGAATGACTTTTGTGGTGTGGCTACAATGGGGGAGTTAGTTTCGTAACACAACAATACGTTACAGTACAGTACTTTCAAAGTCACGGCAATGACGAAATAACTACGACATTAATACGCATAGCACTTTAATTTTGTATATGACAAGATAAGTACATTGATTTCTGAAGAACTTTACTTATGAACGACGATAACTACGACACTTGCCACATTTTTACGGTTAAGGGATGACAGAAATTTTCTTACAGCAAGAAGTACAGTTTACTGCTACATGATACGCATTTGAGTGATTACTTTTTGCAATTGAAACATTATTATAAATGATACAGAGAAGGTTTCCAGTGATACATTTCATTCCGCAGTTTTACTCTGTAGGATCTGAGGTATAATTACATTATCCCTCAAGGGGGTACGCCTACTTTGTGTACCATGCATGTGGCAAGCGCAAGGAGCCCAAGCTAATATGGTATTTGCTTATACAGTTTTACACATCGGTACCATATTTCTCTAACACAGAATTACACAGCTATCTGATGATTTAACAGAGAGAAATTAATATTTTTACTACGTCACTGACACATGTCTACGTAATTACACAGGTGGATTCCTTTGTATTTACGAAATTCTTCTTAGTCTGCATTTTGTGAACAGTTCACATATATTTTCGGAACCATTGTGATACTGCGAGAGCTTGGAGAGATGTAAACTGTATAGGATCATGATTTCTGAAGTACATTTGAGGTAGATGATACTATTGAAACGAGCAGAGAGCATATTTTTAGAAGTTTTGATATTATTGAAGGAAACTGCGACGATCATGAGATTTGATTGATGTGTTATGATCATATTATTACGACGAAAATGTGTATTTGATGTTGAGATATGGTTATGGTCAATAATGTGATGCTAGATGAGGAATATGATTATGCTACCTGTTTATTAATGTGACGGCCGCCTGTGTTCGACGTTACTAGCAGTGGAGGGTATATGAAGCATGTCGGAGGAATGCGGAAAACTGTGCAGTCGCTGTAGTGTGGAAATGGAGCGATTTATCTGACGTCTAAAATGGCATGATCATTAGCTTTCGGCCAAGGGTGGAAGTATTTTCGAAACGGCTAAGTTTGTGAACTGTGCCTCCGTGGTTAAAGTAAACCACGCATGGCAAAATGGCGTTATCTAGAACAGACGCTGAAGCAACTATGGTGCACCAAGGACCACAGGTAATAGAGGTGAATGCCGGCTGTGGAGGTGTCTCCGGGTGGATAGACGCGCAAGTGTTGAACAACTGACCGCCTAGATAAACCGCGGAGCTACCAACAGTGTCTCAGCGATCGTTCAGCGGGCGTTGCTGCGCGTAGGCCTCCGCAGAAGGCATCTGTTCATACACCCACGCTGACTGCTGTTCATCGGAGACGAAATCAACAGGAAGTCCACTTAGTGGCGACAGGTGGTATTTCTAGAAGAATCACGTCTAATTCTGGATATATTGATGGTAGTTGGCGTGTACGGCGTGAAATGTCACAAAGCAAACATCCATTAATAGTCTGGGGAATGTTTTTGTACTGATCACTTAACTCTGCAAGGCACAGTGGATCAACACAAGTATGCCTCTATCCTCGGGTACCGTTCCCATCCCTACATGCAGCTAGCTTGTTTTTCCTCGGCACAATGGCATCTATCGGCAGGCCAATGCAACGTGTTATACAGGACTCAGAGTATGTGTGTGGTTCCAAGGCGATCAGGGTGCGTTTATCGTACTGCCCTGCCACTTAACACCCCAGATTGAAACCCAGCCGAGAAACAGTGGGACTACCTAGAGGGAGCTGTTCGCTCCATGGATCCTCTAGTGCAGCTGGTCGTGGCACTTCAGTCGGCACGGCTCCACATCCCTGTCAGTACCTTCCAGAACTTCACTGACTCTCCTCCTACACGTCTCGCAGCGCTTCGCGGTGCAGAAGCTGGTTATTCAGGTTTTTGACAGCTGGTCACATTAATGTGACTGGACAGTGTCGTTCCGAAGTCGAATAACGATAGCAGCTGGAACCTGACTGTATTGTGTATGCTGTGCTCGTCGGACTGTTTTCGTTAATGCAGCCCTACATATACACGTCTTCTCGTTAGCAGTAACTTTAGCTTTCATTTCGCTTTGGTATCTCTTTGGGATGCCTGGTCGTTTGCTGGTCGTTGGAGGTGCCATCTACTTGTGTTGTTGAATTCGGTATCGGATAGCAATCTATGTAGTACAACAAACGTTTTGATATAAAATACTTCTCAAAAAAAAAAAGGTTCAAATGGCTCTGAGCACTATGGGACTTAAAATCTGAAGTCATCAGTCCCCTAGAGCTTAGAATTAAGAACTACTGAAACCTAACTAACCTAAGGACATCGACCTGCGACCGTAGCGGTCGCGCGATTCCAGACTGTAGCGCCTAGAACCGCTCGGCCACCCCGGCCGGCACATACTTCTCCCCAAACCTTTCATGAACTGGTCGATATGACTAAACGGCTGAAGCGGTCATATGATCCCAGTTGTAGGTTGCACCGCTAAACGACTTGTAGGGCCAAAATAATTTTATTTTTAGTATTTCATACAATTACTGCCAAAAAATTAAAAATGTGTAATGCTGTCATACTTTAACTCGTAACAGGTAAAATATGAAAAAGGTTGAAGAAAGTACGAAAGTTAAAAACTGTGTATGTATCTTGGGGCAGCTTAACTCATGGCGCGCAATTTACCTCGACTGTATACATTCAGCGATGGTGAAGGAGAGCACTTGGCGACTTCCAACAAACATAACACATATTTTCAAACCTTTTCGAAATTTTTTTCTCGCTGACATCCGCCACAAAATAATAAGAAGAGAAAAGTTTCTCTCTTACTCTTTGTTGTTCATGTAGTCAAACTTCAGCATTTGGCATGACGTTTTAATTCACTATTTCTTTACTGTTAACTCTATTCGCAGTACATTTTATAGAAAATGTGCACATATGCCATTGAATGCACCTGCAAAAATTATACCACTGTTTTCTTTTTCTCACTTTTATTTTACACGTCTAGTTCCGTAGGACCAAATTGAGGAACAAATCCTCATGGTCATGGAACGTGCCGTACATGAACTTAGAGCGAAGAAGAAATAACAGATAAAATAAAATGTTTATGAATCCTAAAGAGACGGCTTGCTATAAGTTTAAGTGAACGCAATCAACAATATAACACAAGAATCAGCTTAATTTTTCAAGCAAGTCTTCGACAGAGTAGCAGGAGTGAGCCACGAGTAAACTCTTCAGTTTGAAGTTGAAACCGCTTGGATTACAGCTAAGATATTTGATTTCTTGTGATATCTTATTGAAAAAGTAGATGCAGCAGAGTACCGCACGCATTTCTACACAAGAGTTAAGGAGGTGCAATCCAAATTCAGAATGGGTTTCTGCCTAGTATTAACTGAGTGAAGGCTGCTAATTCTCGGGAATAAACTGATATTATTAACAAGAAACGACAGTAAAGAATATATATATTGCGAGGCCAATGTGAGGATACCCAGACTAATGAACAGTGGTCGACAAAAAGTTCGCGAACCTGCACCACTTACTGCCCGATACGCCCGTTTCTGAGCCAAAAATACTCTTTGAGAATGGGAAGAGTTACCCCAAAATATAGTACCATGTGTCATAAGGGAATAAAAATAAGCAAAGTAGACTACTCGTCGTATCGAACTATCACTTACTTCAGATACCGTTCGAATAGTAAAAATGGCAGCATTAAGTCTTTGAACAAGATCCTGTGCATGGCCTTTTCACGACAGTTTACAATCTGTTTGAACACCTAAAAGCCGGCCGGAGTGGCCGTGCGGTTCTAGGCGTTACAGTCTGAAACCGAGCAACCACAATGTCCTTAGGTTAGTTAGGTTTAATTAGTTCTAAGTTCTAGGCGACTGATGACCTCAGACGTTAAGTCGCATAGTGTTCAGAGCCATTTGAAGCATTTGAACCAACACCTAAAAATTTGAACTGTTCAGTCTCGCTAACCATATTGTGCGTAAATTAAAGGCGTCAGGTTTTGTTGAATTGTGTGTTACAAACTGTAGAAACTGAGTCTTACTGCGATTTAGCATTAGTTTATTTTTTACTAGCATGACCTTATGTTTTGAACTGCACTATTTGAAACAGTACCAACATGCCCACAATAACCTTTACTATCAAGGTAGTGTCATCAGCAAAAAGAAATATTTTAGAATCACTCGTAATACTAGATATAAATAATGAATAGGAGTGGTCTCAGTACTGATCCCTGAAGCACCCCACATGCAACTGTGCCCCACTCGGACCCCACATCATAGCCATTCTCAGTATTGTGGAGAATGACCTATTGCTGTCTGTTTTTAAAGTAAGATGTTAACCAGTTGTGAGCTACTCCCTGTATTCTACAATGGTGCTACTCCTCGAGCAATATTTTGCGCTCAACACAATCAAACGCCTCATTTAAATAAAAAAAATTATGCCTGGCGTTCGAAAACTTCTATTTAATCCATCCAGTAATTCATAGAGGGAAAGAAGACAAAGTTTTCACTTGTTGAACCACTTCTAAAACCAAACTGTACATTTCACAGCAAATTATGTGAAATGAAGTGATCAAGCATTCTTACTAGATGGACAGATGGACTAGATGGACACAGCCTTTTCAGTAGCTTTAGCAAACACTTATGGCATAGAAACAAGTCTAAAACTGTCTATATTATCCCTTTTTCCCTTTTACATAGCAGCTTTACCATTGAGTCCTTTAAACGTTCAAGAAACTGACCATTCCTAAAGAAAAAATTAAAATCTAAGTATAGGGCTGCTGCACTGCACAATACTCTAGCATTCTGTTAGATACTCCGTCATATCCATAAGAGTCCGTAGTCTTCAGTGATTTAATTATTGACTCAATCTCACCTTGTCAATATCACAGAGTATTTCAGATATCACTCTCGGAAAGGCATTTTCCAAGAGAGTTATATGATTCGCTGTAGAAACCAAGTTTTTATTTAATTAGCCAGCTATGTTCAGAAAATGGTTGCTAAATAATGTACGTATATCTGACATATCAATAACAGAAATATTTTTACTACATGTTGTTGTTGTTGTTGTGGTCTTCAGTGCTGAGACTGGTTTGATGCAGCTCTCCATGCTACTCTATCCTGTGCAAGCTTCTTCATCTCCCAGTACCTACTGCAACCTACATTTATTTACTACATACTGAATTTATATTCTCGACCTTTGTGCTGCTGACCAGAAGTCTTCCTGCACGACTGACCATATGGTTTTAATTTTATCATGTGAATTAGCTATTCTGTTTGCGTACCACATACTCTTTGCCTTTCTAATAACTTTTGTAAGCACCTTACAGTACTGTTTGTAATGGGCTACTGTAGCTCGAATGTGACTACTTCTAACATAGTTGATATAATTCCCACGTTGTCCTGCATGATACGCTTATCTCACTAGTCTGCCACCCGCTGCCTTTTACTGATAGCATCCTGTTTTAAGCGTTCTAATGGAAAGAAACTTTCAAAGAACATGAGAAATGCGTTAAGGAAAGCACTATATTTGTCAGCTATGTTATCAGCACTATAAATATTCTGCCACTCTTGTTCCTTAACGAGATTTAGAACACTCTCTGTTGCCATTGGATTAGCTTATCTACATAGTTTGTAATTATATATAACATCTGTTTGAGCACATAAATCTTTTAGTGTTAAAATTTGTGAATCATGGTCTGAAAAGCTATTTACCCCGAACAGAAAGTCCATCTAGTAATGAAGAATGAATAAAAAATATAGTCTATGGTTGGCTACTGTGTCTCTGCACCCTGGTTGGAAAAAATACAGTATGCGCCAGGTCATATGAATGTAGGAGGTCTTCGAACATCTTTTTTCTTGCACAATTAATATTGAAGTCAACACCAATTTTTGGTACTTCCTTTAAAGTGAACTAAAAATCCTCTCTAGCTTCAACAGAAAGACTCTGAAGTAAAGTTAAGCCCTCCGTCTTCAGGCCACAAGTGGCCCATCGGGACCATCCGACCGCTGTGTCATCCTCAGCTGAGGATGCGGATAGGAGCGGCATGTGGTCAGCACACCGCTCTCCCGGTCGTTATGATGGTTTTCTTTGACCGGAGCCGCTACTGTTCGGTTGAATAGCTCCTCAGTTGGCATCACAAGGCTGAGTTCACCACGAAAAATGTTAATAGCGCATGGTAGCCCGGATGGTCACCCATCCAAGTGCCGCCACGCCCGACAGCGCTTAACCTCGATGATTTGACGGGAACAAGTGTCTCCACTGCGACAAAGCCGATGCCAGAAGTCATGGTCAGGCTCCTATAAATAACAACAAATAGAAATTTAGTTTCAATTAATTCAACTGCTCCTGCACAACAATCAGATACAGTACTTTGACAGGTCGATGGACTCAAATGGAATACTGTTTTTTTTAATTTTTTTTTTTTACGTACATGGTCACTCCCCCACTCCGCAAAGTACTCGTTAAAAGACAGATTTTAACTCAGGCCGGATACTGAAAGAACCCTAATTTTGATCAGTTACTAAACAGTTTGTAAGAAACACAAGTGTTTAATATTTTTCAATGCTTGTTCAAATACTATGCCCACCAAAAGAGACATCCAGTTCTCATTAAAAAAAATTGAACTTTTCGTTGATATCATATCACATACGAAACATCATAAGCTCTTACAAACAAATCAGATTCTTAAAACAAAACATTATACCTGAATGATTATCAAAATGCCAAGAGCTCCGCGTTACGTGACCTCTCGTCACAAGAGCTGACCACAGACTCCTCTCGACTCACGCACGAAGTTCCTCTCCGACTACCAAAGCGCACAAAAGATCTTTTTCCTGATTGGCCGAGTAACACAGCAGATAACCAGCTTCATATTTCGATTCACATAACCCCGGCAGCCCTCTCTCTCTCTCTCTCTCTCTCTCTCTCTCTCTCTCTGTGGACCAATCCCCGTTTGATATCCATTTACATGTAATTACAAAATAACACAGTCACAAAAAGCAAATAAGAATAAATTGACCCCATCTCTAATCGTCTGAAGGAATAAATCCAGTTTTACTTTTCTAAAACATCGAAAACTAGCTGCTTTACAATTGTCATTTTCCACCATGTATGCGACTCACATCAAGGATTAACATTCTGATTCCCTGCTCACTCACACTTATTTATTCGCACTTACACTGCTAACAGCATATACGTCCATTCCAGCTGGACCAATAACTTTCGTATATAATCTCCACAAAGTCATAACAACGTAATGCTTCAAATCTATATACGTCAGGACTAACACCAAACATGTCAAACAAATGCAGTTCGTTAGTTTTTCTCCAACCTGGTCAAGTATATCTCTTCGATCAAATACCACTCCCAGGTGTGTAATGACTGCACAGTCTACTAAGAGATCTCTGCCAATGTAACACACCTTAACACGCACCAACGAACATCGAAAAAAATTAATCCCTTAAATTTAGGGCATGCAGTCGTGAAAATCGATTTCTTCAGCTGATATTACCGCCGCAAAAGCTTCGGTCTCTTTTGAATGTGCTGAAACACTGAACCTGAAGACTAAACTCGTCCGAAAAGGCCATGAAGCCCTGACTGTACCGACCAGCCGCCGTGTCATCCTAAGACCACGGGTGTCACTGGATGCGAATATGGAGGGGCATGTGGTCTGTAGTGGACTGTTAAGGCAGCCAGTCCACAGTGAAGTAGCCGAAAGGGCACGCGTCAACTCACGCCGTCTGGCGTTAAGTCTGGAACAGGATTTGTAATGAATGTGATAAAGAAAAGAACGTAGCTACTAGAACACTTAACTTTTATATCGTCCTTTGGTATACAGCATTCTTGATGATACAAGTGAGACTATCTTGAGATACATGCAATGGTGCAAATGGGCCTTGCTAGGTCGTAGCCATTAACTTAGCTGAAGGCTATTCTTACTGTCTCTCGGCAATTGAGAGAAAGGCTTCGATCAGTGTAGTCGCTAGCAACGTCGTCGTACAACTGGGGCGAGTGCTAGTACGTCTCTCGAGACCTGCCTTGTGGTGGCGCTCGGTCTGCGATCACTGCCAGTGGCGACACGCGGGTCCGACATGTACTAATGGACCGCGGCCGATTTAAGCTACCACCTAGCAAGTGTGGTGTCTGGCGGTGACACCACATGGTCAGCACACCGCTTACCCGGGCGTATGTCAGTTGTAAGATGGCAAGAACTATGCCCCTTACATGAAGTCATTAAAGATCACTTAACTCACGTTGAGCGAACAGTAGGGCTGAACAAAAATGACTGACAAGGCACAATGCATCTTGTAGAAGATATAGTATGGACATATTGGAATAATTAATGTCGGGTGATCGTTTTAAAGTAATTCACACAACATGAAAACTTTGTGGAAACGCATCGATTTACTGGAGGCTAGTTTATCCCTGGTAAGTATGCAGAACTGACCGTGGCCGGCTGGGGAGCGGCGAAGGGAAGCGACAATAGGCAGCTTAGGGCGGCTCAAGCTCTGAGAAAGTGGTAACGGGGCGCAGCCTCCAGCTGCCTTAAGATGAGTGACAGTGAGGGGGTGGTTGACCCCATGCTGGTGTACCAGGAAGCAGACGGAGAACTTGTACGCCTGTTGATAAATGTCTGTCGTCCCGTTTTCAGTGAAACATGCGAGAAAGCCACGCAAAGCTACGGAGGAGCGGTCAACAGAGGTCAAAATATGCGTGTTCGTGACTATAGCAACTTCGCGCTGAATTCACGGTCCGCAGAGTCTGAAATAAATCAGGTGATGGGAACGTAGGACCACGGAATTTGAAGTACTCTCCTGGGAGTCAGAATTGCGGAAAAATTGGTGTTAGGTGCAGACGCTAACCTTGATTGGTGGCCTGGGAGGAGCTAAATAGCAGAAGTTGAGAGGAAGGGAAATTTTGTGGGAATTTGTTCACTTCCCAGAGCAGGCATTGGTCGGCGCTGGGAAGCAACGCACAATTAACGCGACTTGCGCTGCAATTGGCGTAAGTGATTTTGCTGGAGGGGAAACTGAGGTGAAGAGCAGACTGTGAGAAGTCTCCGTAGAGGGTTTCCGTTCCCAGCTTGCCTAGAGTGCCGACGTGGCGTTCTTTACTCAGCTTGCCTGGGAAAGAGTGAGAATCTCTGCAGTTTAGGACCTAGCAAATGGAACAATTGAGCTTGGAGATAGGAAGTTTTGGTTCAGCTATGTACTGAGCAAGATAGCTAGTAGTGAATAGACGAGCGCAGCCTTGCAGCACCATGAGGTTGCCCGACGTCTGCACCACGATGACGCTCCGCCACGCTGTATTCGGTGATATTGCGCCCTCTCCAGCCACTGATTAATTTGTTGGATCACATCGGCAAAGTTTCTAAGAGGGTTTCATAGGCCATGTATTGTAGAATTCTTCTCGCACTTCGCATTACACTTGGGTCAGTCGATAGGAATTACTTTTGAGTTTACTCCACGCAAACGCAATTTATTACCACTGCCTGTTAGGAGAGTCATGTAATGTGATGATTGAAGGTCGTGAGTTAAAATAAATCTGTGCTAATCGACTGTATCTGTTTTCGATCAATTAGTTGAAATCCCAAGTCACTTTCTTAATTAATTTTATGTTCAATATTTGCATCTGGTGTTCAATAGCTGAATATAACATCAATGAGCACCCATTTTTAATTAAAGGGGATCAATTCTGAATAAGTTAATGTCAACACTGCCACTGCAGTTCAATCATGAGTCACAGGGCCTTATTACTTTCATTACGTTATCCAACATTGCAGTAGTTTTGGACTCTCTGCTGATCTGTTAGTCAATTACCTGGGGTGAACACACACCAAAACCAGATAAGTGACGGATGGGGTGTTACACAATTTACGAGACCGGAACGGCTACTATACACTATAAACATGAAGCTAAACTATGAAGTGCACAAAGGAAAAAAAACTGATAGAATTCCACGCGCACATACTTTTAAATACTTATAAGTTTTCTATATTGCAAGAATAAATTTGTAGCACGCTGTAAATCGCTAAGTTCCGATATCATAAACCAGTAGCACTATCAAACAACACCTCCAACGCGGAAGTCCCACTACGTGCAACAGCTGTCGTCGGTTAGTGAATGCACCATTAGGGGCGAAAAGTCGCTACCAATAAATGTTATTGGTCATCCTTTAGCGTAATAATAACCTCATCGTTTCGGTCTGTTGTCTGACAACCCGTATGCTGTGAAGCAGGCTTTCTCTTTAAGATGTCTCTGATCGTGATTTCCACGTGATTTTAGTTCCCATTCGGTAGACTTGGAGGTGTGAATGATTCTTTCGGCAATGGTGGCGTGGTATGTGAATCCAATTGACCTTCGGCATCCTGGAGAGTTAAATTTCATATAAGCTCTCATGAATCGTCAATAATCTTATAGGTGGCATTATGAGCCAAGAGTATTAGTCTTAAACTTTCCAAAGTTAGCCATGGAGTTGCAGTAGGTTGTGACATCTACAGTGGGACTAGCGAATATGTGTTTCTTACATTCGGAGGCAACGGAAATAACTGGAGGTTAACTTTGGTAGCTCTTGAGCTTTTGTGGAGATATCAAGCGCCGCGTTGTTTCCCTCTTCTGCTGTTCTTGACAACGTATGGCCCGCTTTGATGTGGCTGCTGGCCGTGATGGAGTGTGTTGATAATGTTGGCCAGTTGTAACTACATTGACTGCCTTATCGTATGAGTAGGAACGCGCAAAATCTAGATCTACTTCGGATAAAAGTTTGTAAATAACGCTCAGTTCCTGAACCATTCTCCTTTTGTGGCACTATATGCACGATCTGCGTTTGATGAAATGCTCACGATAGCAGTGAATGATGGGGTGCCCAAAGGGTCGCCAACTTTCAACCACTGTACTTGTTTACTGTAATGTCAGGGCGTGTTTCCGATAACAGCCACGGGAGAACACTTGCAATAATATCGTGGTAGTGCAACACTTGTAGTGAATAGGACATACTAACTTATATGTCTGTGCTTCCGTAATAGGCGATGGCATTTTAAAATCTGTTCGTGGCTTAAAATAAAAGGAAGCTTAGCATATTCGCCATAGTGGCCTATAATCGAGAGGGATCTTCTTAGATGGTAAAAAATATATTTTTGAAAAATCCGCATCTAAATCCACGCCTAGGAAGTCACTGCGAAGTGCATGGCATATGGTACTTCCTTTGTATTAGGGTTTCTTGCCGTCCCATTCGTTTATGGAGTGTCCGAAAATGATTGCTTATATGTCTCAGTGTACGATATAATTAGACAAATTTTGTCTCCGATGGCCGTATAAGATCAAAATGTTGACAGCTGAAGTGTGTTCCTGCATTCTTCAGTTAGTACTGTTTCTTGAAACTTACTAAGCGGGCTTTCGGTGGTCGGCGACTGTCTTGAAGTGTCTACCACTTCAGGAGTTCCAGCATTTTTGTCTGCTCACCGTTATGTCAAACAAATCTGTGACTTTTCCTTCCACATTTATGTTCAATACCATTTTTTAGTTCTATTTGGTAGGGATCGCACACACATGAGTAATATTCTACGATGGGACCCACGAGTTTTTTTGTCATCACTGTATAGACTGATTGCATTTTGCTAGTATTCGAGGAATACTTCAACTGCTATTGAGGCCATTTAATTATTATCTTCCACAAATTTTTCCAAAGAGATATTTAACGAGTTGCCTGATGTCGATTCGTAGAGAAAGCAGAGTACATTTGTAAGAGTTGAAGGAGCAGAGAGACATGAAATAGCCGGGAAGGAAATGAGAAAGGTTTAAACCTATATTCGATATCATTACACGTGTACGTAGGGCAAGCAGTACAGGAAACCAAAGACAAATTGGAAAGTGAATTTCTGTACAAGGGGAATATCTAAACACTTTAATGGCCACGTCTCTCCGCCGTCCTCACCCACACAACTATTATTGCAACAACTATTATTGCTAACGGCAAATATACTCTGTCATTCCATGTTATACCTACAATTACTTTGGTCCAAGTCATCCTGCATCCTCCAACGCTCACTGAACAATGTCACCTTCCCGTACACCACAGCATCATTAGCAAACAACTGCAGTGTGTTGCTCACCCTGTCCGTTAGGTCACTTACGTACACTGAGAATAAGAGCGGTCCTGTCACACTTCCATGAGACAGTCCTGTCGATACCCTTCTCGCTGATGAACACTTGCCATCGAGGACAACGTACTGGGTAGTATTACTTAAGAAGTCCTGGAGCCACGCACGTGCCTGGGTACCTATTCCGTACGCTCGAACCTCCTTTAACAGTCTGCAGTGAGGCGTCGCGTCCAACGCTTGTTGGAAATCGAGGAATATCAAACTGGCAGTTTCGCTTTATCCATAGTTCGCAGGATATGTGTGTGTGAAATCTTATGGGACTTAACTGCTAAGGTCATCAGTCCCTAAGCTTAAACACTACTTAACCTAAATTATCCTAAGGACAAACACAGAAACCCATGCCCGAGGAGGACTCGAACCTCCGCCGGGACCAGCTGCACAGTCCAAGACTGCAGCGCCATAGACCGCTCGGCTAATCCCGCGCGGCTCGCAGGATTTAGTAAGAGGGCAAGCTGTTTCGCACGGGCGATGATTTCTAAAACAATGCTGATTTCTGGACAGAAACCTTTCTGTCTAGAGGAGCTTCATTGGATTTCACCGGAGTAATACACCCAGCAGGGACATTTCAGCCCTTGTTGTGAAGCAGCCGACTGTGAATCGGGAACGCGAAGAAAGAACCACAGCCGTGTAAAGACCAATCATACATCATTTGTGGACGGAGAGGTTGGGTTGGGTTGATTTGGGGGGAGAAGACCAAACTGCGAGGTCATCGGTCTCATCGGATTAGGGAAGGATGGGGAAGGAAGTCGGCCGTGCCCTTTCAAAGAAACCATCCCGGCATTTGCCTGAAGCGATTTAAGGAAATCACGGAAAACCTAAATCAGGATGGCCGGATGCGGGATTGAACCGTCGTCCTCCCGAATGAAAGTCCACTGTGCTAACCACTGCGCCACCTTTCTCGGTGACGGAGAGGTGTCGTAGAACATTGTCGTTGTAAAATATGGCGTAAAATCAGCAAAGGCAATCACTCGTGTGCTCCAAAGTGCTATTATCATTCAAGTTAGCGAAAACAGTGCGTAGGGAACTAAAAAGAAAGGGTGCCTGGTGCCGACACACGTGGCCGAGCTGTTCTAGGCGCTACAGTCTGGAACCGAACGACCGCTACGGTCGCAGGTTCGAATCCTGCCTCGAGCATGGATGTGTGTGATGTCCTTAGGTTAGTTAGGTTTAAGTAGTTCTAAGTTCTAGGGGACTGATGAACTCAGAAGTAAAGTCCCATAGTGCTCAGAGCCATTTGAACCATTTGGTGCCTGGTAAGTCGCACATGCAGAGAGGTGTTTGTAGGGGTTAAAGAACAACGTCACTGGACAGAGGATACCTGCAGACGAATGATTTGGAGTTCTGAATCGCGCTACTTGGAAACGATATGAAAGCATTTTACAGCATTTTATATCGCGTACGTTTTAGGAACAGTTCGGAGAGAATGACTGCTTCAGCATAACAATGGAGCCTGTAATAGAGCAGTATCTGTGAGCCAATGAGTTGTGGACAGTAACATTCCTAAAAGGGACTGTCCTACCCCACTCCCGACCTGAACTTCAAATGGTTCAAATGGCTCTGAGCACTATGGGACTCAACTGCTGTGGTCATCAGTCCCCTAGAACTTAGAACTACTTAAACCTAACTAACCTAAGGACATCACACACATCCATGCCCGAGGCAGGATTCGAACCTGCGACCGTAGCAGTCGCACGGTTCCGGACTGCGCGCCTAGAACCGCGAGACCACCGCGGCCGGCCGACCTGAACTCAATGGAACAGTTTTAAGATAAGTTGGAACGTCGAATTCGCTTCAGACCCCAGCGTCCAACATCGTTATCTTCTCTGGTTTCGGCTCTTGAAGAAGAATGGACTGCCTTTCCTCTACAGACATTCAGACACTTCGTTAAAGAAATCCCCAGCAGAGTTGATGCCGTCATAAAGCCGAAGTGTTGTACCCCATATTAAAGGCGACAAACAGGTGTCCGTATACTTTTGACCAGATAGTACAGATAACCGTATGGTCTGAAAAAAGTGTGAGGGTCCTCTTGCCTTCCTGGTATCGCCCTCGGCAATTAACAAACAGTAAAAAAGAAGAGCAGCCAGAGGGGACAGGAGTGGCAGTGTTTATGTTTGAGGGCAGCGTGGGTGGCGTCAGTACGGAGGGAGGAGTGGCGCCCCCTGCCCCAGCAGCAGCGGAGGCAGGAAGGGACACGGCTGAGCGATGCGGCGCCGGCCGCTCGGTGACAGCGGCCGCGTTCACACGGAAGTCCGGCGGCCGCTCTCGGGCGTCGGGAGGGGTGAAGATGGGCGGGGGGGGGGGGGGGGGCGGCGGCACCTGCTGGCCTGCTGAGGCGCCGGCCAACACCGCCGGCAGACGACGTCTGGCGCTGGGCTCGCCGCGCCGCCGTCCCACACAGTCCCGGGCGCGCCCCCCTGTGGACCGTAAATACACTGTGGAAGCGGAGGGGCTAGTCTACCGCATCTAACCTCACCTCATCTGGCCTTACTTATCTGACACGCGAACGTTTTCTTCAGGTAGTTGTCAACAGCGCTAATACACTACTGGCCATTAATATTGCTACACCAAGAACAAATGCAGATGATAAACGACTATTGATTGGCCAATATATTATACTGGAACTGACATGTGATTACATTTTCACGCAATTTGGGTGCATATATCCTGAGAAATCAGCACCCAGAACAACCACCTCTGGCCGTAATAACGGCCTTGATACGCCTGGGCATCGAGTCAAACAGAGCTTGGATGGCGTGTACAGGTACAGCTGCCCATGCAGCTTCAACACGATACCACAGTTCATTAAGAGTAGTGATTGGCTAATTGTGACGAGCCAGTTGCTCGGCCACCATTGACCAGACGTTTTCAATTGGTGAGAGATCTAAGGAATCTGCTGGCCAGGGCAGCAGTCGAACATTTTCTGTATCCAGAAAGGCTCGTACAGCACCTGCAACATGTGGTCGTGCATTATCCTTCTGAAATGTAGGGTTTCGCAGGGATCGAATGAAGGGTAGAGCCACGGATCGTAACACATCTGAAATGTAACGTCCACTGTTCAAAGTGCTGTCAATCCGAAAAGAGGTGACCGACACGTGTAACCAATGGCACCCTATAGCATCACGCCAGGTGATACGCCAGTATGGCGATGACGAATACACGCTTCCAATGTGCGTTCACCGCGATGCCGCCAAACACGGATGCGACCATCACCATGCTGTAAACAGAACCTGGATTCATCTGAAAAAATGACATTTTGCCATTCGTGCATCCAGGTTCGTCGTTGAGTACACCATCGCAAGCGCTCCTGTCTGTGATGCAGCGTCAAGGGTAACCGCAGCCATGGTCTCCTAGCTGATAGTCCGTGCTGCTGCAAACGTAGGCGAACTGTTCGTGCAGATGGTTGTTGTCTTGCAAACGTCCACATCTGTTGACTCAGGGATCGAGACGTGGCTGCACGATCCGTTACAGCCATGCGGATAAGATGTCTGTCATCTCGACTGCTAGTGATACGAGGCCGTTGGGATCCAGCACGGCGTTCCGCAGTACCCTCCTGAACCTACTGATTCCATATTATGCTAACAGTCATTGGATCTCGACCAACGCGAGCAGCAATGTCGCGATACGGTAAACCGCAATCGCGATAGGCTACAATCCGACCTTTATCAAAGTCGGAAACGTGATGGTATGCATTTCTCCACCTTACACGAGGCATCACAACAACGTTTCACCAGGCAACCGGCGTTTGTGTATGAGAAATCGATTGGTAACTTTCCTCATGTCAGCACGTTGTAGGTGTCGCCACCGGTGCCAACCTTGTGTGAATGCTCTGAAAAGCTAGTCATTTGCATATCACAGCATCTTTTTCCTGTTGGTTAAATTTCGCGTCTGTAGCACGTCATCTTCGTGGTGTAGCAATTTTAATTGGCAGTAGTGTATGTTTCACAAAAGTCATAACATAAAGCCGTATTGCGTCCTTTTATTGCACTAACGGTTTCAGTTACGAACCATCATCTGGTACCTGTATCAACGTAAATGGAACATTAGTTACAAATATAGCCCCAATCACGTAAATAAAAGTCTGTTGCTCTGGTCTAGTGGCTGGCGTTGCTGCCTCTCGATCACGGGATCCACGGTTCGATTCCCTGCAGGGGATTGGCTGTTTTTGTTGTCCTCATTATTTCATCATCATCATTCGCGACAGTGGCTAGACTGGACTATTGCGACTTTGTACGGGAGCTGATGACCGCGCAGTTGAGCGCCCCACAAACCAAACATCGTCATCATCATCATCATCATCACAAAAATAAAATGTAAATGACAAGAACACTCCAGTATGGTTCTCACGAAACTGGAAGAAATACACATCACATATTACGAAAATGTTTAATACAGGTATGTAGGCAGCTATTGATACTTTCATTGAAAAACATACATCACTTAGGTTCAAGTTGAAAAATAACATAATAGAGTATTAAATACCGACAAGATGACTTGCAGACGTGTGGTTGAGGTATTGGATGGCTCTGAGCACTATGGGACTTAACATCTAAGGTCATCAGTCCCCTAGAATTTAGAACTACTTAAACCTAACTAACCTAAGGACATCACACACTTCCATGCCCGAAGAAGGATTCGAACCTGCGACCGTAGTGGTCGCGCGGTTCCAGACTGAAGCGCCTAGAACCGCTCGGCCAAACTGGCCGGCAGTTGAGGTATTAACAAGTAATTGCGTTGCACTGTGTGCTTTGTTACATACAATGAGCTACCAGTGGAAAGCAGAGGTCGCTACTAACAAGACATACCAGCTATAGCACAGTACAAAACAGTTTTACCACAGCGAAGGACATCTCAAAATTTACTAAATGGAAAGGTAGAGATTAGAATTTCTTTTTTACTATATATATATATATATATATATATATATATATATATATATATATATATATATATATATATATATATATATATATATAAGAACGAAGTCTTTTACATAAACGAATAGTGTTGAAATAACAACAGCATAAAGAGCTGGATCTGGGGCAGTTAGAACAATACATAAATTAACGCTGTTGGTATTTGAATACTGACTGTTTATGTAAAAGACGTTCTTGTACCATAATCTCTATATACAGTGAAAAAATTCTGTCCATTTTTACTAAATTTCGCTGTGAATCGGTATGGTGAAACTGTTTTTTACTATACTCTGGCTGATGCGTCTTGTTGGTATCGACCTCTGCATTCCACTGGTTGCTCTTTGTATTCCGTGTGCTTTGCCCCCACTACTACGCAGTTAACTTGTTTATAACTCACCTATACGTTTATAATTCGTCTTGTCGGTTTCTAATTCCCTATTACGCTATTTTTCAACTTCAACCTGACTGATATATTTTTGTCAACGAATGTGTCAAATGTTAAATTCCCATGTTTTTATTTTCGTAATATGTAAGGTGTGTTTATTCGAGTTTCGTAAGTATCACAGTCTACTGATCTTGTCATTTACATGTTATTTTTGTGATTGTGGCTATATTTGTGACTCATGTTCCACTTACGTTGATACGGGTACCAGATGATGGTTCGTAACTGAAAACAACGGTACAATAAAATAATCTAATAGAGCTTTTTGTTGTGAATTTCGTGAAAATTATCTGACACTGTCGTCAACGCATTCGTGTAGCAATTAAACGGCAGTACATGAGATATGCAGTAAACTTAACGTCGAAATTGGGGAGTACGAAGTAGAAGACGTAATGGGATTCTGTTATCTCGGAACTAAAATTACGCATGACGCGCGGAGCAAGAACAATATGAGAAGTAGATCAGCACAATCAAAGAGGATGTTTCTTAACAAACGAAGTCTACTGCTATCAAACAGGCCTTAATTTGAGGAAGAAATTGTGATGCCGCCCGAAGAGCGAGGTGCCAGGGCAAGTTTGGAACCCCGTGACGTAACCACAAATAAAAATAGTTGCTGCAGAAGCAACAATGAGAGACGGTGGTGAAGACACGGCCAGAAGAGTTTCCATGATCCACCGCGTCATCTCTCTGAGCGCACTGCCGCTCAGCCCAGTCAGCAGCCATCGCCGAAGACGACAGCATCGTCTCTCTACCGAGGAAACAGTGCGAGGGTTCTGTTGGGCAGAACTCATAATGTATAAAATATTCCACCAAGAAGAGACGGAACTGTCAATCAGTGCAATATATCTAGTTTATTCCGAGGTCTGCTATACATCTAGGGAAAAATATAAATTAAGAAATACACCATGGAGTCAGTAGGTTAATTCCCGGTGTATTTACAGTAGTAACGTAGGATACCGTATTTTTATCTGTGATCTAATCAAACTTAGTAAAACGTAAAATGTTATTAAAGGAAAGTCAGTTTTTATCAAGAAAAATAGTTTTGAACTTGTGTGTTTGGTAGGGGCTGAGCCCATCCTTTGAAGGGTTGTGATTTCAGTTTCATCTGTGTTGTACGAGCAAATGCCATTTAGTGTAAAGGTGCATAAAAAACTTTGTTTTATTTCTCAAAATATTTATTAACATTTCCTTGATAGAACTTAGTAATTATATACAACGAGTGATGACAACGCTTCAGAAATGCACCGTGTCAGTCTTACTTTAAGCCTGCTCTTACTCACAAGTGGAAGTTACGTTTTGCTCTAAACAGCATTTTGTGTCTTTGTATGGATTTCACTAATCTTGAAACCTGCTGAACTGTATTTTGAACGTTATACAGTATTAACAACTCATAATGAATTTACTTCTTCTATCAATCATTAAGTATCTGTTATTCATTACTCAGTCCACTTCCCCCTAATCGTCTGTTTTTTTTTTTTTTCCAAATCCTCGGAAACTGTAGCAGAGGGTTGTATTCTAGTTTCACCACGAACAAAATACATTTTCATTATTTTGTTTGTTTAGTATTAGAAGCATTCGTCGCGATCTACCGTGGCTACCTCTTTGGTACCGAGTGATAAAAACGTCCTTACGACTGAGACACATCTAGTTTAAAGCCGGAAGGCGTCGCAATGGTTAGTCCTCTTAGTCGAGTGGTGGCCAACTTCTCCACGGAACATTTCGAAGCACAGGTATTGGACTTGGCACCTTGTAAACATAAGGTACGGTACAGATACGTCGATGATACCTTCGTTGTATGGAGCCATTGGGAGGAACAGCTCGGTGACCTCCTAAGACACATGAACAGCCTCCATGACAGCATAAAATTTACCATGGAAGTAGAAAAGGACAAACAACAACCATTTCTAGATGGGCTGGTCACAAGGGATAGTAAAAATCCTGCAACCCAGCGTGTATCGAAAACCGACACACACGGACCAATACCTGCACAAATTGTCAAATCACCACCCGAACCAGAAAAGAGGCATGTTTAATACGCTCGTAACGCGAGTAAAACAAATTTGTGAGCTGCAGCACCTCAGACGCGAAATGAAATACCTGGAAAGTGCTCTGAAGAGCAATGGGTAGGAGGAATCGGCCGTATAATGCGCAAACACGGCGTAAAGTCTACTTACAAACCGACGAAGAAGATCAAAGGGTTCCTCAGATCGGCAAACGAGAAAAGAGACCCACTTGCAGTGCACCAGAAATGACCGCGGAGAAGCCCTTGGACGTTGGCGCGCCAGGTACACGTAGTCTGCGGCCGCGAGCTCGGCTCCAGTCAACCACCAGCAATGGAGGGTGAAGCATCAACAATGCCAGCCACTCGCTGGCGAAACATCAGAAAGGTCATCAGACAAACATCAGCCGAAGAATTCGAGACGGGATCCAACAGACGCTCTGGCAACAAGTGGCCACGAAAGCTGTAACAATTTTGTACTATTTTAAATAATTGAAAATATATTACATCAAAGCTCAATAAGAACGCTACTGGTACAGTATCAAGGTGGCAAGGGCGAACACTCAGAAGAACAAAAAAACAAAATAATCAGGACAGTGTAACACAGAAGTTTGACACCGGTATTGGCACTAGTCGCTCACTCAATTTATGTAACTGAAGCAAAGAGAACACAGCCAGCTAAGTTACCTACTGACAAAAAGAGGCAACACAACTCTCTCCTACTTGCACCAGAAAATGTTGTATTGCAGTATTCTCTAGACAGTTATAAGCCGCATCTACATCTGCATCTCATACTCATGAAGCAAATTTACGTTGTGTGGCGGAATGTAAGTAGTGGAGCAAACTATGTACAAGCCAATTTTGTTAGTGTGGGTTGCCTACATCAGGGGCAGGTATGCATTCAGTGGCAAACCCATTGTTCCCCTTTGATTGACAGGTCATTAACCTATTGTTGTCCTTTGATTGACAGGCCCTTAACCTATTGTTCTGCTAATAGGATCCTTCCTTTTGATTGACAGATAATTAACCTATTGTTCTCCTTTGATTCACAGGTTATTAACCTATTGTTCTCCTTTGACTGACAGGTCCTTAACCTATTGTTCTGCTAAAAGGATCTTTCCTTTTGATTGACAGGTCCTTAACCTATTGTTCCCCAGAGCCCTCCTTCCACCCCCCTACCACCCATGAGGAAATCTACCCCCTCGCTGCTACAGGTACACTTTCAGGTCTGAGTTATTGGGATAACCCCTCTCACACTTATCAATTTGATTGACTACTTAATTAAATTGATCAATTAATTAACCTCTACCCCTCTGGTAAACCCCTTCCCCTCCCACCCAGCCTCCCAAAAATTGGCTGCTCTGTGGTGGAGAGGAAGGATCACATGACAGGAAAATCAAGGGCTCATTGTTTATTTACAAAAATTTAGTTTGCGGGGGTTGGATTTCTGTTGCTCATCATTCTCTGCTGTTTGGAGAGATGTAGGTCTTGTAAGAAGTAGTTACATGGGGCAAACATGTTGCATAACCTAATGTTCAGCACTGCATTCTGGGTGTTTTAACCAAATGTTCGGCCCTTTGTCAGCACTTAACCTATTGTTCTGTTAAGTGGCTTTCCATGTCACCTCCATCCCCTTAAACAATTGTACCGCCTTTGATACCATATTAAGTTATTAGTTATCTCCTCTCACCATTTTCTGGTACACTTTTCGAATTTCACATGCTTTCGAACGCCATTTCTGGCGCGCTTTTCGTTGTCAACGCCCTCCACCTGGTAAACTATTGTACTGTGTTTTACATAAGAATTATGCAAATTAATTATGCAAATTAAGCTAGTGTTCTGCACTTAACCTGCTGCTCTGCTCCACGTCACCCACCCACCATCCCACACCCTCCCCTTAACTATTGTACGGCTATGACAACATTGATATATAAAATTTATGCAAATTAATTAAATTGATATCCTTCACATGTATGAGGTAGTTTTTTTTAATTCCTAGCATCGTATTCGTAGGGGAAATCAATGGAATATAGTTTAAACAAAAGATCACTAATAAAAAACACATCCCGACAACCGACGCCCAATCCTGATGCCACCGACTCTGCACACACTACCAGGAGTCGGGAAGCACTGATGGCCCCCGGGAAGTGGCGAACGCCCTCATGCCGCTATCGACTGCAGTCAGCAGGTGAAAGTCGCATCTATTTTTGGGTATGGAGTTAGTGTTCTTCGAGTGTTATACTGAAGTCACATCTCTATGTAAATAAGAGCCAATTCACCCTCTGGGCTGCGCACATGTGTTTACCACTGCTGGTGTGATACCTCTGTACCTGTAGATACTAATGTCACAGGTCGCGCTATAGAGATCTGTTTCAATACTTCCCAGAATAGCAAATGGAAATTCTTGTCCTAGCAAAACTTTTTTACGAAAATAGCCCAGAATAACATCGAATTCATTCTTCCTGATGATCCTAATGGGACAGCTTGTCTATTACTGAATTTGCCTGTCAATCTGCTGCTACTTCCAGAATGGGAGCACTGCCAGCCTTTTTTTTTCTGCAGACGATACTTTCAGCAGCAAAAACTATTTTGCACAGATCGCCATATTGCACCACCATATTACACAGACAATGCCCTACAGATCGTCAGATATGGAAATACTCTTACTCAATTGCACTGCTGTGCCACTGAGGATGGAAGCTTGAATATTAGAGTGTGAAATCGATCCACAACCCGATAATATATCACTGTTTACCATGTAGATGTAGTAAACATACAACTCGTATCCTGCACCAATACAAAATCACCCCTCTTGTATCATTCATATAGCTATCGACAACGAGACACTCGTACATATACCGAAAAGACTGTTGAACAAAGTCTGGGTCGGTTCCCCTCAGCGCAAAGACGTCACTGTTTCTGGGCCATACCTATCTGCTTGCTTGCTTGCTTTCTACAGCCATCTCCAGACTCTGGGATTGCAAGAACACATGTATTTTCACATGGTTTGTCAGAATATTATACCGTTTACGGGATACTTCTCGATATTGAGCACATAGCAATATCGCTTGCATGGCAGTATCGCTTGCTCAGTGTAATTCCGAAGATATAGACTGGAAATCATTTATCTAGAAACTCGGAACTTTAGCGAGGTGGAGCGTGCTGTAAACTATTGAGTAACCCGAAAGTTATCCCGTCTGCGAAGACCTTTACGTGAAAACTCGAAAAAAACAGAGGAAACTGATATTCCACTTGCGAATACCGATGTCGGTGATATAAAAGATCCCAGATCATCCTTATAATTTACGAAGTCAACTAAGGTGTTTCTCATGTCTAGAGTACGAGCAAACATGTCTTCCATCTGTCTATCACCTCCTAGATGTGCATACCACAATCGATGGTTCAAATGACTCTGAGCACTATGGGACTTAACATCGATGGTCATCAGTCCCCTAGAACTTAGAACTACTTAAACCTAACTAACCTAAGGACATCACACAACACCCAGCCATCACGAGGCAGAGAAAATCCCTGACCCCGCCGGGAATCGAACCCGGGAACCCGGGCGTGGGAAGCGAGAACGCTACCGCACGACCACGAGATGCGGGCCACAATCGATGTTCTCTCAATCAAATGAAAACGGAAAATGTGCAGAAGCAGTCAACCAGACAATTTACATGGGAGGGAATATAGGTTCAGCACTAACAAATGTCCATATTGAATCTTCTCCAAATTTCCATGCATTTACGAAAGCTCTCCAACACATACTAAGTATTAGTTCGCTATTCCACTGTCTAGAGGACGACATGGTTAAGTCAACTACATTCCTGCATTCCAACAGGCCTCTCCATTTGGACAACTGCCATTAGTGGGAAACGTGAATCATTCCCGTCACAGGCCACTGCCACCACTGCACCAAACACGCGTAGACAGAATCAGAACCATCCTAGGAAGCCAGCCAGATATATATTTGATCACTATACTTAAATTCAATGTTACGATTGTGGTCTCAATTGAATGACATTCGACAATGACTTAAGTATCGGAAATACACCCTGCTGAAGGCTGCGGCTCTGGAAATAGAAATATCTGTGCCATTCTTATGACCTGACAAACTCTCCCTTTTGCTATTACAGAATTCCATGTGAAATCTATACCTTCCTTACGACTGGACATAGTCATTTCCATTGCACATCTTGGAACACAAACACGTGCTTTACAAGCCTAATGTTCAAGGCGAACCTGTCACACATCCCCTACTACTAAGTATAATACTTCGCCAATAACTGATTGCTGGCGATACGGAATAATACTGACCAAAACTCAGTGATGGGTGGACATGTCTCTTGAGTTTTTCTTGCGAGTGGTACCACTGTGTCATAGAAAGACAGCCATAATAGTCTCACAAACCGTTATATGTTTAAAAAAAACACAGTCACAACGCCTATATTACTGCCACAAGCAGTCTTGGTTCTACAGGTACAGACAAGTATCCATGTTAAAAGCTATACCGGCTTTATAAATCAAGGTATGGCATTACCTCCAAATACAGTGGTTTTTGCAGACAAATACTGCGACGATGAATATAGACGGTGATCATCGGATTGTATATTATCAGAACAACACTGCGGTTACATGTCACCGATGGTGCAACCTCGTAATAAAATTACCGAATTTAGAAAGTGATTTGGCTCGGGAACGTAGTATGAAACCGGTATTTACAACTTCCTCATACTGCCGCTAAATATTTATCCAGTAATACCAACACATTTTGTCTCGAAGCCATATCAGAGTTTTGGTGATAAATCGACGGGGCTATAGGCGATGGTTGATTGGGAAGGATCACAAACAGTAGACGGAGTGCTGATTGAGGTCATAAAAAATGTACACTAGCTTTTATGATCTCTAGTTTTACGCTACCTGCTAGAAACGCTGTCTCGGATTTGGAATCAAGTCTTTCCATTCAACCACATAACTGCATTGTATCCTATGGAGAAGTCCTTCAATTATTACAGCCACAAGTGAATCATATTCCTGGCACTTTCATATCACGAACGAGTCACCTTTCTCGAACCTATCTGCTGCAGTAAAATTCCCTGCCCCTCAGACTCTGTGCTACCATCCCTGCAGCTTTGCACATGTGATCGCTCCATGTCAGAACTGAGTAGAAGGCAGAGAAAGCTATATATACCACCTTCCACAACACATGTAGAAATAGGCTAAGCTGAGTTAGTGCTTCAGGACCGTGTTTTTACCATTCGATGGAAACAGCAACATTTTGTCGTAGCTCTGTCAACTATGCACAATATGTAAGGTCAGTACCAAATGAAGCCCTCTCCTGCAACACGAAGTAGTATAATAGACAATATGGGAACTGGGAGAAGGACGAGGATTTTGCATCAGCATTGTGCTCCTTCTCCAAACTACATACTGATACTGCAATCTGAAGCAGATTTGCCTCCCTCAGGGCCCATTCACCTCTATCACTACAACATGCTCTTATCGTTATTCTGTACCATCCAACAGAGTAAAATTACTAACTATGAAAGCTCCACTAACTTCATCCAACAGAGAACTCATTAAGATTTTTACCACATCTCTCTCCTCCCATATATCGAAAACAAATACTGCAGGCATGGCAGCACCGAGCACATGTGACGATCCTATTAAATGTACAGGTGTTGATCCACTGCACAGACCAGTTTAAGGATTCATCACCTATACTATAGGAGGATGACCGTACCCACAGACTGTACTGTAAGTCCCAAGATACGCTCCCTGTGAACCTGAGTCGTTGTTTGAAACATTGTTTTTTTCTGCTGTAACATGCTATGTACACTGCCATACATTTTGTTTTTCTCCCATGACTTCGATGTCTGTGCCAGGTTCTAAACTGACATCAACAAGTTCTGATTCATTGCTTCTCACAGAAAAGTAGATGTCACATGGTATACGTCACGTTGTTACTGCTGCAACTGAGGTGATGCAAAACTTTTTTTGAAGTGTGTAAGTACAACACTTTTCCAGGCCCTGTAGTCAGTGATTCTAACTTCTGCTGATGATGCCATGGCGAAAGACTCCAATGTCAGTGTTTGAATAACTACTACACTCATGCTCATAATGTCACTGGTTGAGTAACTACTACACTCTTGCTCATAAATTAAGGATAATGCTGATACATGGTGAAACAACGCTGTGGTGGGCGGTTTGCGGTTTTAAATCACCTCGGGCTATGACCATGAGGTGCATTTGACATGCAGTCGTCGCATGGAGGCGCTGGCAGCAGTCCACATACGCAGAGGTGTGTTGGTGCAAGTCAGAGTATGGTGCAGCGAGTAAGTGTGAAGACGATTTTAGACATGCTAATGGTGACTGTGTGTTGAAAATGGCTCAAAGAACACATATTGATGACGTTATGAGAGTTAGAATGCTAGGGTGACTGGAGGCTGGTCAAAGACAGTAGGTCGTAGCACGGTCCCTACGTGTGCCACAAAGTGTGATCTCAAGATTATGGCATTGTTTCCAGCAGACAGGAAACGTGTCCAAGCCCTACAGTACGGGACTTCCACAGCGTACAGCATCACAATAAGACCGATATCTCACCATTAGTGCCAGCAGACGGCCACGGAGTACTGCAGGTAGCCTTGCTCAGGACCCTACCACAGCCACTGGAACAGTTGTCTCCAGACACACAGTCTACAGACGACTGAACAGACATGGTTTATTCGCCTGGAGACCAGCAAAGTGCATTCCACTTACCCCTCATCACAGGAGATCCCGTAAAGCCTGGTGTCAAGAATATACATGGTCATTGGAACAGTGGTCCCAGGTTATGTTCACAGACGAGTCCAGGAATAGTCTGAACAGTGATTCTCACGGGGTTTTCATCTTCGGAACCAGATACCAACCCCTTGAAGTCCTTGAAAGGGACCTATATGGAGGTTGTGGTCTGATGGTGTGGGGTGGGATTATGACTGGTGCAAGTACACCCCTGCATGTCTTTGACAGAGGAATTGGAACAGGTCAGGTGTATTGGGACGTCATTTTGCACTAGTATATCCGCCTTTTCAGGGCTGCTGTGATTCCCACCTTCCCCCTGGTGGATGATAACACACGGCCCCACCGAGATGCCATCGTGGAGGAGTACCTTGAAACAGAAGATATCAGGTGAATGGAGTGGCCTGCCAGTTCGCCAGACCTAAACCCCATCGAGCACGTCTGGGACACTCTCGGTCGGCCGGCCGCGGTGGTCTAGCGGTTCTAAGCGCTCAGTCCGGAACCGCGCGACTGCTACGGTCGCAGGTTCGAATCCTGCCTCGGGCATGGATGTGTGTGATGTCCTTAGGTTAGTTAGGTTTAAGTAGTTCTAAGTTCTAGGGGACTGATGACCACAGATGTTAAGTCCCATAGTGCTCAGAGCCATTTGAAACATTTGAACGACTCTTGGTCGACGTATCGCTAACGTCTTCAAACATCTACGACACTTCCAGAGCTCCGACAGGTACTAGTGCAAGAATGGGAGGCTATGCCCCAGCAGCTGCTCGACCACCTGATCCAGAGTATGCCAACCCATTGTGCGGTCTGTGTACGTTCGCATGGTTATCGTATCCCATATTGATGTCGGGGTACATGCGCAGGAAACAGTGGCGTTTTGTGCCCCCTGAGTTTCGAGACCTTTTTCTCAACTTATCACCAATACCGTGGACTTATATGTGTCGTGTTTGTTCCCTATGTGTCTACGCTATTAGCGCCAGTTTTGTGTAGTGCCACGTTGTGTGGCACCACATTCTGCAATTATCCTTAATTTATGAGCATGCATGTAGAAGTGATCTTAAATGAAACGAAGGGTAGCGGGAATAAAAGCAGAGGGAATAAAGTGCGAGGCAAGCGTCAAAGAAAAAAGAAAAAAAAAACTGCAAAACGTATGTGATGGTCTGGACGTGCAGTAAGATCAGTAGCGGTTTCTTACTATATCCGACAGATCATTCTTTTTGGTACAGTGCTAGCTCGGTACCATTGTCATAGCTTCATTTGTCATAAGAGTGTCAGAGCGATCGAGGAGGGGTACTGCTGAGTCTGGGCAACTGCGAAGTCTCCTGCGCCAACTGTAATGCCTGTACCTATAACACGCCAGGGTTGTTACGTGAATGGTCGATTGATCGCACACTTTGTGGGGTACTGTTGGGATTTCTTTGTTTGCTTTTGCTATTCAATGCTGGGTACATTCAGCTGAGGTTTCCATTTAATTTTGCTGTAATACAGGGGTTCCGCAGCATTTGCTTTGTCTGTGTGCTTTTGCCATCCACTGGTGGTCATTTGGCCCTAGTAAGGGGATAGTTGTGATTGTAGTTTCGCAGGTCCAGAACGAAGGGATTGTTCGAGTGTCTTGAGTTCCTCACAGTCGTGTAGGGAGCTTTTTTAAATATCTACGTGAGTCTCAAGGCGATAATCTATGTGAAGATCCGCGGTGGGTGTGTATAAGCGTTGCTTACGATACGTTTTCTGTACGACCTGCGGTGACGCAGACGTGTTGGAGCTGCGTAACGCCAGACTGGAGCTGCGTACGTCATCAGAGGTCTAATCCGAGTCATGTACACGGACCCGACATCGTCCTATTTAGTGTGCCTCTCCTTTTGAGCATTGGATAAAGTTGTTTGCTCGGCTGGTTACGTATTCTGTGTGCTCGCCCCAGTTTAGTTTCCGGTCCAGCCAGACAGTGAGATATCCGACTTTCGAACAGGAACATACTGGGCGTATGTGTAGTGTTACTTGTCTACTGTGTTGATGTTTGTGTAGTTGTTTCGATCTGCGAGTGAACACAACTGTTTCGCACTTTTCGACGTTTGCTCTCACGAATATTCGGCAGTTCTGCGAGTGGTCTGTAGTTGTGAACTAATATTTGACGGCTTTCATTCCTGTGCAAGGATGGCAGTGGCATCTGTGTAGATGGCTACCATTGTGCTTTGTGCGGTTGGAGAGTCGTTAATGTAGAGGTGGAACAAAAGGGACCCTACGATGCTGCCTTGAGGTACTCTCGCTTGTGTTGACTGTTTGACCTGAACGTCAGTGTTGAACCATGGAGATATGAGTATACGAGACGTACGAATTCGTCGGGAAAAGCAGCGTCCCTAAGTCTGCGAATGAAGTCGTTGAGCCATAGACGATCGAAGACCTTCTCGCTATCGAGGCACACCTCCCGCGTGGCTTTCATGATGTTTTAACCGTGTATAATGTGTTCAGCTACGCGGAGGAGTTTTTGTGTAGTGAAGTGGTGGTTAAAAAAATGGTTCAAATGGCTCTGAGCACTATGGGACTTAACTTCTGAGGTCATCAGTCCCCTGAACTTACTACTACTTAAACCTAACTAACCTAAGGATATCACACACATCCATGCCCGAGGCAGGAGGCGACCGTAGGAGTCGCGCGGTTCCAGACTGTAGCGCCTAGAACCGCTCGGCCACTCGGGCCGGCGGTGCTTACTGAAACCGAATTTCTCTGGTGGCAGGGTGTCGATGGCGATGCAATGCCTACTGATAAGTTTGAAAATCACCTTGTCAACAGCCTTGCTGAGTGAGCACAGCGGGCTGATGGGTCGGTAATTTTGTGGGAGGGAGTGGTTTTTCCATGGCTTCCTGAACGTCAGGCCTTGGCCGCCTTCCAGAAAGCAGGGAAGTGCTGGTGTCGTAAGATGGCATTCGTGAAATGTGTAAGGTATTCCACAGCTTCTTCCGTGAACTTCTCACAGGCTGCCAGCAGCCATCCACTTGCATCTTCGCCGGTGACGCCGGTTACGGGCCACTCTGGGACCTAAACAAGACCTGACGGCACGCCATCCATGACTTGGCACTGCACACGATGTCTCGTCCTCCCACTGCTACGCCGAGTGCTGGCTCCAAGTTTTTGTTGCTTCCTTGTCCCACCACAGACAGCTCTCTGGTGGCACTGACGGCCATTCGTCGCCTCCTCCTTGCGCTGCACTCGGTTATTTCGCAGTTTCGCGTGTTCTGTGGCTCAGAGAGAATGTATCAGCTGCACGGGAATCTCTCCTTCACATCACAGTATTCTTTCCAACAGAAGTAGCCTGCAACGGCTGGTTTTAATTGTTAATGTATAACTCGACTAGTTCCACATCTTGAAAGCCTCTCCCTCGTGATAGGATATGCAGAAACCGACATCTGAATGAACGATTTTAATTTTACCTTCATGTTCCACGAGATGTACACTTATGAACTGAAATATTATGGTCACTGCCCACTACAAGGCTGAATGCCACCTGGTGGCGTTATGAGCTCTTGATGCAGTAAGGAAACAATACAGGGCGTTTGACTATCCTAGGTATAAACGAAATGGGTGAGTAGAGAACTATGACACGAGCAAATGTTCATGATAAATATTAGTCTGGAAACTAACAGTTTCTCCGAAATAATGTATGCACAAGTGAGCCATACCAGTGGTACAACGCTGTTAATGGCTAAGCCTATATTTATTTTGAAAGACAACAGGTAGAGTCCATAGAGGATACGGTGGCCGATGCACAGTGACCAGTTTTCGTCCAAAGCGCTGGGCAAGTTCGTTCGTTTCTTCGGAAGGGGAGGCCAGTCGGCGATGACAGAATCGAGGCGCACGCTCTGCAATTTTTCTCAAACGATTTTACAGAAACTATTCGGTAAAATATTGATTTTTGCATTCTTATAGATTTGTATGCCAGGTTCATGATGATGTGTCCATCATTTCGTTAATTGTCATAGTTATTGTGTTATTTTTTTGAAGTAAGACAATTCGCGAATTTCGAAAAAGTTTCCAAAGAAAAAAATGGCTTGCTATGATTTTGAGTTTGCTGCTCTGCAAAAATATAAAGAGCTCTTGACCTAAATAAGAACTTTTACAAACACCTATACATCCAATTATTGATTACAGTGATGTTATACTGCAAGGCATTTCTCAGGAAAGTTCACAGTGCCTGCTACTGGTTATGAAACTTTGTGATCGTTACATCTGTGATCTTCGACTCTTTCACCATCATATGTACAGCTATGTTCTGGGTGCGTACAGATAAGCACAGAGGTTTCCACACAACAACTTCAGAAGACAATTAATGACATCTAAAGCAAAAAAAAGTTCTTAGATGGTGCTGTCTCTTTAAATTTCCTTTCCCCAGAACTCGCTATATCAGAAAATATCATTTTTGTCCATCCATAAAATATTTTCATACCTGCCACTCTCATTATTGTGATTATTATGGTCTTCATACTATTATTATTATTAGTAGTAGTATTATTTTCACTATTAGTGGATGCAGCAGCAGGAGTACAAGTACTACCATTATTTCTTAGTTCCTGGTCAGTATCATTTACTCACATTGTCACTACAGTTACTCAAATCATTTAATACTATTTGTCATATTTGAATTGTTACTTCTTACACTCCTGGAAATGGAAAAAAGAACACATTGACACCGGTGTGTCAGACCCACCATACTTGCTCCGGACACTGCGAGAGGGCTGTACAAGCAATGATCACACGCACGGCACAGCGGACACACCAGGAACCGCGGTGTTGGCCGTCGAATGGCGCTAGCTGCGCAGCATTTGTGCACCGCCGCCGTCAGCGTCAGCCAGTTTGCCGTGGCATACGGAGCTCCATCGCAGTCTTTAACACTGGTAGCATGCCGCGACAGCGTGGACGTGAACCGTATGTGCAGTTGACGGACTTTGAGCGAAGGCGTATAGTGGGCATGCGGGAGGCCGGGTGGACGTACCGCCGAATTGCTCAACACGTGGGGCGTGAGGTCTCCACAGTACATCGATATTGTCGCAAGTGGTCGGCGGAAGGTGCACGTGCCCGTCGACCTGGGACCGGACCGCAGCGACGCACGGATGCACGCCAAGACCGTAGGATCCTACGCAGTGCCGTAGGGGACCGCACCGCCACTTCCCAGCAAATTAGGGACACTGTTGCTCCTGGGGTATCGGCGAGGACCATTCGCAACCGTCTCCATGAAGCTGGGCTACGGTCCCGCACACCGTTAGGCCGTCTTCCGCTCACGCCCCAACATCGTGCAGCCCGCCTCCAGTGGTGTCGCGACAGGCGTGAATGGAGGGACGAATGGAGACGTGTCGTCTTCAGCGATGAGAGTCGCTTCTGCCTTGGTGCCAATGATGGTCGTATGCGTGTTTGGCGCCGTGCAGGTGAGCGCCACAATCAGGACTGCATACGACCGAGGCACACAAGGCCAACACCCGGCATCATGGTGTGGGGAGCGATCTCCTACACTGGCCGTACACCACTGGTGATCGTCGAGGGGACACTGAATAGTGCACGGTACATCCAAACCGTCATCAAACCCATCGTTCTACCATTCCTAGACCGGCAAGGGAACTTGCTGTTCCAACAGGACAATGCACGTCCGCATGTATCCCGTGCCACCCAACGTGCTCTAGAAGGTGTAAGTCAACTACCCTGGCCAGCAAGATCTCCGGATCTGTCCCCCATTGAGCATGTTTGGGACTGGATGAAGCGTCGTCTCACGCGGTCTGCACGTCCAGCACGAACGCTGGTCCAACTGAGGCGCCAGGTGGAAATGGCATGGCAAGCCGTTCCACAGGACTACATCCAGCATCTCTACGATCGTCTCCATGGGAGAATAGCAGCCTGCATTGCTGCGAAAGGTGGATATACACTGTACTAGTGCCGACATTGTGCATGCTCTGTTGCCTGTGTCTATGTGCCTGTGGTTCTGTCAGTGTGATCATGTGATGTATCTGACCCCAGTAATGTGTCAATAAAGTTTCCCCTTCCTGGGACAATGAATTCATGGTGTTCTTATTTCAATTTCCAGGAGTGTAGATTACTATGAAGTAAAGCAGTTACTGTGTGTGTGAGACCCTGGCCCGATGTAAGCGTAGAATTGATAGTCCTAATAAGATCTGGTTAAATAAATAATTATCTAAATAAATGCTGGTAAACAATGTTTCAACAACAAGTAGTGATGACTCGCCAATACCATAGCTTCCTATGTTCTCCAACTTGACTCCGTCGGGTTTTTGTGTGTGTGGATATTAAAATGCTTTGATATATTTCACCCTCTTCATAAACTCTGGGAACGCACTGTGTATGGTCGTCAATTCATTTGTAAACCGCCTGGGATTTCTGAACGTGTTCAGGCATCGGTGAGGAGTCGTTCTGAAGCCTCTCTTCATATGTATGGTCACCACGTGGAACACTTGTTGTAATGCGTTCGTCCACGAATGCATATCTTCAGTTCGAGTCTTCGGGGGTCTCTTTTATAAGGTGTTCATGTATACATCACAATACGAAGTCAGTTATAAAAGTATCCGGCTTTTTTTTGCGAACACCTGGCGCATTTAAATATAGCCCGCTTGCATGAGTCGACCTTGAACCTCCGTGCGTATGCCTGAATTTTTTCCCACTTGCATCAAATTTTGCCAAAACTGGGCGACAGTCAGGTGGAAACCAATTGGAAGATTTAGACGGTGTTCAGTGATGGTGCTATAGGCATCAGATAACGGAACTGCCGTGTGACTATCAAAGAAATTGCCGCATTTTTTCGGCACATTCCATTGTGACCGAAGATTTGTCCATGAAGAGAATGTCGGTGAAATTCGTGCTAAAGCTGCTGACGACGGAATCAAAGCAACTTTGTGTTGAAGTCTCACAGGACATGCCGGACTCCGCAAACAGTGACGCCGACTTCGTGAACACCATAATCACTAGTGACGAGCCTTGGGTGTACGGGTACGACCCGTAAATCAAATCTCAGTCGTCACAGTGGAAGCATACCTCGTCACCAAGACCAAAGGAGGCCCGTCAAATGCGTCGCAACGTCAAAGAGATGCTGATTCCTTTCTTCGACTCCTGCGGTGTCGTAGACCATGAGTATGCACGACAAGGTCAATCAATCACAATAGGATACTACAGGGATGGCGCCCGTCGCCTACATGATGCTGTGAGGCGCAGGAGACGGGGTTGCGGTCAACAGGAAATTAGCACCTCCATCACGACGATTCTCCAGCACATTCCTCACACTTGATTCAGACCCTTTTGGCGAGAAACCAGATTCCTGTGCTTTAACAGACTGCTTACTCTCCTGATGTGGCTCCCTGCGACTTATGGATGTTCCCCAAATTCAAGAGGCCACTGAAAGGAACGTGATTTCATGCAAGAGAGGACAGTATGGCGCCAATGACATTACGAAAGACGCTTTTACGGCACGCTTCCAGCGATGGTGGCTCCGCTGGGAGAAGAGAGTGAAGTCCCAAGGGAACTACTTTGACGGTGATTAGGTGACCAACGCTCCAGGTAAGCCAGCTTTCTTCCCCGGCCAAAGGTCGGATGCTTTTCTAAGAGATCTTGTACGTCATATTTGGCAAACCATTGGTTTCCGGACCTATGTTTTTAGGATTATTTTCTTCTTTCGTTGCCATCGTCTCGCTTCTTTCTTTTATACGTATAGTAGTCAAACACCTGTATAAGCGGAGCAGTGACGAAAGACTAATCATTCTAGTGACGATACGGGACACACGTGTGATAAATCATTGACATAAGCAAATCTGATAGAGCACAGATTGTTATGGCTTAATGCCAGGTATGACTGGATACGGTGAAGCTGGTCGTCTTTTTGCATGCTACTGTCGTGAACTTTCATGGAAAATGGCTGAATCACAGTGAAACCGTAAGTACGTGACAAGGTGTTGTACGTAGACTCTTTTCGCAGAGCGTGGAGATCGGTGGGTTACCCATTCGGTAAAGCAGGAGAAGTTGTTGTATGCTGGACATGACGACATGGTACTATGTTGGAGCAGGCATAAGTGTTCCAGAACACAATTCACTGCACACTGATGGACGTTGGGCTCCACCGCAGACCAATATCTTTTTGTGTGTACTACGTATTTGCCTTTCATACTCTATAAATAGAATACTACACTGAGGAGCCAAAGAAACTCGTACAGGCATGCGTATACAAATACAGAGATATCTAAACAGGCAGATTACGGCGCTGCGGTCGGAAACGAATATATAAGACAACAAGTGGCTGGAGCCGTTGTTAGATCGGTTAGATGGCACGTTATCAAGATTTAAGTGAGTTTGAACATGATGTTATAGTCGGCGCACAAGCTATCGGACACAGCATCTGCAAGGTAGCAATGAATCATTTCACGAGTGTACTGTGAATATCAGGAATCCGGAGAAACATCAAACCTCAGACATCGCTGCGGCCACAAAAAGAACCTGGAAGAACGGGACCAACGACAAATTAAGACTGAAGAGAACCGTTCAATGTGACAGAAGTGCAATTCTTCCGCAAATTACTACAAATATCATTGCTGGGCCATCAACAAGTATCAGCGTGCGAACCATTCAACGTAACATCATCGGTATAGGCTTTCGGAGCCGAAGGCTCACTCGTGTATCCTTGATGACTGCATGACACAAAGCTTTACGCCTCGCCTGGGCCCGTAAACTGTTGATGCCTGGTCGGACAAGTATCGTTTCAAATTGTAGCGGGCGGATGTACGTGTACGAGTATGGAGACAATCTCATGAACCTATGGACCTTGCACATGAGCTGGTGAAGGCTCTGTAATGGTGTGGGGCGTGTGCAGTTGAAGTGATACGGAACCCCTGATACGTCTAGATACGACTCTGACAGATGACCCGTACGTAAGCTTCCTGTATGATCACCTGCATTCATTCATGTCCATCGTGCATTCCGACGGACTTGGGCAATTCCAGCAGGACAATGCAACACCCCACAACTCCAGAATTCTACAGGCTGGCTCCAAGAACACTCCTCTGAGTTTAAACACTTCCGCTGGTCACCGACCTCCCCAGACATGAACATTATTGAGCATATCTAGGATGCCTTGCAACGTGATGTTCATAAGAGATCTCCATGCCCTCTTACTCTTACAAATTTATGGACTGCCCTGCAGGATTCATGGTTTCAGTTGCCTCCAGCACTACTTCAGACATTAGTCGAGTCAGTGCCAGGTCGTGTTGCGGTACTTCTGCGTGCTCACGGGGGCCCTAACGATATTAGACAGATGTACCAGTTTCTTTGGTTCTTCAGTGTAAAACAAGTGGCTGAACGCACGTAGTGAGTGTTACTTGAGTTTTACCAAGTTCCATGAAATAGTTGGTTTCTTTCATAAAGGGTAACATATCAAAAATAACTGCAGTGGCAAACGCAAACGATGCCCTGTTACCCAAGTTACTCGATCCTTATCGAGGCCGGCACAGAACGAAACGGCAATAGAGTTTAAGTTAAACTGATGAAAGTTTAAATATATACCTCCACATAATTGTAGGACTTTAATTTCTTTAAATTTTGATTTTCTAGTTTTTCTTGATTTTGTTCCATCCTTATTATTAAATATCATTAATTTTTTGAGTATTTGGCAACTGCCATATTATGTAAAAAGTGAGCTGTATTGAAAGGACCTGGAGTAAACAGGGGTCTCATTTCTGTGACAGCCTGCTAGTATTTAGAGTAACCACCTTTTCAGAACATTCAGCCGTAACACTAGATGTAAGTAACTCTGTCACTGGTTAATGCTTCTTCATGGCACATCGGTTGACTAAGGTGCAACGGATAGTTCGTACAATCGAAAAGACAGCAATTACTGTCATGCCTGAGAATTTTTGGAATATTTGAAGCCTCGATCTTGCTCCTCCAGTCATTTTTTCTGACTTCTCTGCAAATTAAATAAACCGAGTGAAGTGGTGCAGTTGTTATAACGCTGGACTCGCATACGGGAAGACATCCAGATTCAGGTTTCCGTAGATTGCTGAAGGCATATGTCTGAATGATTCCTTTAAAAAGGCACAGACTGCTTAATTACCCATCCTATCGTCCAATTACCCAATAAAAATTTTACGTCGGGAAATGAGGGAGATATTTGTATTATTTAGCACATAGCTAACTTTCTCGCCTGTTTAAAATCACAATCCCATATACAACGTTCCTGCCTCAACAGTATCCCGTGACACCAGATGCCACACTGCAGATTACTTCCCGTCTCCTTATCATACCGTATTTGTTTATGCCAGGTCCCACATTTCAAGTAACTGACTATAAAATAACCTGCCCCATAACATTAGGGAATATACAAATATCTAGAGTTTCGAAAGCAAACGAAGGGCTTAGTTCGTAAAGTAATGTTAGCTTTCATCTTGTAAGGAGTAATCTCATGGTTGACGTAACATTTCGATGTAGTACTCCTTACTTAGAGCTGCCTTCTACAACTTTCGAAGCTAAGTGAGCCTTTCCATTGAGGTAGCATTGTCTTGCTGTATAAAGTCAACAGTGCCCCTGCGCTAATGGTCACGTGCCGTCTTGGTGTGTGCAAGTTGAGTATTTGGGATTCGTCAAGGAGCAGTAGCGGCTGTCGGGTCGTGGATAAAAATATGATAAATTAGTAAAAAGTGTAATTAAGAGCTGAAAGTGTTACGTCAGTTTCTAGGACAAAAGTGTATGAGTATTCAGTTACTTCGCGGAAAGGCGCGTGGAATTATGAGATTTATGGCTGAAACAGTGTCGTGTTTGTGAATCAGTAATTTTCCTGGAGGAACATATTGCTATAAAACGTAAATGAGAAGGCTTTCGTGGTCAATGATTACCTGTTTAATTAATATGGGAACACAGTGTAGCAATGGTTCCTTCAGAATGAATGTGGAACGAGCTTAACCGTTAAAACCAGATTGGATGAGTTGAGACATTGCTAGGCAAATGCGTTACGTGCTAAAGGGACAATAAAATATGATAATCTGGTTTGTACTGTTATTATCTGAAAATGATGTTTTCATTTTTCATCTGAACAACTTGAATACTCGAAAAACGTAAGAGACATGTTCGTATTAGGAACATGCTCAGGTTTATTTCGTAACGAAGCGTGCTCTCTACGTGAAGCTCTCATACCCGAGCCTGATAGCCGCAAAATTCATTTGAATTACTTATTTATTTTATTTTTTCTATGTTCGTGTTTCTGTACCTTTTGATGGTATCATAGTTCTTATAATTCTTCTGCCGGTCGCTGCGGCTGAGCGGTTCTAGGCGCTTCAGTCTAGAACCGCACGGCCGATGCGGTCGCAGGTTCGAATCCTGCCTCGGGCATGGATGAGTGTGATGTCCTTAGGTAAGTTAGGTTTAAGCAGTTCTAAGTTCTAGGGGACTGATGACCTCAGATGTTAAATCCCATAGTGCTCAGAGCCATTTATTGAATTTTTCTGCTTCCAATACATATCCACAAATGGCTATTTGTAATCATATTTTCCATTGGTTTTCAGGTTCAAAAATGGTTCAAATGGCTCTGAGCACTATGGGACTTAACATCTATGGTCATCAGTCCCCTAGAACTTAGAACCACTTAAACCTAACTAACCTAAGGACAGCACACAACACCCAGCCATCACGAGGCAGAGAAAATCCCTGACCCCGCCGGGAATCGAACCCGGGAACCCGGGCGTGGGAAGCGAGAACGCTACCGCACGACCACGAGATGCGGGCTTGGTTTTCAGGTGTGTACGGCATGTATCAGCGATGCAATACCGTGTAGTTTCATACATTGTCTAACATTACACAGAAAAGGCATCCTCTGCCTTCATATTCCCTTCTATCTTTAATTCTGTGTTCAGTTATCAGCTGAGTCAGTTTTTTCGTTTCCCATGATATGTACTAAACACGCCGGGTTTCCCGTCACAATTATAATGTACAGTTCTCTGTCATTGTTGACACGCTTAACGGCTTCCTCGTTTGCCATTCTGGCCGACCACGGTATGTCGTGCACTTTTATGCAATTTCTGTATACTTCTGTTGCGACAGCTGTTGATACTGTAAGGCATATGGTATGTTTGTTTGCTACCCGGCAGAAAGCTTAACGTTGTACTTCTATACCATCAGCTGTTGGGTCACCTACTGTGGGAGTCTGCACCGACACAAAAGAGGAAAGACAGAAGTTGCGATGGCCGGTGACAGGAATCCAAAATGATCTGTATATATATCACATTCTGATCAATGTAACACGTTATTTCTGAAAAGAAAATAAACTTAACTTCTACATCTACATCTACACGGATACTCTGCAAATCACATTTAACTGCCTCGCAGATAGTTCATTGAACCACCTTCACAATTCTCTATTATTCCAATCTCGCATAGCGCGCGGAAAGAATGAACGCCTGTATCTTTCCGTACGCGCTCTGATTTCCCTTATTTTATGGTGGTGATCGTTCCGGCCTATGTAGGTCGGTGTCAACAAAATATTTTCGCATTCGGGGGAGAAAGCTGGTGGTCGGAAATTCGTGAGAAGATTCTGTCGCAACGAAAAACGCCTTTCTTTTAATGATTTCCACCCCAAATCTAGATTCATTTCTGTGACACTCTCTCCTCCATTTCACGATAGTACAAAACGTGCTGCCTTTCTCTGAACTTTTTCGATGTACTCCGTCAGTCCTATCCGGCAAGGATCCCACACCGCGCAGCAGTATTCTAAAAGATGACGGACAAGCGTAGTTTAGGCAGTCTCTTTAGTAGGTCTGTTACATTTTCCAAGTGTCCTGCCAATAAAACTCAGCCTTTGGGTAGCCTTCCCCACAACATTTTCTATGTGTTCTTTCCAATTTAAGTTGTTCGTAATTGTAAAACCTAGGTATTTAGTTGAATTTACGGCTTTTAGATTAGACTGATTTATCGTGTAACCGAAGTTTAACGAGTTCCCTTTAGCACTCATGTGGATGACCTCACACTTTTCGTTATTTAGCGTCAACTGCCACTTTTCACACCATTCAAATATTTTTTCTAAATCGTTTTGCAGTTTTTTTTTTTTTTTTTTTTTTTTTTTGACCTTGTGACGACCTTATTAGTCGATAAACGACAGCGTCATCTGCAAACAACCGAAGACGGCTGCTCAGATTGTCTCCCAAATCGTTTATACAGATACGGAACAGCAAAGGGCCTCTAACACTACCTTGGGGAACACCAGAAATCATTTCTGTTTTACTCGATTACTTTCCGTTAATTACTACGAACTGTGACAGGAAATCACAAATCGAGTCACATAACTGAGACGATATTCCATAAGCACGCAATTTCACTACGAGCCGCTTGTGTGATACAGTGTCAAAAGCCTTCCGGAAATCCAAGAATACGGAATCGATCTGAAATCCCTTGTCAATAGCACTCAACACTTCATGTGAATAAAAAGCTAGTTGTGTTACACAGGAACGATGTTTTCTAAACCCATGTAGACTGTGTGTCAATAGACCGTTTCCTTCGAGGTAATACATAATTTTCGAACACAATATATGTTCTAAAATCCTACTGCATATCGACGTTAACAATATGGGCCTGTAATTTAGTGGATTACTCCTACTACCTTTCTTCAATATTGGTGTGAACTGTGCAACTTTCCAGTCTTTGGGTACGGATCTTTCAAAAACGATTCAAATGGCTCTGAGCACTATGGGACTTAACATCTGAGGTCATCAGTCCCTTAGAACTTAGAACTACTTAAACCTAACTTACCTAAGGACATCACACACATCCATGCCCGAGGCAGGATTCGAACCTGCGACCGTAGCGGTCACGCGTTTTCAGACTGTAGCGCTTAGAACCGCTCGGCCACAACAGCCGGCACGGATCTTTCGTCGAGCGAACGGTTGTATATGATTGTTAAGTATTGAGCTAATGCATCAGCTTACTCCGAAAGGAACCTAACTGATATACAGTCTGGACCAGAAGACTTGCTTTTATTAAGTGATTTAAGTTGCTTCACCACTCTGAGGATATTTACTTCTACGTTACTCATGTTGGCTGCTGTTCTCGATTCGAATTCTGGAACATTTACTTCGACTTCTTTTGTGAAGGCATTTCGGAAGGCTGTGTTTAGTAAATCTGCTTTGGCAGCACTGTCTTCGATAGTATCTCCATTGTTATCGCGCAGAGAAGGCATTGGTTGTTTCTTGCTGCTAACATACTTCACATACGACCAGAATCTCTCTGGATTTTCTGCCAGGTTTCCAGACAACGTTTCGTTGCGGAAACTGTTATAGGCGTCTCGCATTGAACCCCGCGCTAAATTTCGAGCTTCTGTAAAGGATCGCTAATCTTTGGGATTTTGCGTCTGTTTAAATTTGGCATGTTTGTTTCGTTTTTTCTGCAACGGTGTTCTAACCCGTTTGGTGTACCAAGGAGGATTAGCTCCGTCGTTTGTTAGTTTACTTTGTACAAACTGCTCAAATGCTGCCGATACTATTTCTTTGAATCCAAGCCACATCTGGTCTACACTTATATTATTAATTTGGAATGAGTGGAGATTGTCTCTCAGGAAGGCGTCAAGTGAATTTTTATCTGCTTTTTTGAATAGGTATATTTTTCGCTTATTTTTCGAGGATTTGGGGTTACAATATTCAATCTCGCTACGACAACCCTGTGTTCACTAATCCCTATATCGGTTTTCGATGCTGGTTATTAACTCAGGATTATTTGTTGGTAAGAGGTCAAGTGTGTTTTCACAACCGTTTACTATTCGCGTGGGCTCATGAACTAACTGCTCGAAATAATTTTCAGAGAATGCGTTTAGCACAATTTCGGATGGCATTTTATGCGTACCTCCGGAATTAAACATGTACTTTCGCCACATATCGAGGGTAAATTAAAGTCGCTACCAACTATCATCGTATGAGCCGGGTACGTGTTTGAAATCAAACTCAATTTTTCTTTGAACCTTTCAGCAACTATATCATCTGAACTGGGAGGTCGGTAAAAGGATGCAATTATTTTATTCCGGTTGCCAACAATGACCTCTGCCCATACGAACTCACAGGAAGTATCTTCTTCAACTTCGCGACAAGTTAAACTACTTCTGACAGCAACAAACACGCCACCGCCAACCGTGTTTAGCCGATCCTTTCGGAACAGGTTAGGTTCTTCGCAAAAATTTTGGCTGAGCTTATATCCGGCTTTAGCCAGCTTTCAGTGCCTATAACGGTTTGAGCATCAGTGCTTTCTATTATCGCTTGGAGCTCTGGTACTTTCCCAACAAAGCTACGACAATTTACAATTGTTATACAAATGGTTCCTGTATCTACGTTCTTCCTGTGTTCAGACTGCACTCTTTGTGACTGAAGCCCTTCTTGTGTTTTCCCGAGACCCTCTAACCTAAAAAACCGCCCAGTCCACGCCACACAGCCCCTGCTACCCGTGTAGCCGCCTCCTGCGTATAGTGGACACCTGACCTACTCAGCGGAACCCGAAACCCAACCACCGTTTGGCGCAAGTCGAGGAATCTGCAGCCTACACGGTCGCAGAACCGTCTGAGCCTCTGATTCAGAGCCTCCACTCGGCTCTGTACCAGACGGTCCTGTCGACTATGCTGCAAATGGTCAGCTCTGCTTTCATCTTGGAAGCAAGACTGGCAGCCTTTAACACTTCTGTTAGCCGCTCGAAACCAGAGAGAATCTCTTCTGATCCAAATCGACACATATCATTGGTACTGACGTGCGCAACTACCTGCAGTTAGCTGCACGCTGTGCTCTTCATGGCATCTGGGAGGACCTTTCCACATCTGGAATGATTCTACCCGGTATGCACACGGAGTGCACATCGGTTTTCTTACCCTTCTTGTCAGCCAAGTCCCTAAGGGGCCCCATAACGCGCCTAACGTTGGAGCTCCCAACTACCAATAATCCCACCCTCTGCTATTGCCCGGACCTTGCAGGCTGAGTGATTTCCTCTGAAACAGGACAGGCGACAGCATCCGGCTCCGCGACACTGTCAGCCACAGACAACACCTGAAACCTGTTTGTCAGACAAACCGGGGAGGCCTTACGTGCGGCCGACTGGGAAGTATTTCGCCGATCGGAGGACTCTGACGCGCTGGACGTCCATTGGATCCCCACGGCCGGCCCACAACAGTGGTGCCCATCCACTGCAGCCTCAAGTTGTGTAACCGAAGCCATCACAGCCTGAAGCTGAGAGCGAAGTGTCTCCAACTCGGCTCACATCCGCACACAATAATCGCAGTCCCTGTCCATACTAAAGACCGTGGAAAACTGAACTTTGCAGGTAAACGGACTATCGGCAGGTGCTGCGCAACTCTACTGTAGACACTGACGAAAACGCGCGAACTGCGTCTAGTAATACGTAGATTTTCAAGAACCTAACTACGGAAGCACTAAGGTGAAAGTAAATAGTTTGCCCCTGATAAGGAACTTGTAACACGTCACTAAATCGGTTTACCTTCTGATGCAAACGAAAACGCGAGAACTGTGGCAATTAGATTTTAAATGTGCACACAGAAACTCAAGAAACTAAACTATTAAAGAACACAGATGATATAATAAAATTCGCTACTGGATAGGAACTCGTAAATGTCACAAAAGCGGTTTACTTATCTGTTGCAGTGTCTGTCGCGGTCGGCTATTGCTGCCTCCTATGTGCAATTAAATATATTCACAACTACCCGCAGAACAGAGGCTAAGTATCGTCTTCCTATCACTCGGTACTGATATTCTCGAAGACTGCAACCGGACTGGGGCTTACTAGCGATGGGCGGCTGGTTAAATCAGCTTTGACAGGGGTCGCTGAACTCTGTCTTCTTGGAGGTGTGGCGCTGCCCGCTCTTTCCATTGGCACGCGGGTCAGCACCTCGTTGATGCCGTTTCGCGGCGCTGCGCTGGTCGGTGTGCAGTCGACGCTTTAGGTCTGCTCATCAGCAAATTATAAACTTTAGAGATGTGCATTGTGGTGTCACCGCTAGACACCACACTTGCTAGGTGGTAACTTAAATCGGCCGCGGTCCTGTAGTACATGTCGGACCCGCGTGTCGCCACTGTGTAATCGCAATCCTAGCGCCACCACATGGCAGGTCACAAGACACGGACATGACCTCGCCCCAGTTGTACGGACGACATTGCTTGCGACCAGAAGTACGCCGCCTTCCTCTCATTTGCCGAGAGACAGATAGAATAGCCTTCAGCTTAGTCCATAGCTACTACCTAGCAAGGCGCCATTTGTATCAGTGCTTATAGCTTACTACTATTCGAGAGATGTATTCCAAGGATTCATTAAAGTTAAGTATAAAAGAAGCTCCCTTCTTTTCTTTATAGTTTTCATCCAGTATCCTGTTTCAGACTTCACGCCCGTCTGCGTTAGTTTAGCGTGCACCTAGCTACCTCATTGTGTCTCGGCTGTATGAGCGACACAACAATTATTTGGCGACGAGTAAAAGAGTTTGTATTAATTCGTTTGTGTCATGGCTTCGCCACAATCTCCAGATGTACTGTCCGAATTTTTTCGCTTGCAGAATCAGCAGACGCAGGCGTTATTGGAAGCCCTTGGACAGCTCGTCCAGGGTCAACGTGCGCTGCAAAACGATGCGGCAGCCGCTGCTTCTTCGCTACCGCTGCCACACAACGCTGTCGCACCGCCATTTAGGCCCTTTGAGGCCACGTGCGAAACCTGGACTGAGTGGGCCAGCCAGTTCAACTTTCATCTCGCAGCCTACAGAATTCAAGGTAAAGAGCGGCAGCCGTTTTTGCTTTCTTGTGTCGGTGTGTCTACCTACCGTGTGATAGTGAAATTGTTTCCCCGACGCGACGTAGCAACTCTGTCCTACGAAGAAATTTTGTCTGCTTTAGATGCCTATTTCAAAGAAACAGTCAATGTAGTTGCAAAACGGTATACGTTCTTTCGTACAAAACGTACGGCCGGTCAGACTAATAGGGAGTGGGTAGCAACTTTGCAAGGACTTACTAGGGAGTGTGCCTTTGAATGTGACTGTGGCCTCCCTTATTCAGATACTATGGTGCGTGATGCAATAGCACAGAACGTGTCTGATGTTCGAATACGGGAACAGATTTTGAAACTCGTAAATCCCTCCCTTCAACAAGTGATAGACATATTGGATAGGCAAGACACACTTGACTTTGCTCAGGACTCATTTGAAACTTCGCCAGCAGTGTGTCACATTAACCGGCCCGCCTGGCCCGCTGCGCGGGACGCTAAGCGGCCCTCGTGCCCGTCGCAGCAGCGGCAGCCTGCCTTGCAAACACGTGCGCCGCGTAAGCAAGCAACTGCAGTGAAATCATGCCCGCGGTGTGCAACTCGACATTCGCGTGAAAATTGCCCGTCACGCCAAGCTATTTGCTTTTACTGTCAAAAGAAAGGACATGTTCAAAGTGTTTGCCAGAAAAAGCTTAGATCAGACAATCACAATAATTCCAGGCCTTTTACTTCGCGCCGGAATCGAACCCAGGACATTCGGGCTCGTGGACCTTCGCCCATGGACATTCATGTAGTTCATTCCCACCCGTCCAGTGACACTTTAGCTAACAGTGACTGTGTTCGTCCCACCAAAAGTGTGCGTCGACGTCGCCGACAATCCCGTAAAGTCGCAAGTGCTTCTGTACCTGTATCAGTTCAAATTGCACGTGACAGTCGCTCTTGTCGTCAGCAGGACAATAAACTTTTTGTGGACTTAGACTTTGAAGGCAAAGTGATCCCATTCCAGCTCGATACCGGAGCTGCAGTTTCATTGCTCAATCACGACACGTACAAACAACTGGGCCAACCGCCGTTGCGTGCCGCAAATGTTAAGTTAACTAGTTACTCAGGACAGCAGATCCCTGTGTTAGGACAGTGCAGCCTTCTTGCCACATACAAGGGACAAACAAAACTTGTGTCATTTTACGTTCTTCGTTCTTCTAGTGCAGTGAACTTGTTTGGTTTAGATTTGTTTCAATTGTTTAATTTGTCTATAGTAAATCGGGTCCTATCAGTGAATCAGACTGTGCCTTCCGCCAGTGTTTCTAGTCTTTGTGAAGAATTTGCAGACATTTTTGCACCGGGCCTGGGTTGCGCTGAGAACTATGCTGCACATTTGGAACTGAAAGACAACGCGCAACCGAAATTTTTCAGAGCGCGCAATGTTCCCCACGCATTGCGTGATGAGGTCGCAAGAACATTGCACGATTTAGAATCTCAAGGTGTAATTGAACGTGTGCAGGCTTCTCTCTGGGCCTCACCCTTAGTAATTTTGCCAAAACCTTCCGGAAAACTGAGACTTTGTGTGGACTTCAAGGCAACTGTGAATCCACAACTTGTGACTGCTACTTTTCCTTTGCCCCGCCCGGAAGATCTTTTTGACAAACTGTGCCCGGGAAAATATTTTTCCAAATTGGACCTAGCAGATGCGTACTTGCAAATACCTGTGGACGAAGAATCCCAGCGCGTCTTAGTGGTTAATGCGCATCTTGGCTTGTATCGCTTCAAAAGACTGCCATTCGGGTGTGCATCCGCCCCTGCTTTGTTTCAGCAATATTTACAAACCGTTTGTGCGTCGGTCCCTACTGCTGCGAACTATCTGGACGATATTGTGATCTCAGGAAAGACAGAAGCCGAACATTTGCAAAATCTCCGAACATTATTTCAGGTCTTGCGTCAAAATGGTCTTCGCTTGAGGAAGGACAAATGTGTGTTTTTTGCTCGGGACTTACCCTACCTGGGGCATGTCATAAATGCCCAAGGTATACATCCGAGTCCAGAGCACCTCCGTGCCATACAGGACTTACCTGCTCCGCAAGATTTGAAACAGCTACAGAGTGTGTTGGGTAAAATAAATTATTATCATAAATTTTTGCGCAATGCTTCTTCCATTTCAGCTCCGCTTCATCGCTTACGCCGTAAAGGTGTTCCGTTCGTCTGGACGACGGAATGCGAACGCGCCTTTCGCCAGTTGAAATCGGCGTTACTTTCAAATACTTGCCTTACGCCATTCGATCCCCAGAAACCCCTTTTGTTGATGGTAGATGCATCGGATTTCGGGATCGGTGCTGTGCTTGCGCACAAAGATGGTTCGCATGATCGCCCTATTGCCTTTGCGTCCAAATTGCTCTCATCTGCGCAAAGAAATTATTCCCAGATAGAGAAAGAAGCTTTAGCTCTCGTGTTTGGTGTTACAAAGTTTCATGATTTCTTGTATGGTCGTCACTTTACAATCATCACGGACCACAAACCTTTGACATCGCTTTTTCATCCGACCAAGCCTGTACCTCCACGTACAGCGCAGAAATTCATTCGCTGGTCCCTTTTTCTCTCGCAGTACCGCTACGATATCTTGTATCGGTCCACTGCTAAGCACGGAAACGCTGATGCGTTGTCCCGTTTGCCTGTTGCTGAGGATAAAGCATTCGATTCTTCCGAACTTGCTTGCATGTTCATTGATTCGGAAACCGATGACGTGGTCGAATCGTTTCCGATTGATTTTCGTCGTGTAGCTACAGCCACTGCTGCTGACCCTGTCCTTGCTACTGTTTTGCGTTTTATTGCTACGCAATGGCCCTTGTCAAAGTCACGGATCGAGGATCCTTTGGTTCGCCGTTTTTTTGCTCACAAGGAGAGACTTTTTGTACGACGTGGTGTTTTGTTGTTGCGTTCCGATAATGATCAGTCCAGAGTCGTAGTCCCACGTTCGTTACAGTCCTCTGTCTTAAAGCTTCTCCACCACGGACATTGGGGTATAGTGCGTACGAAACAACTTGCTCGTCAGCACTGTACTTGGTTCGGAATCGATGCTGCGATTACAAATTTGTGCTCCTCTTGCGTGGCGTGTGCCGAACAACAATCCGCACCGCCGCGGAAATTCTTTGCATGGCCGAAAGCCACTTCCCCTTGGCAACGCTTGCACATCGATTTTGCTGGTCCATTCTGGAATGCTCGATGGTTGGTTGTGGTCGATGCTTTCAGTAATTTTCCTTTTGTTGTCCGGATGTCTTCCACGACGTCTTCTGCCACAATCCAAGCCTTGTCTGCTATCTTTTGCATTGAAGGTCTTCCGCAGACTATTGTTTCCGACAATGGCCCACAATTCATGTCCGCAGAATTTCAGTCATTCTGCCAGGCCAATGGTATTCAACATCTGACATCCGCGCCGTTTTCGCCTCAGTCCAACGGTGCCGCGGAACGATTGGTCCGGACTTTCAAGTCACAGATGTTGAAATTGAAAGAGTCGCATTCTCGGGAGGACGCTTTGTTGCTCTTTTTGTCTTCGTATCGCTCTCAGCCCCGCGATGGTCGCTCGCCGGCTGAATTGCTCCATGGTCGATCTCATCGCACCTTGATGTCTTTGCTGCATCCGCCACATCGGGTTCCTGTGCAGCGGCAGACTCCTGCTTTTGCTCCTGGCGACGTTGTCTATTATCGCAACTTTCGCGGTTCACAGCGTTGGCTCGCAGGGCGCATTCTTCGCTGCCTCGGCCGCGCGATGTATTTGGTTTTGGGGGCCTCTGGTGAGGTGCGTCGGCATCTCAATCAGCTGCGCCTCTGTCGTCGCCTGGGTTCTGCCGCTCCCCGTCTGCTTTCAGCGACGGAGCCGTCAGGTCAGCGCCTTGGGGACCCATCTACTGGCTCGCCTCATCCCCAGGTGTTACCGACGCTGCCTTCCATTTTGCCTCATGGCGTCGCGCCGCCGCCGCAGCCGCCGCCGGCGCCGCCCGCAGTGGACGCGTCGCTGCAACCGCCTGGCGCCTCCCTGGGTCACGCGCCGCCGCTCGCTTCCAGTGACCAGCCGTCCTCCGCCATGGACCTCTTGCCCGCTCCGGACCAGATGTCGTCTTCGCCCGTCGGGTGCTCCGACCACATGGAGGTCGACCCTTCGGCCCCTCTTGTATCATTACGTGCGCATACACCGCATGTTGACGTGCACCCTGGACTAGGTTTGCAGGCGTTTCCTAGCTCCCCTCGGACCGAATGGCCGGGTGCGGGTGGCACAGCCTCGCCTGTTGTTAGGCTCCCCACCTCATCTCATACGTCAACATGGGGTCCTCCCCACGGCGGGCGGAAGCCTTATCTCACGACCGTTCGCCGATTTGCGGGGGAGGAATGTGGTGTCACCGCTAGACACCACACTTGCTAGGTGGTAACTTAAATCGGCCGCGGTCCTGTAGTACATGTCGGACCCGCGTGTCGCCACTGTGTAATCGCAATCCTAGCGCCACCACATGGCAGGTCACAAGACACGGACATGACCTCGCCCCAGTTGTACGGACGACATTGCTTGCGACCAGAAGTACGCCGCCTTCCTCTCATTTGCCGAGAGACAGATAGAATAGCCTTCAGCTTAGTCCATAGCTACTACCTAGCAAGGCGCCATTTGTATCAGTGCTTATAGCTTACTACTATTCGAGAGATGTATTCCAAGGATTCATTAAAGTTAAGTATAAAAGAAGCTCCCTTCTTTTCTTTATAGTTTTCATCCAGTATCCTGTTTCAGACTTCACGCCCGTCTGCGTTAGTTTAGCGTGCACCTAGCTACCTCATTGTGTCTCGGCTGTATGAGCGACACAACATGCATATAGCGCAGGGCATTTAAAATAATTTTAAGTTATACGTAAATCACAACCTCAACTGCTGTTTAAAACTTATTTTTAAATTTCACTACTGTTCTCGTTCATAGAATATCACTAAGTGACAAGTTCCTGGTGAAACGGACCAGCTTTTCAACAGCAGCAAAGGTTGAAGCACTGTACTTGATAGTTAATGAATGACGCGACCAGCCACAAATATTTTTTAAACGCTTTATTTTAGTGCCTTAACCGGTAACTATTTTGCGTCATATATAATAGATGCAGTCACTTTAGCATTTTTTAAATGAAACATCTTATTAACTGGCATTAACTATTAAAATATTCTTGCGCATTGTGGGAGCAGACGACACGCTGTTGGACAAAACAATAACAAAAAATTTTAGTTGTCTGAAGTTGTTTATGTTAGCCAGAAACCGGTTATAACACTAAAATAAAACATTTAAAAAGTAAATGTAGCTCATTGCGTTATTCACCAGCTATCATTAACGGCCGCGAAGTTCACAAGATTCAACTTGGACAAAATAAGATTCAATTTTTTTTTCCTTTTATAGCTTTTCTTGTTGCTAATGTAGTACATACAGATAAAATGGAAATTAAGCACGTTCAGTTCCAAAATTTGGGGAATATTATATTCAGGTGATTTATACTCATCTTTTGTTGTAAAATGCAGTGCTCGTCGTTTTACTAGGAGATGATTTTGGTCTAACGTGTTGGTTATCCAGTGGAAATAATATTTCACACTATTTCTTTTCATTGCATTTCAAATTTTTATCTAGTCGCAACAATAAAGCATTTCATACGTTGTTTTATACACACAAGAGCAATTTGCACCACCATTTGTCCAAACAAAAGACTTTCTATATGTGCAGTAAACTTCTTACAGAACACCGTCTGACGCCAGAGTGTTACCAGATTAATTTGGTGCGCATTCAGCTGGATGTAATGAACAATGTCTTTTCAGAATGTTCTAGAAACTATTTGTTCAAATTGTAGATTAACGTAACATTCGGCTTTTGTGTTACTGCCAATTTGTAGCAAAATTATTTTACTTTGTGACTACAAAAACCTGAGAAATAAAATAATATCGAACGTCATTTTATGTAATTACGAAAAAAACTCAACAATTTCGAAACATGGCTCGTCACAAGGTTTGCATATATTCAGCTTTTACTTTTTTATGTATAGTAATGATTCTTAGTCTGACGAACATCACAGTTTTGCTTACTACTACGAAAATTAAATTTGTAAAATAATCAATTTCATATAGCTTTAATTGTAAACCATATGGAAAAAAATAAAAATCAGATTACATTTTACATAGGTGGGATAACTAATTTTCGTAGCACAACTAGGTCGCTATTCTTCGTATTCATCTCTTATTTAAGACCAGTGAACCTCCAATTCTTTAAATAATCGAACAGCCAACGCTTTCAAACGTCTCTTTATTTTGCAGATGACATAATTTGCTAACTGTTTGACGTTAATCATGTAGGTGAGAAAAAGTTTGAAATTATGCATAACGGTTGTTGGAAGTCGCTAAGTGATCTTATTCTCAAATGGTGGGTGAATATAGTCGGGCATTCGCGCGTCGTCTGTTAAATTGCTACAAGACAAACACACTTTCTGACAGTAATACTTGTCTTGTTGTGTTAAACATTTAACATAAGATTATACCTCTAAATGAATAGATTATGACAGCATTTCAATTTTTCAAATTTAGTCAATAACTAAGCGAGATATTGACAATCAAATTTTTGTTGATCCTGGAAGCAGTTAGATAGGCATCATACAACTGGCAGTGTGTTCCAGGTTCTGGACTAGTCGGTTAATGACACAGATTCGCCATTTTACGAGCTTCTTACAAGTTTCATGTGTTCTTTAGTGCTTCTCTTAGCTCTGTCTTCCGCCAGCTTGTCTCTGTACCGCAGTACAGGTATCAAAGAGCTGTTTCCCTGGAAGACGACGAATTCGCGCCCTTCGCATGGGCTTGATGAAGAAGGTATTTGGACTCATTAGACCAAGCAACGCTCTTGCCACTGCGCTAACGTCCAGTGCCGACGCTCCCCTGCCCATTTCAGTCGTAGTTGCCGATGTCGTGATGTTAACCGTGACACACTCGCCTGCAGTGGCCCGTCGTTAGGAGTGTTCGGCGCACAGTGTGTTCAGACACACTTGTACTCTGCCCAGCATTAAAGTTTGATGTTATTTCCGCCGCAGTTCGCCGCCTGTCTTGTCTTACCAGTCAGCCCAGCCTACGACGTTCGACATCTGTAATGAGGGGTGGCGCCTAACTCAACGACTTCTGGACGTGGTTTCACTGAAACGTGGTACTTAGGGAAAGGCAGGATTCAGTGCGGACGGGAACGTACTCAGTTACCGTTGGTTGCTCAGTTCTTTTTTAAATCACGTACACTTTATTTGGAAACAATTGCAAATAAGTTTCACAAGAAGGAACAGTTATCAAATTTGACTGTTAAGACACAGTGTCTAAAAAAAAAAAATTCTTGAGCAAGCTGTAGTTACGACTGAAGGCCTTATTGACAAGAAATTCAACTTATTTGTCGGCTGAAGGCCCCAATAGTAATAACTCAAAAACGATTTGACAGCTGAAGGCCTAGGTAGCAAATTCTTAAGAGCAAGTTAACTTATCCAAGAAATACTAAATTATTATAGAAAAGGGACAATCATCAAATTTTCACTATTAAGAGACAATATCTAATTAAAAATTCTTGAGACAAATTGCATTCAAGGCTGAAGGCCTTGTTGACAGCTATCACAATCTGACCAAATCAAGAGAGAAGTGGGCCTCAGACAGTGTAAGTAGGTTGCTTCGGTTTTCTTATTGGTAACGCCACGTAGCGCTCTGTATGAAAATCACTGGCTGTGCTGTGTGCAGTCTGTGGCTGGTTTGCATTGTTGTCTGCCATTGTAGTGTTGGGCTGTTGGCTGTTAACAGCGCACAGCGTTGCGCAGTTGGAGGTGAGCCGCAGCAGTGGTGGATGTGGGGAAGTGAGATCGCGGATTTTTGAGAGCGGATGATCTGGACGTGTGTCCATAAGAAACAGTACATTTGTAAGAATGGATGTCATGAACTGCTGTATATATTATGACTTTTGAACACTATTAAGGTAAATACATTGTTTGTTCTCTATCAAAATCTTTCATTTGCTAACTATGGCTATCAGTAGTTAGTGCCTTCAGTAGTTTGAATCTTTTATTTAGATGGCAGTAGTGGCGCTCGCTGTATTGCAGTAGTTCGAGTAACGAAGATTTTTGTAAGTGATTTGTGAAACGTATAGGTGAATGTTAGTCAGGGCCATTCTTTTGTAGGGATTTTTGGAAGTCAGATTGCATTGCGTTAAAAATATTGTGTGTCAGTTTAGTGTTGATCAGAATAAGTAAAGAGAGTAATGTCTGAGAACGTTCAGTTTAGCTCAGCTGTTTGAAAAGCAAGTAACGTAAGAGGTTTATCAGCACAGTAATTCATTAATTTTTCTAAGGGGACGTTTCATATGGCGATCCTGCCAGGATTCGAACCTGGAAAAGGACCGACCTGGGAAAGTCGCTCAACTTCATAAACAATAAGGCAGCCGAGAGCTGTATTCACTTAACCGGATGCCAACTCAAAGTAGTGACAGTTTAAATGCAGGCCTACACTCTTGCAACATCTATCTAACGTCTGATAACCAACACAACTATGGCAAGGTGGAACCAGCGGACAGCACTGTGTCTTCAGAATCCGGTGTTTAGAACATCCAGAAGCAGAAGGACCCACTATGACAAAATTAGTCGAAAAGAAACAAATATCTGAACCACAATCAAGGAGGCTGTCGAACTACATGCCTTACTGGACATGAGCGGTAAGGCGATGATAGGTGCACTGTTGTGAAAATACGCTAACCTCCAGGGCAGGTAACTGGGGCATTAGCGGCCACTAGGCAGAAAAATGCCACTGGTTGAACTTCATCAATAAACACAAGGAGTTCAATGATTAATAAAGGCTAATTAATTTCGCCAACTCCAAACACTCCACTCGTTGCTCTTCATCACAGGACCCTGCCAGTAGCAACACGCAAAGAAATGGTGTGATCTCAAAACAGTGGAGGTTTCACTACTGGGTTAATGTTCACTCAGCTCAAACGTCCTGGGTCCGGTGCAGAACGAGGTTGTCGCCCTCGCAACTACAGCCCCTCGATCCGGCATTGCCTGCATGCCGCCAGCAGTCCCGGCATGTGCCTGCAATGCCAGACCTCACTGTTGCTCCGTCCAAACCGAACCACCTGACACATTCCGATCCAGAAAACACTTGACGCCCTTCCAAAGGTAGTACTAAGGTACTAGATATCGATGACCGCTGCTGCTACCACTCGCAGACAGACAAACATAGTGGTGCCAGTAAACAGGAGAAGAAAACGAGACGCCACTATCCATATTACACGATGCCAACCTACCAACGGCACCAACGCGAGCCGCAAAACGGCTCATTCACCTTGGTTCCGCCACTTGTTGACGACACTCACCACAGCACTCCTCGATATCCTACAAGTCGTGCAGTTTCCGGAACGCTCGTGCTGAGCCTCTGGGCCATCACAATCTGCCCTCGATCAAACCGAGTGCTTTTCCCATTCTACTCACGGACAGCTCACTCACTGATACTGTTTGTTGTTGTTGTTGTGGTCTTCAGTCCTGAGACTGGTTTGATGCAGCTCTCCATTCTACTCTATCCTGTGCAAGCTTCTTCATCTCCCAGTACCTACTGCAACTTACATCCTTCTGAATCTGCTTAGTGTATTCATCTCTTGGTCTCCCCCTACGATCTTTACCCTCCACGCTGCCCTCCAATACTAAATTGGTGATCCCTTGATGCCTCAGAACATATCCTACCAACCGATCCCTTCTTCTGGTCAAGTTGTGCCACAAACTCCTCTTCTCCCCAATCCTATTCAGTACCTCCTCATTAGTTATGTGGTCTACCCATCTAATCTTCAGCATTCTTCTGTAGCACCACATTTCGAAAGCTTCTATTCTCTTCTTGTCCAAACTATTTACCGTCCATGTTTCACTTACATACATGGCTACACTCCATACAAATACTTTCAGAAATGACTTCCTGACACTTAAATCTATACTCGATGTTAACAAATTTCTCTTCTTCAGAAACGCTTTCCTTGCCATTGCCAGTCTACATTTTATATCCTCTCTACTTCGACCATCATCAGTTATTTTTCTCCCCAAATAGCAAAACTCCTTTACTACTTTAAGTGTCTCATTTCCTAATCTAATACCCTCAACATCACCCGACTTAATTCGACTACATTCCATTATCCTCGTTTTGCTTTTGTTGATGTTCATCTTATATCCTCCCTTCAAGACACCATCCATTCCGTTCAACTGCTCTTCCAAGTCCTTTGCTGTCTCTGACAGAATCACAATGTCATCGGCGAACCTCAAAGTTTTTATTTCTTCTCCATGGATTTTAATACCTACTCCGAATTTTTCTTTTGTTTCCTTTACTGCTTGCTCAATATACAGATTGAATAACATCGGGGAGAGGCTACAACCCTGTCTCACTCCATTCCCAACCACTGCTTCCCTTTCATGTCCCTCAACTCTTATAACTGCCATCTGGTTTCTGCACAAATTGTAAATAGCCTTTCGCTCCCTGTATTTTACCCCTGCCACCTTTAGAATTTGAAAGAGAGTATTCCAGTCAACATTGTCAAATGCTTTCTCTAAGTCTACAAATGCTAGAAATGTAGGTTTGCCTTTCCTTAATCTTTCTTCTAAGATAAGTCGTAAGGTCAGTATTGCCTCACGTGTTCCAGTATTTCTACGGAAACCAAACTGATCTTCCCCGAGGTCGGCTTCTACTAGTTTTTCCATTCGTCTGTAAAGAATTCGTGTTAGTATTTTGCAGCTGTGGCTTATTAAACTGATTGTTCGGTAATTCTCACATCTGTCAACACCTGCTTTCTTTGGGATTGGAATTATTATTCTACTGTATGACGGTGAAATTATAGTTTCGTTAAGACAGGTTACCTATAACTATGAGATATGATGTGAACATGGATGACATTGATAGATGACATTGCTCACAACTGCTCATTCTGAAATAACAATAGGATTGAGAAACACAGAATAAGCGTATAAACAAGGATTGCGGATTGCGGGTAGCTCCATGTGACAAGTATGTTTAGTTTCGTCACATATTTTATAAATCTTGAGATGCACCCACATGCCTTGCTGATACTGTGGCATCAAGCAGTCAGGCCTGCAAGATCAGTGGTCTGCCAAGCGAGTGGATTCATTCTTATTTATCAAGTAACATGAGCTCTAGGACTCACAATTAAGTTACAAATTATTCTCCTGTTTGAATATTACGCAACGGAAACGGATAACGCACATCTGACTATTAGTAATTTACACAACTCTGACTGTTCACTACGAACTGGCAATACCACATTTTCTTTCTTACCCAACGGCTTTGATCAACACGTGGCCATCGCACTGAATATGAATGGCACACACATTATACATTCTGGATATCATGACAACATACAATTCGAAGGAAAAGGCCACCAATCTTTTTCTTTTCACTATCTTTTTTTATTCCGATAAATTCTATAACCTAAACACACCATTACGTTTACTACAACAATTGCACATGAGAAACTCCGCCCAGTGGGCATGGCTTTACATTGGTGATTCTCTATCTTATGGTCTCGTAATTATCTAACACTACAGTGCACTTTCTGGATAGGATGGTGGATCCTTTGCTGTATCTCACACTTCGACTCTCACATCCATCATCACGAAAATTTCCTCCAGACCGAACGGTACAAAAGGAACATGCATAACCCACTACCTCTGAACCTATCTTGCTACTCTCCCATGCAAACCACACATACTTAAATTACATGAAATACACCACACTGGCAACATGGAATACAACACAAGGAATAGTCACAACGTTATAATCATATCACTTTCAGCTTTCCCACTTCAATTAGTATTCATTCCAGTTTCACACGACACTGCCCCACTTCGTAACTTTTCTTTCCTACTATGAACTCTGGATGATATATGCGCGTCTTCCTGTGCAATGCAAGCCAAGTGGCGTTACTGGATAGACGGCTGACTCACCTTGCTTCTCTCTCAGAGTATTAGAGTTTGAATCTAGCGTCACACGGAAACATAACACGCAAAGTAGTATTAAGAACATATTCGTCACACACGCGAGTCCTCAACTGATACCATGGACGAGTACTTCTCTTTATCCTTTGTCTCATACACAGATTGAGACTCACACAGTACTCACCACGTGGAAGTACTCGTCTCTAATTTCAAGTCCTGCACACGCCATTTCTTAAATATTTCCAACTTACAGTACACACGCCAGTAATTCAACTTAACTTTAGCACTCGGAAGTATTTAAACTTATTGCTACACGTGGTTTCATTGTGACCGTTGGTCACTTTCGAAGATTACTACGATCCCCTTAATATTACCTGCCTGACACTTAATTCTCCCCGCAAAAGTTCCTTAAATAGAAAAATTATTATTCTAAACTACTCATATGTATTCCACATGCATACCATTCTCTCCAATCTTTTGTCTTTACGGAGCATACCTAAGACAGGTCTTACCAACACAAGATCCAGTGTCAGAGTGCTGAAACATGGCCGTTCTTCAGGTCATCTCGCACCTCCGTCGAGGTGGGGGAAGACCATGCTACCCATTGGTCAGCCACATTTCAGGCGCTCAAAGCTCAGGTAAATTTCATCTCTTTGGTTCCACCAAAGGTGACCAAAGGACCGTCTCAAAGATGATCACATAGTCACATTCACTATCTGTGGTTAGCAGACGACTATACATTCATTCATTTTGCGGATCTCACCAAATTGGATGTAGGGATTTATTTTGTGGGAGTGCACATGTGATCAATTAAATAAATAAATTGTCATTCTTTCCTACACTGGTACCCGGCTTTGGTGTATTAAGTGAAATTGAGTTATTATTACAAAAAATATGGTGTTCTGACAAGAATAACGAAGAATGTTGTACCTATTTTCAATGTCGGGCGGTACTGTACCCTTTCAATCTAAACAATTATAATGTACTTTTATTGCATTCTTGCAGACAGAGCAAGTAATAGTATTATTTGTTGCTGATTGCGAATGCTACACTCAAGAGCTACTTTTATTGTTGACAAGTTTAATTCATATAAGTTGGTTTTACAATTTTAATGGTACAACAGAGATTACAATACAAGTAAGCATCCCAGAGGGCTTAACGAAGTCAAGTTATAGTCTCATAAGGTACGTTTATCACGTAAAATTATGTATCCCAATACATCAACTGTAGCAGATTTGGCAAGTGGAAACAAGCGAATAAAGAAATACATTTTCTAGTTGAAAAATCTCATCCTTCTCAAGAAAGACAACCATCATGTGCAGGGAAAAGTAATCTCCACATGATTAAACGAAACTAAAGAAATCAGACCCTGTGCCCTCGAGCACAAATTGCTGTATGTTTGTCCTCGGGCGTTTCTTTCAGGCACGAGACGTATCTCCCCAGAGAATATGCCGATAAGCAACCACACTCTAGACGTTTTGTGGCGGCAACACACATTAATGTTCCTCTCACTATAATAACGAAGTCTACGTACGGTTTTTGTCTTTACAGTTATGTGCACAAAACAGGTTTCCGAGAGCAAGACTGAAACTAGACTTCCCGCGTTGTAGCCAAGACACCAGATCAAAAAATTTACTATTTCCTTACATGGTTATATGCATACTTAATAATATCCTTTGTCAGTACATCAATTGCGATTTTATCGAAAACAAGAAAATGGTTCAAATGGCTCTGAGCACTATGCGACTTAACTTCTGAGGTCATCAGTCGCCTAGAACTTAGAACCAATTAAATGTAACTAATCTAAGGGCATCACACACATCCATGCCCAAGGCAGGATTAGAATTGCGACCGTAGCGGTCGCTCGGCTCCAGACTGTAGCGCCTAGAACCGCACGGCCATTCCGGCACGCAAAACAGGAAAATACAGCAAAGTATGAATGTAATACTGCGGCCGAAAACCTCAAGGACCAATGTATGGGTATGTGTAGAGTCTCTAATTTACGAAAACACTTAAGTATTAATTAAACGTAAATACATTTTTCAATAAAAGTGGTAACTAAAAGAACTGTTATTTTGCACAGGACCGCTGCAGCACTTAAAATGCAGACTATACAAACTGTGTAATGAATATGGTATACATATGTTACTCAAGCTGGAGCTGGGTCACATTCTGAAGTGTGTCTCTCCATAAAATAGAGCTGTATAAAAAAGCTGCTGGTTGTTGCATTTCTTCATTAAATAAAGTAATGTGTTAGAGGTTTAGATCAAAGCACGGTACTACTGGTTTGGGTCTCACACTTGGCCACCGAGCTTACAATAACCATGCAGATCCAATTCACATCAGTTTGTGTCGACTATGATGCTGAACGGTGGTTTAAAGCTCTATGGGGCTGCCACCGAGGCAACGAACAACTGAGGATGTTCGCGTCTGGTAAGTGAAACGAATGTACAAAATCAAATATTATGCGTCCTCTGCCAGTTTATCAGCTTATTAATTAATGAAAAGTACCAAGTTGGTGCACATCGACAGCGCAGAAAGATACGTATATAGCTTCCTTTCTGTGTTTACTTCGTAGATTCTTACTTAAATTGCGTTTGAGTTTCGTATAGGAGGTGTAATTTCGAGTTTTAGTTACTGTAATCGTAAATTCAGGCAGATTGTAGCGCATTCATTAGGCATTTGTACAGGTTAGTTCATACATTCTTTGCGTTTTTCCCTTGCGTTATCTAGGCACAGACTCGTGTTTCAGTAACTGTTGTTCAACATCGATTAGAATGGACAGGGACTGTGATTGCTGTGTTCGGATGAGGGCTGAGTTGGCATCATTTCGCTCACAGCTGCAGGCGGCGCTGACTTCGGTCGCACAGCTTGAGGCTGTTGCCAATGGGCACCACTGTGAAGAGCCGGACTTGGGTATCACGGGGATGTCAACCTCGTCCCGTCTGTCCCCAGATCGGTCTGCCGCTGTGGTTGCAGCGGTTGCTGCCCACAGTGGGGCTGAGCCCTCGCCTGTGGTTGATTGGGAGGTCGTTCCAAGGCGTGGCAGGCAGCGAAAGACGTCCCCGGAGGCTGATCAGAAAGCCTCCCCAGTGCGTCTGACAAACAGGTTTCACGTACTGTCTGTCTGAGCCAGATGCAGCTGCCTGCCATGTTTCAGTGGGTTATTCTCAGCCTTCAAGGTCCGAGCAATCGCAGAGGGTGGGCTTATTGGTAGTTGGGAGCTCCAATGTTAGGCGCGTAATGGGGCCCCTTAGGGGTATGGCGGCTAAGGAGAAGAAGAAATCCAGTGTGCACTCCGTGTGCATTCCCGGTGGAGTCATTCCTGATGTGGAAAGGGTCCTTCCGGATGCCATGAGGAGCACAGGATGCAGCCAGCTGCAGGTGGTGGCACATGTCGGCACTAATGACGTGTGTCGCTTTGGATCTGAGGAAATTCTCTCTGGATTCCAGCGGCTGTCTGATTTGGTGAAGGCTGCCGGTCGTGCTTACGAGATGAAGGCAGAGCTCACCATCTGCAGCATCGTTGACAGAACCGACTGCGGACCTTTGGTGCAGAGCCAGGTGGAGGGTCTGAATCAGAGGCTCAGACGGTTTTGAGACCGTGTTGACTGCAGATTCCTTGACTTGAGCCATAGGGTGGTGGGGTTTCGGACTCCGCTGAATAGGTCAGGAGTTCAGTACACTCAGCTGGCGGCTACACGGGTAGCGGAGGCTGTGTGGCGTGGACTGGGCGGTTTTTTAGGTTAGAAGGCCTCGGGAAAGTACGGGGTGGACTGCAATCTCAAAGGGTGCATGGCAAATACAGGACGTGCTTGGATCAAGGAACAGTCGGAATTGTAGTTGTAAATCGTTGTAGTTGTGCTGGGAAAGTCCCTGAGCTTCAAGCGCTAATAGAAAGAACAGAAGCTGAAATCGTTATAGGTACAGAAAGCTGACTAAAGCCTGAAATAAGTTCTGCAGAAACTTTTACGAAGTCTCAGACGGTGTTCAGGAAAGATAGATTAGGCAGAATTGGTGGTGGAGTGTTTGTGTCTGTCAGTAGTGGTTTATCTTGTAGTGAAGTCGAAGTAGATACTCCGTGCGAATTGGTATGGGTGGAGGTTATACTTAACAGCCGAACTAAGTTAATAATTGGCTCCTTCTACCGACCCCCAGACGCCGATGATATAGTTGCTGAACAGTTCAGAGAAAATTTGAGTCTCGTAGCAAATAAATACCCCACTCATACGGTTATAGTTGGTGGGGACTTCAACCTTCCCTCGATATGATGTTGGCAAAAATACTTGTTCAAAACCGGTGGTAGGCAGAAAACATCTTCCGAGATTGTCCTAAATGCTTTCTCCGAAAATTATTTCGAGCAGTTAGTCCACGAACCCACGCGAATTGTAAATGGTTGCGAAAACACACTTGACCACTTAGCCACAAACAATCCAGAGCAAATAGAGAGCATCATGACTGATACAGGGATTAGTGATTACAAGGTCGTTGTAGCTAAGCTCAATACCGTTTCTTCCAAATCCACCAGAAACAAACGCAAAATAATTTTATTTAAAAAAGCGGATAAAGTGTCACTAGAAGCCTTCCTAAGAGACAACCTCCATTCCCTCCGAACTGACTATGCAAATGTAGACGAGGTGTGGCTCATATTCAAAGATACAGTAGCAACAGCAATTGAGAGATTCATACCTCATAAATTGGTAAGAGATGGAACTGATCCCCCATGGTACACAAAACAGGTCCGAACGCTGTTGAAAAAGCATGCGAAGTTCAGAAGAACGCGAAATCCCGAATATTGGCTAAAATTTACAGACGTGCGAAATTTGGCATGGACTTCAATGCGAGATGCCTTTAATAGGTTCCACAACGAAACATTGCCTCGAAATTTGGTAGAAAATCCGAAAAAATTCTTGTCGTATATAAAGTACACGAGCGGCAAGACGCAGTCAATACCTTCGCTGCGCAGTGCCGATGATACTGTTACCGACGACTGTGCCGCTAAAGCGGACTTATTGAACGCAGTTTTCCGAAATTCCTTCACCAGGGAAGACGAATGGAATATTCCAGAATTTGAAACACGAACAGCTGCTAGCATGAGTTTCTTAGAAGTAGATATCTTAGGGGTTGCGAAGCAACTCAAATCGCTTGATACGGGCAAGTCTTCAGGTCCAGATTGTATACAGATTAGGTTCCTTTCAGATTACGCTGATGCAATAGCTCCCTACTTAGCAATCATATACAACCGCTCGCTCACCGATAAATCTGTACCTACAGATTGGAAAATTGCGCAGGTCGCACCAGTGTTTAAGAAGGGTAGTAGGAGTAATCCATCGAACTACGGACCTATATCATTGACGTCGGTTTTCAGTAGGGTTTTGGAGCATATATTATATTCAAACATTATGAATCACCTCGAAGGGAACGATCTATTGATACGTAATCAGCATGGTTTCAGAAAACATCGTTCTTGTGCAACGCAGCGTATCTCTTTATTCGCACGAAGTAATGGCCGCTATCGACAGGGAATCTCAAGTTGATTCCGTATTTCTAGATTTCCGGAAAGCTTTTGACACCGTTCCTCACAAGCGACTTCTAATCAAGCTGCGGGCCTATGGGGTATCGTCTCAGTTGTGGGACTGGATTCGTAATTTCCTGTCAGGAACGTGGCAGTTCGTAGTAATAGACGGCAAATCATCGAGTAAAACTGAAGTGATATCAGGTGTTCCCCAAGGAAGCGTCCTGGGACCTCTGCTGTTCCTGATCTATATAAATGACCTGGGTGACGATCTGAGCAGTTCTCTTAGGTTTTTCGCAGATGATGCTGTAATTTACCGTCTAGTAAGGTCATCCGAAGACCAGTATCAGTTGCAAAGCGATTTAGAAAAGATTGCTGTATGATATGGCAGGTGGCAATTGACGCTAAATAACGAAAAGTGTGAGGTGATCCACATGAGTTCCAAAAGAAATCCGTTGGAATTCGATTACTCGATAAATAGTAAAATTCTCAAGGCTGTCAATTCAACTAAGTTCCTGGGTGTTAAAATTACGAACGACTTCAGTTGGAAAGGCCACATAGATAATATTGTGGGGAAGACGAACCAAAGGTTGCGTTTCATTGGCAGGACACTGAGAAGATGCAAGAAGTCCACTAAAGAGACAGCTTACACTACACTCGTTCGTCCTCTGTTAGAATATTGCTGCGCGGTGTGGGATCCTTACCAGGTGGGATTGACGGAGGACATCGAAAGGGTGCAAAAAAGGGCAGCTCGTTTTGTATTATCACGTAATAGGGGGGAGTGTGTGGCAGATACGATACGCGAGTTGGGATGGAAGTCATTAAAGCAAAGACGTTTTTCGTCGCGGCGAGATCTATTTACGAAATTTCAGTCACCAACTTTCTCTTCCGAATGCGAAAATATTTTGTTGAGCCCAACCTACATAGGTAGGAATGATCATCAAAATAAAATAAGTGAAATCAGAGCTCTAACAGAAAGGTTTAGGTGTTCGTTTTTCCCGCGCGCTGTTCGGGAGTGGAATGGTAGAGAGATAGTATGATTGTGGTTCGATGAACCCTCTGCCAAGCACTTAAATGTGAATTGCAGAGTAATCATGTAGATGTAGATGTAGATGAACATTGCGACCCTTTCAGATATCTACAAAAAAAATGGAAATGTCGTGTGACAAGGGCCTCCCGTCGGGTAGACCGTTCGCCGGGTGCAAGTCTTTCGATTTGACGCCACTTCGGCAGCTTGCGTGTCGATGGGGATGAAATGATGATGATTAGGACAACACAACAGCCAGTCCCTGAGCGGAGAAAATCTCCGACCCAGCCGGGAATCGAACCGGTGCCCTTAGGACTGACAGTCTGTCGCGCTGACCACTTTTTCTTTCGGTATTGTTCGTAGAATTTGGTCTGGGCGGACGTCACAAGACATCCGTTCAAGTTGATCGTTGATTCCTTTACTCAGTTTTTTATTACAGACGGCGAGCAGCCCTCTGACGGAACACGCTGATCTACCATGCCGGCTGTCTCTCAGCTACCAGGGGAGGACTAAAAAAAATGGTTCAAATGGCTCTGAGCACTATGGGACTTAACTTCTGAGGTCATCAGTCCCCTAGAACTTAGAACTACCTAAACCTAACTAACCTAAGGACATCACACACATCCATGCCCGGGGCAGGATTCGAACCTGCGATCGTAGCGGTCGCGCGGTTCCGGACTTTAGCGCCTAGAACCGCTCGGCCACTAAGGCCGGCGGAGGACTCAGATATCTATAATAGTAAGCGACTAACACTGAGCACGGTACCAGTTAGAAGTTGCTTCTCTAATGGCTTCCCGGGGCAACAAGAATTTTGTTTTTAATTTATGTTAACTGATGGTAGAGGGAGGAGAAAGGAAACGAAAGAGGAGGAGCTAATGATGTTAGCTGCATTGGTACTTTATGGAAATCACGACAACGAGTTAAAATGTGTGCCGGGCAGGGACTCGGACCCACGATCTCTTGCTTACTTTCTTTTTTCTCCTGCTTACCTTCTTACTTTGGGATGGGGGGTGATTGGTGTATCCACCCTTTTTTTTATTTCACTGTTTCTTTTTTTGATTGCTAGAAAATCTCATTCTATTTACACGTTCACACGCAATTTCAAAGGAAGAAAATCTTTCAAATGCTTTTAATTAAACTAGAGAACTTTTTACTCACCTGCAGCAAATTTCATTTTCCTTCTTCAGAGAAATGCGTCAACATTTACACAGAAACAAAAGTAAATAATGAAACTGCCTTATGTAGCAGTCTACAGAATGAGATTAATAATGTTTTTACATAAAGCTCAACAGTCTAACAGTGAACTAGACTGAAATAAAACTAACATTGTAATGGAGCGGTATACCGTGGAATGTTAAAAAAACATCAGAAATTGAGAAACACAATAAACTACGCCTCAAATTTTAGTGAATATATTTCACATATTAAAACAAATCCTGTTACACACATAACAGTTAAGTAACAACCACTTGGGTGCCATACCACAACCAATATTTCTGTATTGCTTCAAACCCATAAAAATTTAACAGACTTCTCGCGTAACACAAAGACAGAAATACGCAGCAAAATGGAGAATTTGATCTCCAGTCCCCAAGCTGCTCTTTCATCCTGGTAGTATTCAACGATTCTTATCTTCCGTTCATCAATTCATCGCATCGGTAATTTAACTTCTCTTACCCTGGACGTTCGAGTTATGCGTGGTGTCTTGAAACACACTCCATAGGAAGATAGAGAAATATTTCGTCAGTATTTCGGAATGCTCACGATCTTTAGATGTTTTTCCTGTACAAAGGTCCAAAAGTCCATCACATTCTTTGGGTCATCTCTAAACAATAACCGTCTGGCCTCAAAGCCACGTTACTGCATTCGTTTTAGTTCGTGGATGGTACGTCTCATCCGGGAAGAATGCAATCACCGGTCCAGTAACGTGTTGTTCCATTCCGAGAAAGAAAGTGGTCATTGATGTCACCAGACGCCACACTTCTGCGGCGATGCCACATATGAGTCGGTGTTCATCGTCGTCCAGTGTTTGATACTGAGGGCTTAATGGTGAAACCGCCATCGCTTCTGTATCGGATGACATTTTTACCATTAACTGTCAGGTACCACACTGCACGTGTCTCTACATCTTTGGAAACATGGTGTATCGATAGACATACCACATGCCAATTGATACGTGGATGCCTCCTCTCAATAGGACTGCAACGTCGTCTCATCGTTAATATCTGATAGATGTAATCACCGTTACTTGTTTGGTTTCAGGCAGAACCATTTACTAGGCAACTGCGTTAACCACTCTGCCATCTTGACACCGTGTTTATCGCAAACACCCAGACTATGGCGGCATGCCCCCTGGTCGAACCACATTCCCACCTAGGGTTACCTATGCAGAATCCCCGTCCTCCATGTACGTTCATTTTAAATTCCGCTGGAGGTCAAATTTAACTGTGCATCCGCAGTGAAGTGTGGATTCATTTCCCATGAAGGTGAATCGAATATGTGAATGTGTGGCGTCTGTTCTTTCGGACATATCCGAAAGGAGAGACATCACACATTCATATATTTAAAAATGAACATGAACAGTCACAACCGCAAGAAACGTCTTTTTTATGAAATTATAGGTTTCGGTCTGTTGTAGACGATCTTCAGACCTCATACCACGTTAGTAGACGGTGACAGTGAACGGAACAGGCACTGCAATTCTACGAACGCTAACTGCTGAATGCACCTGAAAAATTATATCATTGTAAAACATATAGTTCAGGCGATATTGAGTCAGAAACATTGAGATGCGTCAAAAACTAGCTTTCGCTTTAAATGGAGCTCAAATTACGCAGATTACACTCAGCCGGTATTTGATAATGAGAGCACTTACCGACTTACAACAAAATTCAAACATAATTTCAAATCTTTTATACAGGATGATTCCATGATGATGTTACAAAATTTCAGGGATGATGGCGAAAGATAAATCTATCAAAGTGAGGTAAAGGACATTGGCCGGCAACCTCAGAGTCGAAAGTTATAAGCGTAAACAGTACTGGTTATTCTCACAGTAGAATAGATGTGCTACTGTAGTTATTGCTAAAATTTTAGGATAAGCAATTTCGGAGACGGCAGTGTGGACCAAAACTAGAAAAAAAGTCTAATAAACATACGCTCTAAGTGTCTACCTTAAAAGCTATGAGCTCTTGTTCACTTCGCTTTTGTGAAACACACCTCTTCTACTTGTATTAGAGTATGCGCTTTAGAGCTCATATTTCCTGGACACTTTTTTCTTGTTTGGTCGTTACTACCATCTCTGAGAGTTGCCTACCCTACAGACTTAGCAACAACCGTACCAGTGCACGTATTTCACTCTCAGAGAGATCCGAACGATTTTCGCTTATATCTTTCAAGTCGGTGGTTTGCGGACCAGGGTCCCTTATCTCCAACTTATGTATTTAACTCGGTCGCCTGCTGAGCAGGGTCCTTTATCTCAAACTGATACATTTACCGTTCTCCATCATCCCTGAATGTTTGTAAAATCACACACTATGTGTGTATTTGCAGCGTCGTATCCAAGGGTCTCGAGGGTCAAAGGGGAAGTATGTGGCCCTATGGCAACGGGAAATATCATGTATCCCTATCAAATCCGATTCATGCACATCCGCGCCATGGTCCCTCGGCATGTACGGCTAAGAGGCTAAGACATGCAAGGGCGAAACATCGAGTTGCCGACGCCTTAACATGGGGACCCGCCAGGTAAGGGAGCCAATCCTAACAGATCGCCAACCTCCAGCTTAGGGACTGATGACCTTAGCAGTTAAGTCCCATAAGATTTCACACACATTTGACCATTTTTGAAACCGCACCCGAAGATCTGTAGAATTTTATAGAAGTGCAAGAAGGGGAGTAAAGAGACTGAACGAAAATAAACAGAGAGCGAGTATGAAAGGAAGGAAATGGATGATGATGGTGATCATGATGATGATGTTTGGTTTGTGGATCGCTCAACTGTGCGGTCATCAGCGCCCGTATAAAGTCCCAAATTTTACACAGTCCATTTTTTTGTTTCACAATCCAACAAATGATGATGATGAAATGATGAGGACAACTCAGACACCCAGTCCCCGTGCAGAGGAAATCCCCAACACGGCCGGGAATCGAACCAGGGACACCGTGATCCAGAGCGGGCAACGCTAGCCACTAGACCACGGGCTGCGGACAAAAGAACTGAAAGAAATGGAACAGCTGAAAAGGATGAAAGAGGTGAGTGCTTTTTATCAGAAGTTTAATATGGGTGGGAAGAGTTTCCTGCTAAGGACGAATTTATATAGAAATACGGATAGTTTAGCCTTGAGCATTGATGTAGCGGTATTTATAAGACGAGCTCAACACTTTGATGAACTGTTGAATGATGGTACAGCTGAGAACCAAGGAATCTTATCCTCTGTTAATACAAGGAACTCAGAAACAGAGGAACCAGTGCCAAGTGTTGAGGAACTGAAGTGAACCATCAAGAAGATTAAGAATAATAAGGACCCACGGACGGATCTCATACAGGCAGAACACTTTAAAAATGCAGGAAACGAATTCGTCAAACGTTTCCACAAGCTTGCACTTACGATTTATATTGATGAAAGTATGCCTCATGATATAGGTATTATATGCCAGATCACAAGGAAGGCAGTTATATGGTATACTCTAACTACAGAGGAATTTGCCTATTACCTACACCATATAAAATGTTTCCAACATATTGAAAATGCTGTTGGTGACTATTAATGTGGGTTTCGTCTGAGAAAATCTACTGTTGATCAGTTCTTCACAATACAGCAAATACTAGAAAAATGCAAGGAATTTGGCATTGATGTATATCACCTCTTTGTAGAGTTGAGATCAGCCTGCGACAATATTGACAGAAATACAGCATTGGGAGAGTCAGACGTTCCTAATAAACTGATTCTCATAGTGAAAGATACTATGGAAAACACCTGGACTTGGAGGCGACTTTAACCTACCCAGTATAGACTGGGATGTCTACGAATTCATGCGAGGGTAACAGACAGTCATGCGAAATACTTTTGAGTACATTTTCTTAAAGCTGTCTTGAGCAGCTAGCTCGGCAGCCAACACGAAATGGAAATACTCAGACCTCGTAGCTACAAACAGGCCAGACCTTATGGAGAATGTCAGTATAGAAACGTGCATGAGTAGAGAAACGATTGGAAAATTTAGAAACAAATAAATCACCAGGTACGGATGGAATCCCAGTTCAGTTTCACAAAGAGTACTCTACATCATTGTATTTATCGTGAATCTCTCGCCCAGCAAAAAGTCCCAAGTGACTGGAAAAAACGCAGATGACTCCAGTATGTAAGAAAGATAAAAGAAATTGAAGACCGATGTCCCTAACATCGGTTTGCTGCAGAATTCTTCAATGTATTCTCAGTTCGAATATGTTAAACTTTCTTGACACGAATCAACATGGTTTTAGAAAGCATCGCTCGTGAGAAATTGAGCTTGCCATTTTCTCACTGATATACTGCGACTATGGATGAAGGACAACAGGCAGCTTCCATATTTCAAGATTTCCGGAAAGCATTTGATACGGTGCCCCCACTGCAGGCTGTTAACGAAGGTACGAGCATATGGTATAAGTTCACAGATATATGAGTGGCTCGAAGACTTCTTAAGTAATAGAATCCAATATGTTGTCTTTGACGGTGAATGTTCATCAGAGACAAGGATATCGTCAAGAGTGCCCCAGGGAAGTGTGATAGGACCGCTGTTGTTCTCTGTATACATAAATGATTAAGCGGGTAGGGCGGGCAGCAAGCTGTGGTTGTTTGCTGATGATACTGTGGTGTACGGTGATCTTCCAAGTTGGGTGACTGTGGGAAGATACCAGACGACTTAGACAACATTTCCAGTTTGTGCGATGAATGGCAGCTGGCTCTTATTGTGAAAAAATGTAAGTTAACGCGGACGAGTAGGAAGAGCAAACCTGGAATGTTTGGTTACAGTATACTAGTGTCCTGAATGACACATTCAAGTCGTTTAAATATCTGGGCGTAACGTTGCAAAGCGATATGAAATGGAAAGAGTATATGAGAACTGTGGTAGGGAAGGCGAATTGACCACTTCGGTTTACTGGAAGAATTTTAGGGAAGAGTGGTTCACCTCTATAGGAGACCGCATGTAGGACGCTCGTGCGACCTGTTCTTGAGTACTGCACGGGTGTTTGGGATCCATACAAGGTCGGTCTGAAGGAAGACATCGAAACAATTCAGAGGCGGGTTGGTAGATTTGTTGTCGGTAGATTCGAACAACACGTAAGTGTTACGGAGCTGCTTCGGGAAGTCAAATGGGAATCCCTGGAGGTAAGGGGACATTATTTTAGAGAAAATTGAGAAACTTTAGAGAACCGGCATTTAAAGCTGATGACAAACAATTCAACTGCTGCCAACATACTTTGTGCGTAAGGACCACGAAGATAAGATACTAGAAATTAGGGCTCATACGGAGGCATCTAGATAGTCGTTTTTCCCTCGCTCTATTTTCGAGTGGAACAGGAAAGGAAAGTTACTAGTAGTGGTACAGGGATTCTTTCACCACGCAGCGTACAGTGGCATGCGGAGTAGCTATGTAGATGTAGATGCAGATGCAGATGTAAAATGCATGATATGTTATCAGGTGCTGTGATCACAAAAAATGAAGTAAGACAGGGGGACACAGTGACGTACCGTCTTTTTAACATAGCCTTATAAAAGTTCATAAGCGATGCCGCCATCAACACAAAGTCTAACGTGAATAAATCAGTTCACGTGCTCGCATATGCAGATGATATTGTTATAACTGCAAGAGCGCCAAGAGCAATGAAATAAGCATTTACAAGTCTTGAAAGATTTGCTAGAAAGATGGACCTCCAAATAAAGGAAGGGAAAACTAAGCAAATGCTTGTATCTAAGAAAGATTAGCCAAATGAATCCCCATCCATAAAAATTGGTTCATGTAAGTTTGATGTCATGCGTAGTTTCATTTACTTTGGATCAGAAGTAAACTGTAAGAACAATTTCAGCTCTGAAATCCAAAAACGAATATTTTCCGACAGCAAATACTACGATGGCTTCAGAAAATAACCGAAATTTAAGTTGCTGTTCAAGAAAATTAAACTTACAATTTATAAAGTTTTAGTGAGGTCAGTGTTAACATACGGTGCTGAAACATGGACATTAACAAAATTTAATGAAAGGCGACTGAGCATATTTGAAAGAAAGATCTTGAGACAAATTCTTGGGCCAGGGGAAGAAAACGGTGTCTTGGGGAGGAGATTCGGCTATGAATTATATAATCTGTATAGTGAAGCATATATTGTCAGCTACTTTTAAGATTAAAGGGCTGGAATGGGCAGAACATGTACTGAAAGCAAACGACACAATGATTTAAGAAGATATTCAGCGCACTGCCTGAAAGAACTAGGAGAGTAGGAAGACCATAGCTAAGATGGGAGGAAGGTTTCAGAGAGGACATAAGGAAAACGGGAATTCAAAATAGGAGTTCGGCACTAAACAGGAAAGAATGGAAGTGCTATTGCGCCAATGATGATGATGATCCAAGCCTCTCGATCCTTGTACATTTTTCGCCTGTTGTTCTTCCCCTAATCTCATCGCATGCCCATGCCATTTTAAAGGCCGTTTTTTTCACCTCTTCGGTAATGTACGTGGAGCTTTTCATTCGCTTCCTGATTTCCTATTTGGGATCATCTGTTGCCTCGGATCTCTACAACTTCTCAGAAAATCCGTTTGCCAGGGCTTCAACTTTTCTTTTGTAAGCTCATTCTCGTGCACATGCTTAACATCAAATATTTAACACATTAACTCATTTGTACAGTAATTCATGGAAAATACCGACAGGAAGGAATGACAGGGCGATAGGACATCATCGGAATAACTTCCATGGTACTAAAGGAAGTTATAACCAGTAAAAACTTAAAAACTGTAGAGGAAGAAAGATTGGGATACTTCCGGCAAATGACTGAAGATTTAGGCCGCAAGTTCTACAATCTGAGACGAAAAGTTTGGCACAGGAGAAGAATTTGTTGCGGGATGCATCCAACCAGCCGTAAGAGTGATGACTCAAAAACGAAAAAAAGGTAACCAGACGTCTGAAGCGGTTTTACACATGGTAGTTCGATTCTTTAAGGAATCGTGGGGGTGGGGCGTTTACAGGTATGTATGCGAGGAGGGTGAGGTGAGAGTTAGAGTGATGGAGAGGTAAGAGTAGACAGGTTGAAGTAGTACATTGAAGGTGTCTTTGAGGGGGAGGACTTGTCCGATGACGAAGTAGAAGGAAAAACAGGAGTCGATAGAGAAAATAAATGGGATCCAGTATTAAAATCAGAATATAAAATACCTTTGCGAATAATTAAGTTTAAATAATACAGAATCGATAGATAACATCATTCAATCGGAATTCGTAAAACCATGGGAGGGGGGGGGGGGGGGGGAGATGAGTGGCAATCATACGACTATTCAGATTGATGTGTAGAACATACGAGACTGACGACGTACCATCAGACTTTCGCAAAAATACCGTCCACACAATTCCAAAGACGGCAAGGGCCGATAAGAGCCTTACACGTCGTCCATCCAAGCTGCTGACAAGAATAATACACAGAGGAATCGGAGAGAAAACTAAGGAACTGTAAATGACGATGAGTTTGACTTTACGGAAGGTAAAGGCACTAGACAGGCAGTTCTGACGTTGCGGTTGATAATGTGGGCAAGACTCGAGAAAAATCAAGACCTATTCATAGGACCTGTCAATCTGAAAAACCGCGTTCTACAATTTTTAATAGTGCAAGATGTTCGAAATTCTGAGAAAATAGGGTTAAGTTATAGGGAAAGATGGTTAATACGCAATATGTACAAGAACCAAAAGGAAACACTACGAGTGGAAGACCAAGAATGAAGTGCTCCGATTAGAAGGATTGTCAGACGGGGATGTAGTCTTCCCCTCCCCCCCCCTCCCCCATCCACCTACTGTTCAATCTATACAGAGAAGAAGCAATGAGGGAAATAAAAGGAAGTTTCGGGACTGGGATTAAAGTTCAGGGTCCAAGGATATCGCTGATGACATCGCTATCCTCAGTAAGTGAAAGTGAAGGAGGTTTTCAGGATCTGTTGGATGGAATGAAAAGTGTAATAAGAACAGAGAGAAACCTAACATCGTAATTGGTGATCACGGAGTAAATGAAATTAAGGAATTCAGCTATGTTGGAAGCAAAACAATGGAAATGAGCGTATGGCATCGTTGGCCGGGAGGCCCGTATTTGGGGAAGTTCGACCGGCAAGCACAAGTCTTATTTCATTCGACGCCACATTGGGCGACTTGCGCGCCGGTGATGAGGACGAAATGATGATGACGACAACACGGCACCCAGTACACGAGCGGAGAAAATCCCCAACCCGGCCGGGAATCGAACCCGGGCACGCTTGCATGGGAGGCGAGCACGTTACCACCAAGCTAAGCAGGCGGACGTCGGAAGCCAAATAACCCGTGACGGGCGGAGCAAGGAGGACAAAGAAAGCAGACTTTCACTGGCAAAAACGGCATTCCTGGTCGAGACAAGTCTACTAGTATCAAACATAAGCCTTAATTTGATGAAGAAATTTCTGAGAATGTACAGTACGTTTGGAGCACAGCATTCTACGGCAGTGGGACATGGACTACGGGAAAACTGGAACAGATGAGAAATGAAGCATTTGAGATGCGGTGCTGCAGCAGAATGCTGAAAAATGAGGTGGACTGATGAAGTAAGGAATGAGGAGGTTCTCCGCTCAATCGGCGAGGAAAGAAGTATATTGAAAATATTGGCAAGAAGAAGGAATAAGATGATAGGGAATCTGTTACGACACAAGGGAGTAGCGTCCATGGCACCAGATGGCGGTGAAGAGGGAAAAAACTGTAGAGGAAGAAAGAGATTGGACTACATCTACACTACTGGCCATTAAAATTGCTACACCACGAAGATGACGTGTTACAGACGCGAAATTTAACCGACAGGAAGAAGATGCTGCGATATGCAAATTATTAGCTTTACAGAGTATTCACACAAGGTTGGCGCCGGTGGCGACACCTACAACCTGCTGAAATGAGGAAAGTTTGCAACCGAGTTTTCATACACAAACAGCAGTTAACCGGCGTTGCCTGGTGAAACGTTATTGTGATGCCTCGTGTAAGGAGGAGAAATGCGTACCATCACGTTTCCGACTTTGATAAAGGTCGGATTGTAGCCTATCGCGATTGCGGTTTATCGTATTGCGACATTGCTGCTGCCGTTGTTCGAGGTCCAATGAATGTTAGCAGAATATGGAATTGGTGGGTCCAAGAGAGTAATACGGAACGCCGTGCTGGATCACAACAGCCTCGTATCACTAGCAGTCGAGATGACAGGCATCTTATCCGCATAGCTGTAACGGATCGTTCAGCCACGACTCGATACCTGAGTCAACAGATGGGGACGTTTGCAAGACAACAACACTCTGCATGAACAGTTCGACGACGTTTGCAGCAGCATGGACTATCAGCTCGGAGACCATGGCTGCGGTTACCCTTGACGCTGCATCACAGACAAGAGCGCCTACGATGGTGTACTCAACGACGAATCTGGGTGCACGAATGGCAAAACGTCATTTTTTCAGATGAATCCAGGTTCTGTTTACAGTATCATGATGGTCGCATCCGTGTTTGGCGGCATCGCGGTGAACGCACATTGGAAGCGTGTATTCGTCATCACCATACTGGCATATCATCCGGCGTGATGGTATGGGGTGCCATTGGTTACACGTCTCGGTCACCTCTTGTTCGCATTGACGGCACTTCGAACAGTGGACGTTACATTTCAGACGTGTTCTGACCCTTGGCTCTACCCTTCATTCGATCCCTATGAAGCCCTACATTTCAGCAGGATAATGCACGACCGCATGTTGCAGGTGCTGTACGAGCCTTTCTGGATACAGAAAATTTTCTACTGCTGCTCTGGCCAGCACATTCTCCAGATCTCCCACCAATTGAAAACGTCTGGTCAATGGCGGCCGAGCAACTGGCTCGTCACAATACGCCAGTCACTACTCTTGATGAACCGTGGTATCGTGTTGAAGCTGCATGGGCAACTGTACCTGTACACGCCATCCAAGCTTTGTTTGACTCAATGCCCAGGCGTATCAAGGTCGTTATTACGGCCAGAGGTGGTTGTTCTGGGTACTGATTTCTCAGGATCTGTGCACCTAAATTGAGTGAAAATGTAATCACATGTCAGTTCTAGTATAATATATTTGTCCAAGAATACCCGTTTATAGAAAAAAATTGGTTCAAATGGCTCTAAGCACTATGGAACTTAACATCTGAGGTCATCAGTCCTCTAGACTTAGAACTACGAGGGCAGTTCAATAAGTAATGCAACACATTTTTTTCTGAAACAGGGGTTGTTTTATTCAGCATTGAAATACACCACGTTATTCCCCAATCTTTTAGCTACACAACACTATTTTTCAACGTAATCGCCATTCAATGCTACGGCCTTACGCCACCTTGAAATGAGGGCCTGTATGCCTGCACGGTACCATTCCACTGGTCGATGTCGGAGCCAACGTCGTACTGCATCAATAACTTCTTCATCATCCGCGTAGTGCCTCCCACGGATTGCGTCCTTCATTGGGCCAAACATATGGAAATCCGACGGTGCGAGATCGGGGCTGTAGGGTGCATGAGGAAGAACAGTCCACTGAAGTTTTGTGAGCTCCTCTCGGGTGCGAAGACTTGTGTGAGGTCTTGCGTTGTCATGAAGAAGGAGAAGTTCGTTCTGATTTTTGTGCCTACGAACACGCTGAAGTCGTTTCTTCAATTTCTGAAGAGTAGCACAATACACTTCAGAGTTGATCGTTTGACCATGGGGAAGGACATCGAACAGAATAACCCCTTCAGCGTCCCAGAAGACTGTAACCATGACTTTACGGCTGAGGGTATGGCTTTAAACTTTTTCTTGGTAGGGGAGTGGGTGTGGCGCCACTCCATTGATTGCTGTTTTGTTTCAGGTTCGAAGTGATGAACCCATGTTTCATCGCCTGTAACAATCTTTGACAAGAAATTGTCACCCTCAGCCACATGACGAGCAAGCAATTCCGCACAGATGGTTCTCCTTTGCTCTTTATGGTGTTCGGTTAGACAACGAGGGACCCAGCGGGAACAAACCTTTGAATATCCCAACTGGTGAACAATTGTGACAGCACTACCAACAGAGATGTCAAGTTGAGCACTGAGTTGTTTGATGGTGATCCGTCGATCATCTCGAACGAGTGTGTTCGCACGCTCCGCCATTGCAGGAGTCACAGCTGCGCACGGCCGGCCCGCACGCGGGAGATTAGACAGTCTTGCTTGACCTTGTGGCGATGATAACACACGCTTTGCCCAACGACTCACCGTGCTTTTGTCCGCTGCCAGATCACCGTAGACATTCTGCAAGCGCCTATGAATACCTGAGATGCCCTGGTTTTCCGCCAAAAGAAACTATCACTGCCCGTTGTTTGCAACGCACATCCGTTACAGACGCCATTTTAACAGCTCCGTATAGCGCTGCCACCCGTCGGAAGTCAATGAAACTATACGAGACGAAGCGGGAATGTTTGAGAATATTCCACAAGAAATTTCCGGTTTTTTCAACCAAAATTGGCCGAGAAAAAAAATGTGTTGCATTACTTATTGAACTGCCCTCGTACATTAGCCTAACTAACCTAAGGACATCACACACATCCATACCCGAGGCAGGACACGAGCCTGCGACCGTAGCAGCAGCGTGGTTCCGGACTGAAGCGCCTAGAACCGCTTCGCCACAACGGCCGGCACCCGTTTATCATCTGCATTTCTTCTTGGTGTAGCAATTTTAATGGCCAGTGGTGTATTAAATAATAGAAGGCGTTCGTTTTAAGTGCTATTCTGAGATGGAAAGGTTGTTACAAAAGAGGATTTTTGTGGCTGGCCACATGAAGCGAATTAGAAGACGGGTGACAACAAAAAGCTGATATCGAACTGGGGTAAGCGGTGGGGAGGGGGAAGCGGCGGGGTGCGCAAAGTCACCAGTCTTGTTACACACGCCACAGCCTGTGAAGATGAGGCTGAGGTGCTGGGAACACTGGTAGCCTGTTTCCCCCAGTGCGGAGCGACAGGTCCCACAGTGACAGCTGTTGCGGCGGCGCCTGCAGCGACGCGGGCGGCGGCAGGTAGCGAGCGCGTGTAATTGGCGGGGCGTCCGCCGTGTCAGCTTTTAGTAACCCGAGACGCGGGGGCGAGGCGAGCACTCGGCGCGGTCAGGCCGCCTCCGCCGCCACATGTGCTGCTCTCTGGCTGCGCGGGCACACAAAAACAAAAAGAACGGCGCAGGAATGCGGGGGCGCGTGGGACTGGCAGCACGTATCCAGCCCGGCACTGGAACTGGAGCACGCGGAAAGCGAGACGCCACCGATACGGCGGGACCTGTCAGTGCCGCGTCCGCGGGGCCGCTCCGCCTGCCAGCCGGGAAAAAAAATCAGAAACTCCGCCGCTTGCGGCTCTCAACAGAAGTCTAGCACATAGCACTACACGATGGAATCACTTTACCCTTCGCACCAGACGACAGCAGCTTCTGTTGCCAGGTTGTCAGAGACGTCTGCAGTCGTGAATGCCACCCTTACTGAAGATGAGCGTGGGTAAACTGTGCAAACGTTTTCTTCAGACACGATACCGAGGCCGTATGTTTGTTGAAGGACATTCTAATGGTTTCACCTAGGCTACTGCCAACTAAAGAGGCCCTGGAGGCCCAACGGTACCGACCGGCCGCCGTGTCATTCTGCGCCCGCAGGCGTCACTGGATGCGGATATGGAGCGGCAAGTGGTCAGTACACCGTGCTCCCTGCCGTATGTCAGTTTACGAGACCGGAGACGCTACTTCTCAATCAAGTAGCTCCTCAGCTTGCCTCATAAGAGCTGAGTCCACTCCGCTTGCCTACTGCGCTCGGTAGACCGGACGTTCACTCATCCAAGTGCGAGTCCAGCCCGGCAGCGCTTAACTTCGGTGATCTGACTGCCATGGTCGCAGGTTCGAATCCTGATGTGTGTGATGTCCTTAGGTTAGTTAGGTTTAAGTAGTTCTTAGTTCTAGCGGACTGATGGCCTCAGACGTTACGTCCCATAGTGCTCAGAGCCATTTGAACCATTTCGGTGATCTGACGGGAACCTTCTTACCACTGCGGCAAGGCCGTTAGCAACAGAACACATATTTACTTTGCTTAATTTCGTGCGATTGACCAACTTTTCCTGTAGGTGCTAGCGTGAAACTGAAGAGCGAAAGAAACTGGTACATCTGCCTAGTATCGTGTAGGGCCCCCGCGAGCACGCAGAAGTTACGCAACACGACTCGGTATGGACTCGATTAATGTCTGAAGCAGTGATGGAAGGAACTGACACCATGAATCCTGCAAGGCTGTCCATAAAAGAGTACGAGGGGGTGGAGATCTCTTCTGAACAGCACGTTACAAGGCATCCTAGATAAGCTCAATAACGTTCATTTCTGGGGAGTCTGGTAGCCAGTGGAAGTGTTTAAACTCATAAGAGTGTTCCTGGAGCCACTCTGTAGCAATTCTGGACGTGTGGAGTGTCGCATTGTCCTGCTGTAATTGCCAAAATCCATCTGAATTCGGAATGGACGTGAATTAATGCAGGTGATCATACAGGATGGTTACGTACGTGTCACGTGTCAGAGTCGTATCTAGACGTAACAGGGATTCCATATCACTTCAGCCGACACGCCCCACATCATTACAGAGTTTCCACCAGCTTGAACAGTCCCCTACTGACTTACAGGTTCCATGGATTCATGAGGCTGTCTCCATACACGTACACGTCCATCCGCTAGATACAATTTGAAACGAGACTCGTCCGAGCAGGCAACATGTTTCCAGTCATCAACAGTCCGATGTCGGTGTTGATGGGCCCAGACGAGGCGTAAAGCTTTGCGTCGTGCAGTCATCAAGGACACACAGGTGGGCCTACGGCTCCGAAACCCCCATATCGATGATGTTTCATTATATGGTTCGCACGCTGCACTCTTTGATGGCCCAGCATTGAAATCTGCAGAAATTTGCGGAAGGGTTGCACTTCTGTCACGTTGAACGATACTGTTGTCGTTGGTCCCGTTGTTGCAGGATCTTTTTCTGGTCAAAGAAATGTGGGAGATTTTCTGTTTTACCGGATTCCTGATATTCACCGTAGACTCGTGAAATGGCCGTACGGGAAATCCCCACTTCATCGCTACCTCGGACATGCTGTGACCCATCGCTCGTGCGCCGACTACAAAACCACGTTACAACTCACTTCAATCTTGATAACCTGCCATTGTAGCAGCAGTAACGGATCTAACAACTGCGCCAGACGCTTGTTGTCTTATATAGGCGTTTCCAACCGCAGCGCCGTTTTCTGCCTGTTTACATATATCTGTATTTGAATACGCATGCCTATGCCACTTTGTTTGGCGCTTCAGTATATATATATATATATATATATATATATATATATATATATATATATATATAGCTGCGGATATGTTTTTGAAAGAGAGAACATATACGACTGTGGTACAAACCTCCTGGTGGAATTTGTATCAGTATCGTCGTTTTATTATAGTTTTATTATCAAACTTTTTACTGTCGAAGTTGCCATCATGCCTAGGATCGCACTTCACCGACTTCAGAAGATTTTTAGTGGTCTCGAAGAAGGTACTTTATCGCTGTCTTGCATTTAAGTTGTGTGTACAACGTCTCTTTGCTTTCTATGATAACAAATTACGGTCATTAGCGGTGCAATTGATTGCGTTGCTACGTCAACCAGAGATAACCTAAGACTGTGCTGTTCATGGAGGTATAATAAAGGGAATTATCATGACGTCTCAAACTTAAAGCCGACGTCCGCCATGTTAGTGCCCCAAACATTAGCTGCTGGCAGAAATGTTTTGATAAAAATGCCAGATTACATCATTTACAGATGTAGTAGTCGTCCTGATTGTAGTCGTAAGTGTAATGGAATCACATTTCGCTCGTAAGTGCAGTCGTTCGAGCGATATTTTCTGTCATATACATGAATTTCGGATGCGCTGGTTACTTTTACTGTAACGGGTTTATTTCTGTAATTTGACTTTAGATTTGCTGTCAGTAAAACTGTAAGAATGCTCTGGTTGAACGCTGTGAGGAGCTAATCTAGCAAACAGTCCAGACACAGCAAAATACTTTCTCAACAATTTCGGGAAGATGATATAGATGGAGCATCAGTTTCGCCATTCCGTATTAAGTACAATGCTCGATTACGAAAGCAGTCTATTCAGGTGACATATTTCGCTGCTTGGCTATTCGAAACGTGCAACAAAAAGAAAGTTACGTTAACGAGGAAAAGTACGTCGTATTTCTGAATTAAGATCAAAATAACGTTGAAAAAGGCCTTCTTGGCACTGTGTTATTGACGAAAGCACCGTAATATTTATCATGTTCAGTTCCATGGGAGTGGTTGTGCCCCACGACCATGGTGTAATCCAAGGTAGAAAGAAGGTCAGCATCGGTCGTAATGTGATCTGACTTTTTTATTGAACTGCAGTTCTAGATTTCAACTGACAGTGCAGCTATAATCAGTGGGCATGTAGACTGATCTTAATTATGACAAATATTTACGCCATTCGATGCCTCACATATTGTCTACCATGCATCCACAGTATTGGCTGCTAGTGGTACCAGGGGCGGGACTGGAAGTATCCGATGGTGAGCACTGCATGAGGGGAGCGTAGCTGAACTGCTAGTCGACGAGTAACGCACAACCGTGATACAGTGCCGGTGGATTTGATACAAAGCAAAGCAATGGCAATCATAAACAAAGCAAGCATTGTATTATATCTACAACAACAGTCGCCGAAGTTGATATTTCGTCGTTAAGGAACCCAAGGAATTTCACAGACTGAGGAAGAAGTGGCAAACGAAATATTAGCGTGAAACGAGCGGTGTCGTATACGCCCGACCGTGCGGACAATGTATATGTGCAGTACAATTATGTCGACACCTGCTGAACAAGTGGAAGTGATACTGAAACAGGTGCGGAGCCATGTAGTTTATTATCCCTGACCATGTAGTGATAAGAATAACAAGGGCTATTCAGGGCGCACTTGTTACAAAAACAGGTGTTCGCGCATTTCAAGGACTCTCGGTACAACGTACAGAACGTGCATGATAGTGACCTGGTACATTATACACACCAAATTAAGTGCGACATAGATTACAGCTACTTCAAGGGAAGCAGAGAATGGCTGCGTAACTTAACAGAATTGGAAGACGTAAGATAACGAAGTTTCAAACAAAGCTTCAATCTGACGATGCAAAAAGAACTGCCGATGGGCCAAAAAATTTGTAGATGAGGTAAATATACGTATCCATCGCTCAGTAAGAAATTTGTTTTCAACTGCGGCCAATCGGGATTCGAAGAGGGAATGCATATGAAAAGAATCCAGAAAATTAGAGGTACCAAAAGAGTTGTATAAAGGTCAAATAACATCAATGCCGTGACGCATTCGTATACAGTTATGCCGACTTAATATGGATAGTAAAATGGCTGGAAAGTTATTTACTGAGCTGCGAGAAGTTGGAGGTACTCTGTCTCCTAGTATTTTTTTCTCGTGTGCGTGACTTCGCAAGGGCAGCAGGGAATATTTACATCACAGCAAGCATCAATGGGAAAATAGGCGCAAGAGAACTACAACTATGATATGAGCACTGCTCTTGGCCAATAGCTGGTCAGTATAGCTTGCTTTTTGCTTGATTCCCATCTGCGTATAAGAATCATACTCCTTTAGAGCGAACTATCCCACATGAAAAGTGTGTGACATTGCAATTCATACCACCTGGAATGACTGGACAAATTCAGCCTCCGGATGTTTATCTGCAGCTACGCCTTAAAAGTTAACCAGTTTCACGATAAGCTCCACGACAGATTGTTTATTACTCGATTGCATACCACCAGATTCCATCAGTTCTCATCACCCCTTCATACCAATGTGATTCTACATATGCATTCGTTAACATTGGACACCTAGCTGAACCGCTCTTTGTAACCCGCCAAGCAGTTCGCCTTCGATCTTGATGTTGCGAACCTTTGTAATCACTGTCGCACGCCATTTTTCATTCGGTGTTCATGGTGCAAGCTAATGGTTTGTTTTGAATATTTCATGAATGTCGACGACGTCCATTTTGTAAAGTGCAATAGATACATCCCACAGAAGATTTCTCTCTACAGCTCCCGGACACTCATTTTTTTGTCATCCTCCTGATGCTCAAGGTGAGCCATTATCAGCTAACTCTCTTCCTGTCATGATAATTAACACACGATTTTTAAATGAGTCTTACTAAAGATTAAACTTGCAACCTCGCAGTCATGGGGTTTCTCGTGAGAAGTCGTCATATCAAATCCCAGGAGAACCACGAAAATTATCGTTCTGTCTTTAATCTGCCCTTCAGTCCCCAACGATGAGAGGAGTCTCTAGATTCCATGTCAAACTCTGTAGTTCGATAACTGGAGAGATTAGGGACATGCAATTTGCGGAAGTGGCGTCCAATTGAGAGACTTGCAGCCAGCCATTGAGACGCACGAAATTTAATTACTCATTAAAACATCTATCCAAGTATTAATATAATTCTAATTTCGTTCTATCCAGTTTGGATGTTGGACACAGAGTGCAAAGAATAAACCTTTTCAGGAATGAGATTCACCAGTTACATTTCGTCACGGAAAAAATTTTTTAAAAAAGTTTTTATTTTACCATTATTGGTTTAAAGCACCTAGCGAGTCATCATCAAATGGTATACAATTTCTTAGTGACTGTTTGTAGCATTGTGTAGAGTTATTGACATTCTGGGGTTAATCCTGATGCGCACACAACGTTGAAGAAGAAAGTAATTTTAATACGTGCACCGAGATCAATCCCGTAGAAGCAAATAATTCTACACAACGCCTCCCACAGTGCTCAAAAAATCGCTAAGAAATTGTAAGCCATCTAATAATACGTCGAGAGACAACCTGAAACCAAAAGCGTCCGCCCATACAGATACACTTTTTCTGTGATTCCGCTAAATCGCTCCAGGCGAATGCTGGGATGGTTCCTTTGAAAAGGGCACGGCCGACTTTTTCCCCATCCTTTAGTAATGCTAGCCTGTCAACCGTCTCTAATGACCTCGCTGTCGACTGGACGTTAAGCTCTAATCTTCCATCTTTCGTTTCTTAAAACCGTTAATGGTAAAATAAAAAGTGTCTGGCACTACAAAAGGCAACTGGTTGCTGCCACTTCTGAAAACCGCCGCCATTAATTCCCAGCTCTTCCTTCCGCGAATCCTGCGTGGAAAGAACGACTGCCGTTAAGCCTGATCTTCTCCGTTGTTTTCCAAGGAGAATTTTGCTGGTTTGTCTGTAGCTGGGCCGGCCGGGGTGGCCGAGAGGTTCTAGGCGCTTCCGTCTGGAACCACGCGACCGCTACGGTCGCAGGTTCGAATCCTGCCTCGAGCATGGATGTGTGTGGTGTCCTTAGGTTAGTAAGGTTTAAGTAGTTCTAAGTTCTAGGGGACTGACGACCTCAGCTGTTAAATCCCATAGTGTTCAGAGCCATTTGTCTGTAGCTGGTATTCCCTTTACGAAATGGACTTGAACAGCTCCACTGTTTTTATTTTATATATTGTTATTTATTGTTACTAGTTTCGCGGCTACAGACCTATTTTCAAGTTGATCTTGGCCTCGCTCATGAATCTGACAGATGTACGTCGGGCATACAACCTGCTTATAAGCAGAAGTGGAATAGAGTCAGTGACGCTGTGAGAAATGCAAAGCTCAGGCACGCGCGTACGCCAACCGACAACAGAAATGGACCACCTGTCCTATGAATAAACCTGCGTGGTCTTGGTATAGGAAAAGTAACAGCTGCAGCTAAAATCTGTTAGCCCGGCCGAAGAACTGAACCGGCACTTCACATTACCTGCAACCAGACCTGAATCACAAACATAGACTCATTGATTACTTCATGGGGAGTTAAACGACTGATGCCAGGAAAAATTCTGTCTAAAGCCTGTTACTTGCAATACCGTCACACCCGGCTGGTGTGGCCGAGCGGTTCTAGGAGCTTCAGTCTGTAACCGAGCGACCGCTACGGTCGCAGGTTCGAATCCTGCCTCAGGCATGGATGTGTGTGATGTCCTTAGGTTAGTTAGGTTTAAGTAGTTCTTAGTTCTAGGGGACTGATAACCTCAGATGTTAAGTCCCATAGTGCTCAGAGCGATTTGAGCAATACCGTCACAAAAGTCGACATGCATATCAGATCAGCATCTACTAGACACGATGGCATCAAAGTCCAAATGATGAAGCTTATTATTGACCAACTACTGCCCAATTTAACAGATATCTTCAACCACTCCATAACCACAAATGTTTTCCCTGAGGCCTGGAAACAGGGACCAGTTAAACCACTATCGAAAAATGACTTTCCACAGAACCCTTTGACTACCGAGCTATTTCCATTCTTCCTGCTCTGACCAAGGCTTAGAAGATATAATCCTTGACCAGCTAAGAAACTACCTAACTATAAATAACCTAAAACACAAATACCAATCAGGTTTCTATAGACATCGCAGCACAACCTCTGCCTTATTAAAGGTAATAGACTACCTGAAGCTTGCCATGTATGGATAAGAGGAGACTATCAAGTACGTCCTAGACTTCAGCAAAGTTTTTGGCACTGTAGACTTCGATATTTTACTTGCCAAACTTTTTTTGTCATCAGTCTACTGACTGGTTTGATGTGGCCCGCCACGAATTCCTCTCCTGTGCCAACCTTAGCAGCCTAAATTTCTCGCCAAGTGCAATGTAATGGTTTCGCTCATACCTAGAGTCTCGCCAGCAGTGCATCATATCTGGCACCACAAAGTCACAATGAAGGAAGGTAGCGTCAGGCATCTCCCAGGGTTCGGCATTAGATGCTATACTTTTTTCATTGTATATCAATGGCGTGTCATCAGTTTCGTCCCGCTGCAAATACCACACATACACTGATGACCTCCAGTTCTACCTAAGTGCAAAACCAATCAACCTCAAGACAGCTAAGAAAATCTCAATGCTGACCTGTGTGCACTATCAAAAGAGGAACAGGATGTAGTGTTAAAGCTCAACCTATCCAAAAGTCAAGCATTACTGGCTGATTATTCTATGCTCATTAACCCCAAATATCCGGAATCCCTACCATCTTTAACCCTGAATGAGGCAAATATCAACTTCTCTCCTTCAGAAAAGAGGCTATTAGTAATAACAGGTGAATTTAAAATAGACTGAGCACATGACTGCTAAGTGCAAGAAGCTCTTCACTCTTGACCTGGAAAAGCAACTTGTACAAAAAGTTCCAGTTATTGTTCACAGCGTTTTCATCCTGTAAAGCCCTTCTCAGGAAAGCTCACGGCGCGTGGAACTGGTTATGAGGGCCCGTGTTCGTTATATCTGCGATGTTAGACTCTTTGATTATATTTCATCATCATACGCACAACTGTGCAGCGTGCAGATAAGCGCAGAGATTTCCATACTGTCGCTCTTCTCTATTATCTAATCAGGGTACACTGTCCTTTACATCTCTTCTCTGTCTTACGATCTTGTATGGACAACATGGAGAAACACACGTTCCCACCAGAGCAAAATCCTTTCTGTCTCACTCCATCGTTCAGCCACTTGATGTCCTTCTCAGTAGCGTGAACCCGACTCTAGAATAACCTCACGCGTTATATTGGAGAACTGAGTAACACATCCAGCTTCGGAAGACAGTTACTGACACATTTACTACAGTAAAAGTAGTGATTACCATTGTCCCGTACGCATTCGTTACCCTTGTACGACCTTCCCTCCAACCAGATCTTCCTCGTTCGCAAGTATTGTTAGCTGGTGCGATCTCCTTAAATCTCCTTTCCCCAGAAGTCAGTATATCAGAAAACATCTGTTTTATCGACCCATAAATTCTGTTTGCCACTCTCATCCTTGCTATTACTGTTGCTATTATTGGCATTATTATTATTGTTGTTAAAATTATTATTACCATTATCACTATTAATGGCTACAGAAACTGTACTGCAGGAACTGCCAGTAACAGTACGTAGTCAGCATTATTTACTCACACTGCCACTATAGACACTCAAATCATTTTACTACTGTTTGTCATATTAAATTTTTATTTCTTAGGTAACTACAGGGTGTTCCAAAAATGACCGGTATATTTGAAACGGCAATAAAAACTAAACGAGCAGCGATAGAAATACACCGTTTGTTGCAATATGCTTGGGACAACAGTACATTTTCAGGCAGACAAACTTTCGAAATTACAGTAGTTACAATTTTCAACAACAGATGGCGCTGCAAGTGATGTGAAAGATATAGAAGACAACGCAGTCTGTGGGTGCGCCATTCTGTACGTCGTCTTTCTGCTGTAAGCGTGTGCTGTTCACAACGTGCAAGTGTGCTGTAGACAACATGGTTTATTCCTTAGAACAGAGGATTTTTCTGGTGTTGGAATTCCACCGCCTAGAACACAGTGTTGTTGCAACAAGACGAAGTTTTCAACGGAGGTTTAATGTAACCAAAGGACCGAAAAGCGATACAATAAAGGATCTGTTTGAAAAATTTCAACGGACTGGGAACGTGACGGATGAACGTGCTGGAAAGGTAGGGCGACCGCGTACGGCAACCACAGAGGGCAACGCGCAGCTAGTGCAGCAGGTGATCCAACAGCGGCCTCGGGTTTCCGTTCGCCGTGTTGCAGCTGCGGTCCAAATGACGCCAACGTCCACGTATCGTCTCATGCGCCAGAGTTTACACCTCTATCCATACAAAATTCAAACGCGGCAACCCCTCAGCGCCGCTACCATTGCTGCACGAGAGACATTCGCTAACGATATAGTGCACAGGATTGATGACGGCGATATGCATGTGGGCAGCATTTGGTTTACTGACGAAGCTTATTTTTACCTGGACGGCTTCGTCAATAAACAGAACTGGCGCATATGGGGAACCGAAAAGCCCCATGCTGCAGTCCCATCGTCCCTGCATCCTCAAAAAGTACTGGTCTGGGCCGCCATTTCTTCCAAAGGAATCATTGGCCCATTTTTCTGATCCGAAACGATTACTGCATCACGCTATCTGGACATTCTTCGTGAATTTGTGGCGGTACAAACTGCCTTAGACGACACTGCGAACACCTCGTGGTTTATGCAAGATGGTGCCCGGCCACATCGCACGGCCGACGTCTTTAATTTCCTGAATGAATATTTCGATGATCGTGTGATTGCTTTGGGCTATCCGAAACATACAGGAGGCGGCGTGGATTGGCCTCCCTATTCGCCCTGAAACCCTGTGACTTCTTTCTGTGGGGACACTTGAAAGACCAGGTGTACCGCCACAATTCAGAAACAATTGAACAGCTGAAGCAGTACATCTCATCTGCATTTGAAGCCATTCCGCCAGAGACGTTGTCAAAGGTTTCGGGTAATTTCATTCAGAGACTACGCCATATTATTGCTACGCATGGTGGATATGTGGAAAATATCGTACTATAGAGTTTCCCAGACCGCAGCGCCATCTGTTGTTGAAAATTGTAACTACTGTAATTTCGAAAGTTTGTCTGCCTGAAAATGTACTGTTGTCCCTAGCATATTGCAACAAACGGTGTATTTCTATCGCTGCTCGTTTAGTTTTTATTGCCGTTTCAAATATACCGGTCATTTTTGAAACACCCTGTATGACGTAAAAAAGTACTGTATATATGAAACCCGGGTCTGGTGTATCAAGTCAAGTTAAAAGAATAAATAAAAATAAGCAAACAGTTTGGCTATAACCAATGATAGCGCCGGATCCCAGTCTAACGTCCTGCCCGATGGCAGGATAGCTTGGTTGAAAATGGAGGTACGACCCCGAAACTAAGTAGGGAGAACGAAAGATAAATACATAAAACACAAACAGTAAAGCTCTCCGGCAGTAAGCTGTTCATTATATCTGTCGGTAAGCTTCAGCGTGAGTTCGAATGATCTGACTTTACGTCCACTCTAACTGTTGGAGACATATGAGGGTGAACGTAATGCACTGGTGTGCAAAACTTAAAGACAAAGGAAACTTTATCACGGTGCGTCACTGTCGAGTAACATTGCTCCATGAAACTTGGAGCCACATAGAAAGTACTGCTACAGTTTAGTGCAGGTGACTGAAAGAAATACGCAGTGAGACAAACAGAAACGATACTTTTTTGAAAGACAGTAACTGCACTGAAATAACCGCGATTTACGCTGTTCTCCTGGACATTACAAAAGGCTGGACGTGGTTCTTAACAGGTTATGTCGTCATCAGTGACGGCAATGCATCCTGTGCACCGTGCTCCCGTGCTGGACAAATCTTGTTGTATGGCGTTCGATTCGAACGTGCGTGACAGTTGCTGGCTGGCCGTCGATGCACGTGGACGCTCTGCAGTAAGTCTCACCAACGCATCCCACATGCGCTCGTGGGATTTAAGTTGCGGAAACGGGCAGTCCATTCCCTGGATAGCCTCTCGTTTCAAGACCTCCTCCAACTATTCAATGCGGTGGCGCATTGTCCATAAAAATGAAGTCAGAGCTGAATGCACCCCTGAAAACACGCACTGGGGAGTAAAGTGTCACACCGTTGGCAGGTGAGTATACTGTGTTCAAAGATTCGGAGGTCAGTACGAACCTGCAACATTATGCCTTCCCACACCATAGGACGTCGATCACAAAACGATCGTGTTCGACATGATTCTGGACATACCGTCCTATGACGACAGATGGGAACACGTACTGTATCCAGGAACATTGTCGAACATGATCATTGTTGTGGTACAGTTGTGGTATGAGGAGGCATGATATTGCAGGGGCGTACTGACTTCCAAACCTTTGCATACGGTACACTCAGCGTTATTGTGACACTATACTCCTCCACCAGGTGCGTCTTTTCAGGTGTGCATTAGCCCCTGAATTCATTTTTATGGATGACAATGCACGTGCGCATCCAACCAATCGCAGGTGGAGGAGGTCTTGGAACGGGAGTATATTCGGCGAATAGACTGGCCTGCCTGTTCCTAGGATTTAAGTGCCATCGACCACATGTGAGATGCATTTGGCAGCCTTATTGCAGTGCGTCCATATACACGGAACCATCTCAATCGACGCTGGCTAAGGAATGGGACGCCCTATCAAAAGTTCTCCTTTTAAAATTGTGGCCAGTGTGGGGGCACGTTGCAGAGTATGAACTGCTGACCGTAGTAATCACACACTCTATTAAGAAACATGTCCCGCCCTTTCAGATGTCCTAGGTACCATCATCAACCTCCATAATTTCATTATAATTATAGTTTTTGCATAAAAGCGTCATTTCTGTTCGTCTCACTGTATTTATTTCCGTTACTTCTATGCTATGCTGTAGTAGTTCTTTCTATGCACCGTGAAAATTTAATCGAGCTGTATTTCTTGGCAGTGACGCATCATGCGAAAGATACTTCCGTCCTTAAGTTTTGCTCACCAGTGTATGTTGCTTGGTTCTTCTGGGAATGTTCTCTCTAGAAATTTGAGCGGCAAACCGGTCTTGTAGTATCTGCGGAGGGCTCTATGCACCTGCACAAAATAAATTTGCTTGCCTGCGAAGTGTCGTCATAGGGCCGGCCGCGGTGGTCTCGCGGTTCTAGGAGCGCAGTCCGGAACCGTGCGACTGCTACGGTCGCAGGTTCGAATCCTGCCTCGGGCATGGATGTGTGTGATGTCCTTAGGTTAGTTAGGTTTAAGTAGTTCTAAGTTCTAGGGGACTGATGACCACAGCAGTTGAGTCCCATAGTGCTCAGAGCCATTTGAACCATTTTGTCGTCATAGTTGTGCGACAGGATTTTTGATTGCTTGTCGGAAGAGCCACAGTTCGTAGTAACTGACGGAAAGTCATCGAGTAAACCTGAAGTAATACGAGGGGGTGTTGGAAAATATGTTTCCACCTGTCGACTGTGGGCAGAGTTGTGTGATATGGGCGAAAGACGACACGGCAGGTGAACGCGCACGTGAAAGACATCGATGCACCGTTGGGTAGAGGTCGACCGCAACCAAGTAGATGGCGCTGTCGCAGTGCCTGCGCAAAGCGGAGGCCAGCCGCTCCGTGTTTTCCGAGCCATGGAGAGAAGGTGTGTTTTTGAGTCGTTGTCAAAGGCGGAAGTGAGAGCTGTTATCCACTGTGAATGGGCACGTGGAGTATCAGGCACAGAAAGTCATAACAGCCTTGTTGAGATTTTTGGGTCAGGTGTGACGTCAAGGCAAATGGTGCAGAGATGGTGCCAGAAATTCAGTGATGGACGTCAGCAAGTGCAGGACAGACCGAGACCTGAACGGACGCGCACAGCCACTACACAAGCAAATGTCAGGCAAGTGAATGACATGATTAAAGCGAGCCGGCGTATCACCATCGATGGAGTAGCGGCAGAACTTGGAATCGCACATGAGCGACCTCACAAGATCATCCACGACATTCTTCGATACAGGAAGGTGTCAGCACGATGAGTGCTCCGCCAACTGACCCCGACACACATGGAACAACGCATGGCGTTCAGCCTGGAACAGCTCGTGCGTTACCATGAATCTAGCAATGACCTTCTGTTTCGGATTGTGACGGGGAATGAAAGGTGGGCCCACCTTTACACGCTCGAATCGAAGGTCGCATCCATGGAGTGGAAACATCCGTCATCACCTGTCCAAAAGAAGTTCAAAGGCGTTCCTTCTGCAGGTAAAGTGCTACTCACCGTTTACTGGGACGCCAAAGGAGTTTTGCTGTTGGACTTTCTGAAGGATGCAACTATCAGTGCTCCACAGTACTGTGCCACTCTGTCGAAATTGAAAGAGTGGATTCGGCAAAAGCGGTCTGGCCTTCTCATATCTGGCGTTCTGCTGTTGGATGACAATGCGAGACCACACACGCTGACGTCAACGCAAAACGGTATTGCAACTCTTGGTTGGGAGCGCCTACACTATCCGCCTTACGGTCCGGATCTCGCACCAAGTGAAAAATGGTTGAAATGGCTCTAAGCAATGTGGGACTAAACATCTGAGGTCATCAGTCCCCTACTACTTACATCTAACTAACCTAAGGACATCACACACATCCATGCCCGAGGCAGGATTCGAACCTGCGACCGTAGCAGCAGCGCGGTTCCGGATTGAAGCGCCTAGAACCGCTCAGCCGCACCAAGTGACTTCCACCTGTTTCCTGCTTTGAAGAAGACTCTCGACGGATGGCGCTTTGGCAGCAATGCTGACGTCAAACAAGCCGTTCAACGCTACTTCCGTCTGCAACGTCCTGATTTTTTCCTGGAAGGCTTTTTGAAGCTTATAAAGCGGAATGACAAATGTCTCAATGTACTTGGAAATTATGTAGGAAAATAAAGATATGTCTTATCTTTAATGTCTCATTCTCTCTTTTATTTCCTTTCACAAAGAGCTCGGACCACAGTCCACAGGGGAAACTTATTTTCCAACGCCTCCACGTAGCTAGTGTTCCCCAAGGAAGTGTTCTAGGTTTTCTGGTGTTCCTGGTCTATATAAACGAATTAGGAAACAATCTGAGCAGGCCCACTGGTTGTTTACGGATGAACTGTTGTTTATCGTCTAGTGAATTCAGCAGCAGGTCAAGGTCAATAGCAAAATGATTTATATGAGATATGTTTATGATGCAAAAAGTGGAAATTGACTCTTGACAACAAGTGGTGAGAGGTCTACCACATTAGTATTAAAAGAAACCCATTAAATATCAGTTACGGATAAGTCGTACAGAGTTAAAGGTTCGCGATTCAACTACATACATTACAGCTACACTGGTGTTCAAAACTAAAGCAACAAACCACTATTTCCCCGTCCTGTGACTAAATCACGATATAATTATACAAACTAACAATTACCGTATTTTTCACAGAAGATGGCATTCCGATCAACGGACAACTATGCCGACGATGACGTCAGGGCACTTATCAGACCGGGTAGTGTTTGCCGGGTAGCCCACATCCACAATCGCTGTGTATATAGGCAAAGACGGTGCAGTATCGCACAGAGAAGACGCCTAGCAGGTTCTCTGTGGTGGAGGATCCTAGGAAGAATGGAAGCAGGACAGTTGCAAACTGATGTGGCCCAATGGCCTAAGGTGAACCGTTCTGTCGTTTCTCGGATGTGGCGACAGTTTATAGAGACCGAAACTGTGTCCGAAGACGTGTGACATTAGAAAGAGCGGACCGTTATTTGGCTCTAACGGCAGACAGTACCGCCTTAGTACTGCACAGCAACTGGCATCTGACCTCGCAGCGTCCACTGGACGTGCTGTATAGAGGCAAACAGTATACAGAAGGCTTCGGCAGAGTAGCCTTCATTGTCGGAGGCCTGCTGTGTGTGTACCTTTGACGCATGCTCACAGAAGGGAATGTCTAGAGTTGTCAACGTGGCACCTGGACGGTCGAGCAGAGGGCCAATGTTCTTTTCACAGATGAGTTGCGATTTGGTCTGGAGAGTGATTCTCCGTGGATTCGCTTCTGGAGGGATCGTGGAACACGATTTCGGGACCCAAACATTGTGGAAAGAGACCGATGTCGAGAAGGATCCCTAATGGTGTGGGGCACGACGAGACCTTGGGATCTCATTATCGCGAAATAGGGGAGATTCACTGAAATGATACAGGATTTGAGATGGACATCATTAAAACAAAGGCGTTTATCGTTGCGGAGGAATTCTCTAACGAAATTCCAGTCACCAAGTTTCTCCTTAAAATGCGGGAAATATTTTGTTGACGCCGGCCTATATAGGGAGAAACGATCACCATGATAAAGTAAGGGAAATCAGAGCTCTTACGGAAAGATATAGGTGTTCGTTCTTTCTGCGCGCTGTACGAGATTGGAATAATAGAGAATTGTGAAGGTGGTTCAGTGAAAACTCTGCCAGGCACTTTAATGCTATTTGCAGAGTATCAATTTAGATGTAGATGCGCGGTTGTTGCGACGAGCTGTGAGCCCAGATTTCGAATTGATGGACGATAAGGTTCTACATCATAGAGCGTGGATGATTGATGTTTTCTTGGAAACGGAATATATTGCACACGTGGCGTAGCCTGCTCGCTCTTCCGATTTGAATGCCATGGTGCATGTCTCGGTTACACAAGGCAGACGGATTACATCACATAGCATCCACCAACCACTCTCCAAGACTTGCGAGCAGGTCTGCAGGAAGAATGGACGTTGTTACCTCAACATGAGATTGATGACATAATTCACAGCATACCCCGTCGTTGTCGGTCTGTATTTCTGCCAGAGGTGGTCACACCCTATGCTGAGCACAGTAACAAGTTGTCAGAATGTATATTCAAATCCGTTAAGTTGGAAAAAATGAAGGACATTTTTGTTTATCGTTATGCATGTTGCAGTTATTTACTTTCTGTGTTCTTTTCATTGTTTATACTTTACTGTCGCCTGTTTACACTGTATTGTGGTAAAATAAACGCAATCTTGCATAAATTTCCGTTTGTTGCTTCAATTTTGGACTCCAGTGTACATACATTACAAATACGAATAATTTGAATTGGAACCATTCAAGGCGAAGGCGAACCAAAGACAGCGTTTTATTACGAGAACACTGAGAATAGGCAATAGCCTACTATACGCTTCTCCGTTGTCGTCTGGAGAAATGCAGCGCGGTATGGGATCCGTAACAGATATGACTGACGGAGGACATCAAAAAAGTCCAGTGACGGGCAGTTCGTTTTGTACAATTTCGAAAAACGGGAGAGTGACACGGATATAATACGCGAATGCTACATCTACTTACACACCCATCAAACCATTGTACGACGCGTGGTGGAGGGTACCCTTTACCACTACTAGCCATTTCCTTTGCTGTTACACTCTCAAATAGAACGAAGGACAAACGATTGTATATAAGCCTTCGTATGAAACCTAATTTCTCGTATCTGCGTGGTCGTTACGCAAAATGTGCGTTGGAGGCAGTAGAATCGTTGCGCAATTAGCTTCAAATATCGGTTCTGAATGGTTCGTAGGTAGATTCTTATGTAATCACTTTAGTGTTTTTATCGCACTCAGAATGTTTATAGGGTCATTGAGGATAGTAGATATGTTATGACAAATGCTAAACAAGAACATATTCTGGTTCAAAGTATGATGGATAATAGCTCACAAAATCAAGATGAGCAAAAATACCACAGTAAAATTGTGTTGGATAAATTGGTGTGGAAATGTCTCGTATTTCTGTATTGCATGAGGAACGCCTGAAATTTTTTCATGTATTGATTGCAGGTATTGAGCTGCCATTAAATTTACGGTCATGAAAGCTGTACGAATAGTCATTTCTACAGACAACACCTAGACAGACAAGGGCCATTAAAACAGCAATTCAATTAGAAACGCTTCAGTTAATTTTTCTGGCACTGCAAACAGACAGGAGATAAGTATGAAAAATGATTCCCGTGTATTTGACAGTTGTAAGCCAACCAGTGCAAGTGTTTACTTGAATTCTGTATTTCATGCATATAATAATCTATGGCTTGACTGGGATAATGACAAAAGCGGTCTTTTGTATTACATGTACACAAGGTTTTGCTCTTCTTACCAGGGAGGGTGATGAATTTGGATGCATGCTCACCACATAGCAATTTAAAGAAGTAGCACCCATCGCCCATAATTGATTGCTTGAAACAAAATAAAAGTGTAAACCCAGAGAGAGGCAGTTCCGATGTTGCTCTTGGTAATGGAAGCAAGACTAAAGGAAAAGCAAACACACACTCATAGAATTTGTCGACACAGGAAAAGCATCTGACCATGTAAAACGGTGCAAGATATTCGAAATTTCGAGAAAAACAGGAGCAAGCAGCAGCGAAAGACAGGTGATATAGAATATGTGCAAGAACCAAGAGGAAACAAAAAAGGAAATGGATGACCAAGAAGTAAGTGCTCATATCAAAAAGGGTGTAACAAAAGGACGCAATCTACTGCCCCTCCTGCTCAATCTATACATCGAAGGTTGAAGAGTGGGATTAAAATTCAGGAAGTATATCAGTGATAAGATTCGCTGATGTCATTTCCATCCTCAGTGTAACTGAATAAAAATCAAAGGATGTGTTGAACGGAATAAACATTGTAATAAGTACAGAAAATGGATTGACAGTAAACCAGAAAAAGACAAAAGTAATGAGAAGGAGCAGAAATAAGAATAGTAAGAAACTTAACTTCAGAATTGTTGGTCATGAAATAGACGAAGTTGAGGAATTGTACTACATTTGAAGCAAAATAACCCATGAAGGATGAAGCTAGTAGGAAATACCACAGACCAAGAGGGCTTTCCTGTCCATAATATGTCTACTGGTAACAAAAATTTGCCTTAATTTGTGAGAATATATGTAAGGAGCGTTTCATTGTACAGTAGTGAGTCATAAACAGTGGGAAAACTGAAAGAGAAGAGAATAAATTATTTGAAATGTGGTGCAACAGAAGAATGTTGAAAATCAGGTGGACTGATAAGATAAGGATTGAGGAGGTTCCTTGATGAAATGGCGGGGAAATGAATGTATGGTAAACACTGACAAGAAGAGAGATGGGATTGTGAATGGTAGTAGAAGGAACTGTAGAGGGTAGAATCTGTAGGGAAAAACAGAGATTGAAATACATCTAGCAAATACCTGAGAACGTAGGCTACAAATGCTACTCTGAGATTAAATGATTGGCGCCAGAGAAGATGCAAGCTTGCTACTTTCTGTTGTAATCAGGACTTTAATAAAAATGGCAAAGGTAATGTTAATCAGAACACTGGGATAAGTTGTGATCTAAATGACAATAGATTTATTCATTCTTAACATCACAAGACAAAAAAAATACGAAAAAAACGTCACACAAACATTTTCATTTGACAAACGCTTTCACTAATATGGGGTCTATGGTGAACAAAGTGATCAGCTGGGGATCGGCACACGACACCAACCAGAACACTAATCGCTCTATCTGACTTCTTACACCTGAATCCGGGGTATGGCACAAAAACTACCCCACAATCAAGCATCTATACTCTACTATTTCAAAAAATAAAAATATGGTTCGAAAGAACAGGGTGCTGAGAAATATATATTGGAGCCCTACGCCGTAGGAGCGAATACTTTACCCTTCCCCTGGTCAGGGCGGCACACCACAATGCGTTCAGCGTCTCAAATAATGGAGGGCAGCAATCTGTTATCAATGGCACGCGCGCGAAAAATGCAAGTACGCAGTCTCGCGTTCGGCTAATTCGGAATGCAGGTACTTTCCTATGAGCCTCTGAAACCCCAGTGGATTTCAGTGTTCAGCTGGACCCTTTTGCTGGTCTACCAAACCAATTGGACTCTGTCCCATGTCTATGCGTGACGGAATATGTCAAATGTTTAGACGGCTGACTCAAGACAAATAAGTACACCCACGCATCACTCGTGTGTGTGATGCAAGAAGCAGTACCTCTGACAGTTCAGAGGGTGATTGGCACAGGCTCCAAGTGGCACACTAGCAAAGGACACAACTCTCACTGTTTACGTAGGGACCTGCAGTTCCTTACTAGCGAAACTCCAGTACAAGAGTGGTCACTTCTCTTTCTCTTCACTTTCCTCGCCAGCTCGGTATCAAAGCACTTTAGCACAAGCCAATCACAAGATGGAGCCCCACATTCGAAGATGGAAGACTGCTCCTTACTCTGAATACAACGATTTGACCAATCACAGACTTTACAGTTAATTGGGAGAACAGAAAAAAGGATTCAGCTCTGCGGCCTCTTTCCTATGTATTTATGCCGAGTCTTTTGCTAGCATCATGACCAGGGTGGAACCACAGCCCTCCATAAAAATATTGTTATCTCCCCTGTTGCACCCATTTCGAAGTTTCCAAAGAACGGCCATAAACCAGAATGAGATTTTCACTCTGCAGCGGAGTGTGCGCTGATATGAAACTTCCTGGCAGATTAAAACTGTGTGCCCGACCGAGACTCGAACTCGGGACCTTTGCCTTTCGCGGGCAAGAGCTTCTGTAAAGTTTGGAAGGTGGGAGACGAGATACTGGCAGAAGTAAAGCTGTGAGGACCGGGCGTGAGTCGTGCTTCTGTAGCTCAGATGGTAGAGCACTTGCCCGCGAAAGGCAAAGGTCCCGAGTTCGAGTCTCGGTCGGGCACACAGTTTTAATCTGCCAGGAAGTTTCAACGGCCATAAACTCGCTAAAAGCCTTGTGCCTTCATAAATGTGAGTCTGTATGTCTGGGCGCCGGTGACCTGTCCCACAGAAATCCACAGAACTGTCACAGTCGTCTCATTGACTTTCTGTCTAACAAGGGCGAAGATTCTGCTTTATTGCCGGTCTTCAATGCTTTGGCCATTGGACGCTACCGACGACCAACCAGCACCATCAAAAAGTGTCTGCACAATGAGACCGCGGAACTCGGCAGTCTGGAAATGTCATCACCCAGGTCCCACAGAAAAAAACGCGCTTCCCAACGGCCGTCAGTCGCTGTACGCTTTTACTGCAGTCGTTTAAATCGGCACCCTATTCCTTTGAACTCATGTAAATCTTATCTATATTCCTTCACTAGAGCACACAAGCAAGAGAGTTAAGTACTGCCCACCATTTCATCATGATGCATGAAGTCAGGTCGTAATACAGATCATCTTCCCTAAGAACATTAAGCAGCATGACACCGAATCAGAAGTGAAAGTGCCCTGCAATCTCTCAAAGAATTTGTGGCAGGCCACTTCAAAACACGCAGATGACTCAAATAAAAAGTCATTGCCATTAACCTCACAATGACATAAAATTTTCTTGCTAGAAGAAAAAGTTTTGTTCTTCTGTTTTTGTAACAACTGCTATATGTTTGTTTTTTGTTTTGCCTATAAAAAAGAGATCTTCATCTACATATCATTGCCACAGGTAAGGAACAGATAAGTTAACTACATATTATAGTATCTATTAGATATTGTACAATAGACTTTTTGATTTGTTGTTTGGCATTTACCTATTTTTCAAGATACTGTGTCGAGGCATAATGCCTACTCAACCAGCATCCAACAACACAGACAAGTTATGGAGGCATGGATCTTCCAGGGGACAGTCCTTCAGACGACAGACAATGGGTGGCCTTGCCTGCCCACCAGGTGGCAACCGCTGCACCTCCAGAAGTCAGTGACCCCACAGACCTTTTCTCCTTCAAGGGCCGCATGACCAAAAGTAATACCTGCAGTAGTCTGCCACTCAGGTAGTATTTAGGCCAGCACCCTGGCTACACTCTATCAGCTAGTGAGTTCCCTGGGGTAGGTACTCGTTGAGGTAACATTCCCAGAATCAGGATCATACTCTGGAGCCACAGCTACGAAGACACCACCATCCATGTCGACCTTCGCTCCATGATCTGCCAGATATGGACCTCGACTATTTATGGCCTCTACACTGAAGTGGCATGGCCTCCAACACCATGATAAATAACTGGACTTTGTAATATTTATCTTCGTTTTTCATTGGCAGTACATTGGACTTCAACTTTTGTGTGTCCCGTCAGGAATTTCACTTTTGTTCATCCTCTTAACTTTAACACATACATATCATAATTTGTCTGTGGCACGCCTAGTGTATGGATATAGGATTTTGGAACTTTCAGTTCACTGTGATATTTTCAGGACTTCATCCATTCATCCATTAATTAATAGAGACTTGGTTTCAATTATTGTGTTCCAGATTGAATCTTGAGTGGACCCCTCAACACAGAATCTTGAAGAATAGGTAAATGCAAAATAGCGTGAGAGGCGCCCACATGCCTTGCTCATACTGTGGCATCAAGCAGTCAGGCCTGCAAGATGAGTGCTCTGCCAAGCGAGTGGATTTATTGTTATTTCTCCAGTAACATCAGTGACTGATTATGAGCTCTAGTACCCACAATTAAACTGCAAATTATTCTCCTGTTTGAATATTATGCAACGGAAACCGATAACGCACATCTGACTATTAGGAATTTACACAAATCTGGTAGTTCACTACGCACTGGCAATACTACATTTTCTTTCTTACCCAACGGCTTTGATCAACACGTGGCCATCGCACTGAATATGAATGGCGCACACATTATAAATTCTGGATATCGTGACTACACACTATTCGTAGAACAAGGCCACCAATCTTTTTCTTTTCACTATCTTTTTTATTCCGATAAATTCTATTATGATTCAAGGATAACCTAAACACACCATTACATTTTATACAACAATTACACATGAGAAACTCCGCCCAGTGGGCATGGCTTTACTTTGGTGATTCTTTATCTTATGGTCTCGTAATTAGCTAACGCTACAGTGCACTTTCTGGATAGGATGGTGGATCTTTTGCTATGTCTCACACTTCGATTCTCACACACATCATCACGAAAATTTACTCCAGACCGAGCGGTACAAAAAGGAACATGCAAAACCGACTGCCTCTGAACCTATCTTGCCACTCTCCCATGCAAGCCACGCACACTTAAATTACATGAAATATATCACACTGGCAACAGAGAATAAATCACAAAGAATAGTCACAACGTTAGAATCACTTCACTTTCAGCTTTGCCACTTCAATTAGTATTCATCCCAGTTTCACACGACACTGCTCCACTACGTAACTCTTCTTTCCTACTACGAACTCTGGAGGATATATGCATGTCTTCCTGTGCAATGCAAGCTAAGTGGCGTTGCTGGATAGACGGCTGACTCACCTTGCTTCTCTCTCAGAGTATTAGAGTTTGAATCTAGCGTCACACGGAAACATAACATTAAGTATTTCACATGCATACCATTCTCTCCACTCTTTTGTCTTTATGGAGCACACCTAAGACAGGTCTTACCAACACAAGATCCAGCGCCAGGCTGCTGAAACATGGCCGTTCTTCAGGTCATCTCGCATCTCCACCGAGGTGGGTGAGCATCATGCTACCGTACTGGTCAGACACATTTCAGGCGCTCAAAGCTCAGGTAAATTTAATCTCTTTGGTTTCAACAAAGGTGACCAAAGGACCGTCTCAAAGATGATCATATATTGTACACTCACTATCTGCAGTTAGCAGGCGACCATACATTCATTAATTTCACAGATCTCACCAAATTGGATGTAGGGATTTATTTTGTGGGAGTGCACATGTGATCAGTCCTACACTGGTATCCGGCTTCGGTATATTAAGTGAAATTGAGTTATTATTACAAAAAATATGTTGTTCTGACAAGAACAACGAAGAATGTTGTACCTATTTTCAATGTCGGGCGGTACTGTACCCTTTCAAGCGAATCGAAAAGTGTGTCCTACAATACCCAGTAGATCCCATAATTTGTAGTTAACTTATCTGTTCCTTACCTGTGGAAATGACATGGAGATGAAGATCTCTTTTTTATAGGCAAATCGAAGAACAGATATACAGCAGTTGTTACAAAAACTGAAGAACAAAAAAAGGTTTTTTCTGGCAAGAAAGTATTAACGTCACTGTGAGGTTAATGGCAATGACTCCTGTCAGCGAAGATTGATTATGTGTAACAATAAACTTCATATTTATTTTGTACCTAGGTATTTTTCCTGCAGCACCTTTGGCGGACAAATTGTAAAGGAGGGTTACCACCCCTTCATCGCTTCCTTCTATGCGACAACCTTGTCATTCTTGTACTAGCAGTGTCCACCGAAACCCAAGTATTGGCTGTATTCAAACCAAGAACAGACACGATTAAGAATGTAACACAAAGACCACAGCCGGCTGCTGTGGCCGAGCGGTTCTAGGCGCTTCAGTCCGGAGCTGTGCTGCTGCTACTGTCGTAGGTTCGAATCCTGCCTCGGGCACGGATGTGTCTGATGTCCTTAGGTTAGTTAGGCTTAAGTAGTTCTAAGTCTAGGGGACTGATGACCTCACATGTTAAGTCCCATCGTGCTTGGAGCCATTTGAACCACAAAGACCACAGTGTCACACCACCCAGTGACCCATCGTGTCATACTATTTTGACATATGTAAACAAAATTACAAAATTCATTTCTCGATTACAAACACAGTAGTATATCGCAGCACATAGGCACAAAAGTCTGCTCTTTTTCATAACAATAGCGGTTGACTTTCTCTTGGCTACCTACGCTGACTAGCAGAGTTGTTGGAAACGCCAAACCGTCCGTCCCCGTAATGTTGAAGCAGCTGTTTCCTCCATGTCCCCCCACTTGTTTTTCAGCTCCTGTAGTTTCACCGGAGGTAATGGGAGGAAGTGCACTAGCCGGCAGCTCCAACTTAATTCATGAGTTACCCGCGTCCTCTGACCAGCCCAAGTACATGTGTTGGTCCACTTTAGAAGTGACGTAGTTTTCACTACCAGTCTGTTTCATTAGATTGCACTGTGAAACATTCCTTATTTTAAGAATTCCGTATTTCTTTAGAAGACGGGAAGGTCGACCCAAAAATGCCCTTTTAATTTCTTGGCAAGACATGCAGATAAAAGATGAAAGAGACCAATAAGTTTCGACCGGGCAGGAATGGGAAGAACGAGATATAGCCTTACTAAGATCCCTAATCCTGTTGCCTTCCTTGTTGTTATCCTGTGAAAGTTCACTCTGTTTGTCCATAAGTTACACAATATAGAAGGCAGGTCATGTTCCAGGCATTATAATTGCGATATTTCAATAAGCTGTGGAACGAGTCACATTACAATTACAATATAAGTTCACGCTGAAAAATATGGTAACTTGCTGACCACTTACATGAGGGACTTTTACGTTAATTTTAAGCAACCCAGATTTTTTTCACATATTGCAGTTTACACTTAACGCTTTGTTTATTTTATTATCTACTAGATTCTTCACCTCACTGGAAAAATGGACAGAAATTATTATATCTGAATATGTCTGCCCCTTATGTACCTTGCTATCACTTAGTGATGTGCTAATATTATAATTATGACAAAGTTGTTTTCAAAATGCGATTTATAGTCGACAACAATCGTATCAAGCAAGTACATGTACTGCAGGTCAGTTGTCATTATGCCCAAGTGAATAGTAGTCTACAAGAAATTCTAGTACGAAGACCATACATTTGCCTTGTTATCCTCTCCTGTGCCACAAACGATATCTTTTTCAACAAAGAGTTACCCCAGGATGGTGCCATCAAATATTTGACTGAAGCCCCTTACTTCGGCTGAAAAGATATTCAATACTGTTCCACAGTACAATACAGTGAAAAAAACACAGGATTGCGAAATATCGAAACAACTGCTAACAGTAGCAATACACTCCGAGGAAGGCGCCTTGCAATAGTTGCCGAAACGTCGGAATTTTATAGTTGACAATGCGGTCACAAACCCAGAAGAATTTTGTTGACTGTGACAACGGCCGCGGTAGCCTACATTTACATCTTGTTGACCAGTCCAGCTGATAAGATTTCTCGAAGACAACTCTATATTTTGAAACACGCACCGATTTAATATGATTGTATACTGTATTTAGATCATTTTCATGAAAATCAATTGGCCTCATTTTAATATTATTGTATTTAACTCATTATAGTTGGTTATACTGCCCAATTATTTGTGGGCGAATATCTAGACAATTGAATGTTGTAGTAGTAGTAGTAGCTCTGAAAAACAAAGAGTAAATTGCATCCACATATGGTTTGTTATCATTCTGCACAAACATTCCACAAGATTTGCTTTCATTTAGGATAATGTTGCATACTGGTTTATCTCATACCACTATATTACTGTCTTGAAATGCCTATTGTATGGTCGGTTTGAAAGTTGTCATGGCGCCGATAGATCCACAACTGTAGCAATTGTTCAGACACCTGTGCGGTTTCCTTACCAGTCTTTTATTTCACAGGCAAGTTTGGAATATGTCTTTATAAACACTGAAATACATTTGAAACCATTGGTCACCCATAAATATCGTTTCATGTCAACGAAATATGCGTGCCATAAACACCCAAATCTTGTATTAAGACACATCTACATGGGAATGTTTTGCTTGCTGGCTTGTGGTGTTCTCAGACCACAGTCCGCTTAATTATTATTGAATAGTGTGTCTTTCATGAAGTTATGAAATGACTGACGTTATTTCACTCATGTTAGTTGTATTCGCTGTAGCAACTGATGCTGTGAGCAATCGTAGCCATTCTATTATTTCGTTGGGTCATCAGAGTCTATATACTCCAGAGGTGGATTGCTGAATCCTTTATGCTGAATGTCAATATCTCCATTTGAACCCTGTACACTAATAATGTAGGTCCAATTATATTCATATATTTCCTACTGTCTGGACGTTTTATGCCTCCAGATGAGGTGTTGTTTCACCTGTACCCGTTATTCATATGTAATATTTCATATCCTGAATCAGTATTAAGTGCTTTGTTAATCATATAGGAAGTATTCCCAGTGTTACAGCTGATGCCTGCTCATTCCACAAGTCACATATATTTCACAAACACTTTGATGGTTAGTCTAATTGCTAACAATATAAACTTTTTTTCTTCTCCTTCTTATTTTTGTCCTCTTCCATGTTCATCTGTCATGTATGAAAGCTGATTCATTGCTATGTTCCAGAGCTTTTCTTTCTGCAGCGTTTACAGAACTTTTTTATATTTCTAACGTTTCTTTTCATTTCATAGGATTTTATAGCTAATATATTCATAGCACCTCACACTGCTAACCTCCTCAACATCGTTGCATCTAGAGAAATCCTGTGTACTTGGATGGTCGAGGACTCGCCCAGCTCCATTCACTCAAGAGACACGGAATGTAGCAGTCTACTTCTGGTCGGCTGCAGATTAAATCGGTAACGGTGCTGTAGAGCAGGCTGGTCAAAGATAGTGCAAGGGACTTTCAGTCTCTAATTCTATCCTAACACTGCGAGAATGCTCTGTGTCGCCCAACCGCCTAGAGACAGATCGTAAATTAATCACTATGCTCGAGGTGCTAGAAATATGTAGAGTACTGTCTGGTATACTTTGATGATTTATGTGTTCGAGAATTAACAATGAATGGACGCACTGCACAGTCATCTACCTACATTCGCAGTGATACTCGCAAAGTAGAGAAGGGGGCGGTTTAGTGCCGATACTGAAATTGGGGAATATACTGTAGCATCATTGGTCGGTGTTGAAATTATTGTAAAATTGCTAAAATTGTTCGCACTATCAACTGAGATGATTATTATTACAGAACATCGATGGTGTCTTTTCCATCCCATCTGTCCACTGGCACTCTGATTGATACTACGTAATGATTGACAGACATCGCTTCATTTGAGCTGGAGAAAGAGTTTTGCTGGAGGGGCAACACCTTCTGGGGATGGCTAGAACTGAAACAGTGATAGCGTTCACGACTGCAATATCAGCAATCAGTCGAAAAGGAATACAGAACCATCAACTATTCCGCCACTGTGACACATGAGTTTAAATGTAGAGGTCGTCAATGAACTTCGGACGGCAGTTTGAAAACCCTCCACAACGCCACCAAACCCTTCTATTTTTCTTATGTTGTAACTGTCTTTTATTTAAAATCATCCAGTGTGTGTGGTGTGTTATGGTAGCAGCAGTAACAGTATGTTTTCTACCGTGCGAAGTCTAGTTTTCTGTGAGAAGCACTGGCTCAGAACGTGTTAATGTTAGTTTAGAACCTGACACAGACCTCAAAGTCGTAGCGGAAAAAACAAAATGTATGGCAGTGTACAAAGCATGTTACAGCAGAAAAAAAATCAATGTTTCGAACAACGATACAGGGTCACAGGGAGTGTCTTTTCTACATATAGTATAGTTTGTGGGATATGGTCATCCTTCTACAGTACAGGTATTGCAACTTTATACTGATCCATGCAATGGATCAATAGCTGTATATTTACGCTCGTAATAGGATCGTCACATCTGTTCGATGCCGGCACGCAGACGGTATTTGTTTCCGATATATGGGAGGAGAGAGATGTGGTAACACTCTTATCGACTTTTCTATCGGACGCAGTTAGTGGAGCTTTTATACGAGGGTCGGTCAAAAAGTAATGCCTCCCATTTTTTTTCTACTTAAAGAAATTAAGTTAAGTGAAAAATTTGAATTTGGCTCCATTCCTCAAACCTTCTTCTGCAATCCACTGCAGTAGTAACTTTCTGTGTCAACAGGTGGCAGCACAGCAGAAGTTTGTAAGATGGCCGACATCGATGTTCGTTTGAGACAGCGTTGTGTGATTGAATGCTTGAATGCAGAAGGTGAAACGCCCATACGCATTCATGAAAGACTGAAGAAGGTGTATGGAGTTGTGACAGTGGATGTCAGCACTGTTAGACGGTGGGTTCGTCGTTGTAAGGAAGCTGAAGGGCAAACACCGTTGACTGACGAAAAGCGGAGCGGCAGGCCGGTGAGTGCAGTGACTCCACACAACATTCAGCAAGTTGATGACATCATTCGTGGTGACCGTCGGGTGACTGCAGATGAAGTGTGTCGCATTATTTCTCTTAGTAAAGGCAGTGTGATCACGATTATTAAACAATTGGGGTACTCAAAAGTTTGTGCACGGTGGGTTCCAAGAATGTTAACCGATCAGAATAAAGAGGCAAGGAAAACAATAGCCTCCCAACACTTGCAGCGCTTCCGTTTGGAGGGAGATGAGTTTCTGAAAAAAATTGTGACCGGGGACGAAACATGGGTGCATTTTTTTGAACCCGAATCAAAGAGGCAGTCAATGGAGTGGCGTCACACAAGCTCGCCGAGGAAGAAAAAATTCAAAACTGTGCGATCGGCAGGGAAAGTTATGGCAACAGTTTTCTGGGATACAGAGGGTGTGATTCTGGTTGATTTTTTGGAGCAGGGATGCACAATAAATTCTGTTCAATACGTCACAACCCTCAAAAAACTTAAAGCACGTCTTCAGCGAGTTCGCCCAACAAAATCAATGGCAGATGTTCTTCTTTTGCATGACAATGCAAGACCACACACCAGTCGTCACACCTCTGACGAGATTGTCAAAATTGGATGGGAAGTTTTGCCTCATCCCCCATACAGCCCTGACCTGGCACCATCAGACTTCCATCTGTTCGGGCCACTAAAAGAAGCTCATCGTGGGATTCATTTTGAAGATGAGGAGGCCGTCAAAACATCCGTGCGTCAATGGCTTAGGAAGCAGAGCTGTGATTTTTACCGTGCTGGGATACATGCCCTTGTTCAAAGATGGACCAAAACTGTAGAGATGGGCGGAGATTACATTGAAAAATGACAAAATGATCCTCAATGTTGTGGTTTTCAACCTATGTAATTGCATTTAAATTTCCTGACAATTAAACGTAGAAAAAAAAATAGGAGGCATTACTTTTTGACTGACCCTCGTAGTTCGTAACTTCCCGCGCCCGGGTTCCTGGGTTCGATTCCCGGCGGGGTCAGGGATTTTCTCTGCCTCGTGATGACTGGGTGTTGTGTGATGTCCTTAGGTTGGTTAGGTTTAAGTAGTTCTAAGCTCTAGGGGACTGATGACAATAGATGTTAAGTCCCTTAGTGCTCAGAGCCATTTTTATAGTTCGTAATTTTTCTCTGTTGGATGGAACAAAATATATAAATAAACAATATACCCTTGAATTTCCCATCGTGAGATCCTCGTCTCCACTGCGAGCCACCAATTTCCATGTAGAGGAATGGAGGTGGAGAGGGGAGGTACTGAGGGGGCGGGAATAAGGTGACAGGGGTGGTGCTCGATTTCCTGAAAAATTCTTTACATAAATAAATAAACTATATTCCATACACTGCCTTGAATCCCCTAAATTGTTTAAATAAACAATATTCCGCACATTGTATGAATTGTTTAAACAATATTCCATACACAGCAATCGATTTCCAGACAAATTCTTTAACTAAGTAAATTATTAACTATATTCCATACAGTGCCATAAATAACTAAACAATATTCTATAGATTGTCTAAATTGCTTAAACAATATTCCATATACTAAATTCGAATTCTGTCCAAATGAGCAATCAACTGAGTCTTTTTCACCCCAGTTTCCAGGAGGGAGGGTGGGAGGGGTTTACCAGACTGGGTTAGGTTAATTAATTGATCAACTTAATTAAGTAGTCAATCAAATTGATAAGAGTGAGAGGGGCTATTCCAGAAACTTAGCTGTGAAAGTGTACCGATTTCCTGAAAAATTCTTTACATAAATAAATAAACTATATTCCATACACTGCCTTGAATCCCCTAAATTGTTTAAATAAACAATATTCCGCACATTGTATGAATTGTTTAAACAATATTCCATACACAGCAATCGATTTCCAGACAAATTCTTTAACTAAGTAAATTATTAACTATATTCCATACAGTGCCATAAATAACTAAACAATATTCTATAGATTGTCTAAATTGCTTAAACAATATTCCATATACTAAATTCGAATTCTGTCCAAATGAGCAATCAACTGAGTCTTTTTCACCCCAGTTTCCAGGAGGGAGGGTGGGAGGGGTTTACCAGACTGGGTAAGGTTAATTAATTGATCAACTTAATTAAGTAGTCAATCAAATTGATAAGAGTGAGAGGGGCTATTCCAGAAACTTAGCTGTGAAAGTGTACCTGTAGCACCATGGGAGGAGGTTTCCAGAGGGGTTGGGAGGGAGGGGGAGGGGGAACAATAGGTTAAGTACCTGTAAATCAAAAGGAAGGATGCTTTTAGCAGAACAATAGGTTAAGGATGTGTCAATCAAAGGAGAACAATAGGTTTATGACCTATCCATCAAAGGAGAACAATAGGTTTGCTCCTGAGTGCATACCTGCCCCTCATGTAGGCAACCCGCACTAACAATTTGCTCTGAAACATAGTTTGTCCCACTACTATTGCATATTGTCTTATTGACCTACCTGCAGTCCGCTGGTGTACATCATGATGACACCTTCAATGGCGTTGATTGCTGTGTGCCACAGTGGTGGTTGTAGTGTGGACCCTCACAGCAGCTGCTCTGCTGAGGCACAAGTGCCTTAGTATGTATTACAGTCTTGGACATGGCTGACACTCAGTGACCATGTTTAAGTGTTATGAAGGATAAAAACAGCAAACCCGTTGCTCAATTTTTTCTGCATTGACTTAGTCTTGATACCAACTAAGGGTATCTAGCGCCCCACCCCCCCCCCTCCCGATTAACTGCACGGTCCAACATGCTGCTTTCCGAGAGGGAAGGCGTGCCAGTCCCCAGCACGAATCCGCCCAGTGGATTAGTGTCGAGGTCCAGTGTGCCAGCCAGCCTGTGGATGGTTTCTAAGGCGGTTTCCATCTACCTCAACGAATGCGGGCTGGTTCCCCTCATTCCACTTCAGTTACACTGTGTCGGCAATTGCTGCACAAACACTATTTCCATGTAAGCGTACACCATAATTATTCTACCAACCAAACATTTGGGGCTACACTCGTCTGGTGTGAGACGTTCCCAGGGGGGTCAACTGGGGTCGAACTGCACAATAACCCTGGGTCCAGTGTGGGGTGGTGGTGGGGTGGGTTGATTGCTGTGGCATGTTGGGGGCTACGGTGGGCCAAAGCTTCTCTGTCGTTTCTAGGTCCCTGGTTTAATACATACATACATACAACGGTATCTTCATCATAATAAGTTACAATTACATAGTTTCACACTGCATGGGAGGTAATAAAACCATATGAACTTAAGTGCTCAAGTCAAATAAGTAGAAGTTATCTTGTAAAACCAATTACAACTTATTCTGATGAAGGTATCCTTAGTTGGGATCGAAACCAGATCAATGCAATAACATTTGTGCAGCTGGCTAGCTGTTTCAATCCTTCACTAGTATATATTAAAGTATGCCTTTCCTAGCATTGCAATTGTCTCCCTCTTCAGCATACCGTGGCTATGAAACATTTAATGATAAGATGAGGAGAAAATAAGAAAACATTTTTTGAATTATTATTATTTTTAATTAGATTAAAATCTTTCTGTTACGAAATATTTTACGAATAATGGGTTTCTACCCGCGTTTAATTCGGCCTGAATTACGTTCAAATCTTCAGGAGAAATTACGCACGTGAGTATTCCATTTGTAAATTCTACTTTACAGATTTCGTGCTTATGGAGTCGACTGGGGCACTAGATGAGTAAAGGCGTCTATACACTGTTGTTACTAACTCATGTTTATACTATGATTGCATAAATAGTCTGTTAAGTCGTAGAATGAAACTGTGACATATAGAAACTGGCAACGCTATCTGTCTGTTGCTATTGTTCACGCACAGCATAGTACCCGTAATTTAACGAATCTTGAGTGTCTTCTGGACTTAACTGCATTAGTACTTCTCCACAGGTATCGACTATGGAGTCCTCTCTTCCACACATACGGACATACATTGGCGAGCAAAAACATTATGGCCACCTGCTTAATAGCTTGTTTGTCCATATTTGGAACGAAATACATCACTCGCTCTGCATATCAAGGCCCGACAGTTTGTTGGTAGGTTTGTGGAGGTTTGTGGCATTTGATATCTACGCACAGGTCAAGTAATTCACGCAAATAGGGGGCCGCTGGTTTGCGTATGCGTGAGTTCACTATACAGCTCCTAAAATCACTGTAGCACGGCTCTGGCTCTGAGATATGGACAATTGTACTGTTGAAAAATGACACTGCTGACGGGAAAGATAGCAAGCATGAAGGGATGCAGGAGGCTCGCCGCTGCCATGTTGTCTTCGATTACTATCACAGGTCCCATGCAAGCGCAGGAGGCGTTCTCTCGCAGCAAAATACTACTCGCACCAGCCTCTGTCCAAGGTACGGTAAGCGCTTGGAGCTTCCTTTCACTTCAGTTACGGTGTTTGTGGAGATGGCCATCGAACTACTGCAGCAAAAATGTGACTCATCCGGAGAGACGACACGTCCATCGATCGACGGTCGATTCCCAATTGTCCTGTGCTCACTGCTGTAGTAACTGACGATGCCGTTGGGTCAGCACGTGAAGACACAGGGGTGCTCTGCTGCGGAGCTCCAAGTTTAGCAATGTATGATGAACTTGTACGTGCGCCAGCATTGTGATCTTTCGGTAGAGATTTCACAGATCACCATCTATCTAACTTTACAGAGGAGACAAGCCTCCGAAACCCACGATAAGCGAAAAATCGTAAAGCTTTATCGATTGCAGTTACCACACCAAAGTCAGGATTAGGTGCTAGGCCTACATTCACGCGTTTTGATCCACTGGCAGTCACGTTGTAAGTATTGGTAAACAGCAGTGTTTTAGAATCACCTAACTGCGGCTCAGCGTTTTGAGGCTCTCCTGACGTCTGCTGCTGTGGCTCTGATCTGGAAGACAGTCTCTGAGATGGTGTTGCTGTGGTGGTGCAGACACTTTTTTTGTAAGTCAAACACTTGCATGTCCTGATCCACCATTTCCTCTAGTACTACATCAGGGACTAGTTGCGGTACTGGAAGAGAAAAATAACAATACATATGATTAAACACGCATAGGAATATTACGAACACGCATTGGAACATTAATAATATTATTAATAATGGACGGGTAATTACTCTTCTTCTTTTTCTGGCTGGATTCCAATGTCTGCTGTCGACACTCATGATGATTCTTTCGCTTAGCGTACAAACCTAAACTGATGATACTCTTGCAAAAGGGGATTTCCCCTTCTTTTTAATACACACAATTTTCCCAAATAGTTATCCTGACTAATATCGGCAGAGTGGATGAGTGACCTTCATCAATAATGCACGAGGTGCGTGACCTCCCCAGATGCTGGGGTATCTGAGCTGATATCAGTACTGATTCACTACCAAGTGAAATTAATGTGATTTCCCAGGAACATATATTAGCGACTGTCTTAAAAAATAACGGGATGTGCCAATAAAAACATATAGTTCATCAGGAATAAAATTAGTTGATCAGTTAGTTTATCATATAGCGCGTAGTTATAATCAAAATGCACATAATCCCAGAGGAGGTCCTTTGTGGGTTGTAATTATCGCATGGCATTAAAACTTGGTAGGTATCCTCTAATCCATTACTGCGGAAATAAATCAGTTCCAGTGCGGATTTGGACCCGTGAATGCAAGAACCACGTATAGAAATTTTTCCATATGTAGTGGATTAGGAACTGGACGTGGGCAGAATATGTAAAAGAAGTTAATCGCACCTTCTCTAAGCTAGAAATTTTCGTGCATTAATTTTTCGTTCGCACAATCGAAACGAATTGCAGATGAGTCTAGAAGGCTGCGAGAAAGATTATTTTTGCTTGTACCTTTGTTTACAATATGGTTTTTTTAACAGTACGTGTTAAAATTTATTTTAGTTTTCAGTTTTACATGTATCAACCAGTTTTGCTTTAAATAGGCTCAAAAATTATTCAAATGGCTCTGAGCACTATGGGACTTTAAATAGGCCGTAACAGTGGACGCATATTCAAACCGTGAGAAAATTTCGAATTTCGTGTGTAAAATGAACAGGAAATTTCAAAAACAGTGCTACAGCTGCTGCTCCTAAGTGTGAAGCAAAATTTTCGACGAAGTTGCTAAATTCATCGAAGAACAAAATTAGCGAAGGACTTCATGATGGGGTGTATACAGCGTCACAGGCGAGTTTTCCAGTGGATTGAAGTTAATTGACTTAGAAATACTTGACCATATCATTGTTTCATATCCATGTGGTAATTGTGGGCCAAAGGGTCTTAGACTCTATGATGACAGTGACATCCGGTCACCTGTGTTTCGTGAAAACTCTAGACAGAACCATATGAAAATGTCATTGGCCAGGTCTATACCAATCCTTTAGTCATTATGTAAGTCACTTAAGGATTAAGCGCCTGCAGATACTGGGCTTTCATCTAGGTGCATTCACACTGAAGATGCTTAGAAACACTGATGAAGCGCGACTAGGCAACGTGGGGGCAGCAGAAGAAAAAATGCAAAAATTGGCTAGGCAATGGAGGCAGGGGAAGAGATTACTCCAGGAAGACGAGGTAGAAAATAAATTTTATGGATATGGACAGCATTGGTCAAAAATTTAAATAAAAACTTTAAATGCGAATGTCGTAAACTGATTTTTTTTAGCTATAATGTTCCTTTTCTCAGGAACTATAAAAGCTAAGACCCTGAAATTAGGCATAGTTCTTAAGAGTTACTTACTGAATAATGCTGTGCAGCACATTTCCGTTATCGTTTCTCTGAGAAAAGTTCTCCTTTAAAATTTGAGAAAAATAGTCCTGGGTAACACGGAACTGAAAAATTAATTTCAAAGCAACTATGACCTTAAACAAAAATCTGTTCCACACGTTTTATTAGCCTCTTACGCAGATATGAATTGTGAAATTCCAGTTTTATTTCTTGATTAGTTTACGAGAAAAAGTACATTATAGAAACAATGGCAACTAAAAATTGAAATCCTTATAAAATGTATATCGATGCGCATTTTCAAACAAAAATTGCACAGTATCAAGCATCATGTTGTCCCTAATAGTCTCGAGTTTCACCATTTTAGCTGTAATATTTCTGGAGATATGCATGTTTAAGTACACAAATGCATTGTGCCCTACGTTTGTCCTTAACCTTAACAATTCGCTCAATATGAGTCGTCGACGAGATTCTGCATCCTTAGGACGACGTGATCAACAGTTACTCTCAGCAATTCCGGTGAAATCTGAGCAACTTGTTCCTGTACACTGGCCTTCAGATCAGGTAGAGACCAAACGTGTCCCTTGTAAAAGTGTTGTTTTAAATATCCCAGATTTAGAAGTCACATGGATTCCGCTCAGATGGTCTTGTGTCCATGCATGTGGAAAACCTCCGGAGGTAACACGTTCATAAAAGGTTGCGTTAAACAGATCTTTCACTGGGCGAGTGAGTTGAGGGTTGCCCCATCTTGCATGAAAAAAGTGGTTCAAATGGCTCTGAGCACTATGGCACTTAACATCTGAGGTCATCAGTCCCCTAGAACTTAGAACTACTTAAACCTAACTAACCTAAGGACATCACACACATCCATGCCCGAGGCAGAATTCGAACCTGTGACCGTAGAGGTCGCGCGGTTCCAGACTGAAGCACCTAGAACCACTCGGCCACACCGGCCGGCGGAAACAGTGGTTTCCATACAGCTGCACTCTTTGAAGGCAGCAATCACATGCTGTGCAAGGAGGTGTCGATAACATGCACACGCCACGGTGTTCCCTACAGGCCTTGTGGGTGTATTCTCTTCAGAGAAGAACCAACAGAGAATAAAGGTGCATGTGCATCAACACCGTACAGTTACGTACGGCGAGTGCAATGGTTCTTCGTGCATGATACACGGATTAACAGTAATCCAAATTCAGCGATTCTGTGTATTCGCTGCACCCTGCACTGCAAAATGTGCCTCGCCACTCCAGAGAATATTGCCAGGCCACATGACATCAACTTCGATCCGTGCCAGCAACCGATGAGCAACTTTAGAACATGTGAATCACAAGATTTGAGCTCCTGCACCGTCTGGAACTTGTACGGGCACCAGTGTAAAATAGACCGCAAAACTTTTCGTGCTGCTGACGATGGGATGGAAAACTCTCGTGACACTACTCGAACACTAACACTACCTAGGACACGTAATGCATGGTCAGTTCAGCAACATCAACCACTTCAATAACTTCCATCGGCATAGGACGACTCCCTCTCCCAGGTGCCACACCAAGCTTACCCGTGTTTTCGAATATCGTTATCATCTTCTTTAAACCACTTAATGACATCGGACCTCTCCTCAGACCTTTCAGTCAGCGATACTCTCTCGATGCAGCACTGTAATTGCTCCCGTTCACATAAAAAAGTTTCACTAACAGGGCACAGTCTCTCATCTCGATAGCCATACCTTACACTCACGTTATACACTCCTGGAAATGGAAAAAAGAACACATTGACACCGGTGTGTCAGACCCACCATACTTGCTCCGGACACTGCGAGAGGGCTGTACAAGCAATGATCACACGCACGGCACAGCGGACACACCAGGACCCGCGGTGTTGGCCGTCGAATGGCGCTAGCTGCGCAGCATTTGTGCACCGCCGCCGTCAGTGTCAGCCAGTTTGCCGTGGCATACGGAGCTCCATCGCAGTCTTTAACACTGGTAGCATGCCGCGACAGCGTGGACGTGAACCGTATGTGCAGTTGACGGACTTTGAGCGAGGGCGTATAGTGGGCATGCGGGAGGCCGGGTGGACGTACCGCCTAATTGCTCAACACGTGGGGCGTGAGGTCTCCACAGTACATCGATGTTGTCGCCAGTGGTCGGCGGAAGGTGCACGTGCCCGTCGACCTGGGACCGGACCGCAGCGACGCACGGATGCACGCCAAGACCGTAGGATCCTACGCAGTGCCGTAGGGGACCGCACCGCCACTTCCCAGCAAATTAGGGACGCTGTTGCTCCTGGGGTATCGGCGAGGACCATTCGCAACCGTCTCCATGAAGCTGGGCTACGGTCCCGCACACCGTTAGGCCGTCTTCCGCTCACGCCCCATCATCGTGCAGCCCGCCTCCAGTGGTGTCGCGACAGGCGTGAATGGAGGGACGAATGGAGACGTGTCGTCTTCAGCGATGAGAGTCGCTTCTGCCTTGGTGCCAATGATGGTCGTATGCGTGTTTGGCGCCGTGCAGGTGAGCGCCACAATCAGGACTGCATACGACCGAGGCACACAGGGCCAACACCCGGCATCATGGTGTGGGGAGCGATCTCCTACACTGGCCGTACACCACTGGTGATCGTCGAGGGGACACTGAATAGTGCACGGTACATCCAAACCGTCATCGAACCCATCGTTCTACCATTCCTAGACCGGCAAGGGAACTTGCTGTTCCAACAGGACAATGCACGTCCGCATGTATCCCGTGCCACCCAACGTGCTCTAGAAGGTGTAAGTCAACTACCCTGGCCAGCAAGATCTCCGGATCTGTCCCCCATTGAGCATGTTTGGGACTGGATGAAGCGTCGTCTCACGCGGTCTGCACGTCCAGCACGAACGCTGGTCCAACCGAGGCGCCAGGTGGAAATGGCATGGCACGCCGTTCCACAGGACTACATCCAGCATCTCTACGATCGTCTCCATGGGAGAATAGCGGCCTGCATTGCTGCGAAAGGTGGATATACACTGTACTAGTGCCGACATTGTGCATGCTCTGTTGCCTGTGTCTATGTGCCTGTGATTCTGTCAGTGTGATCATGTGATGTATCTGACCCCAGGAATGTGTCAATAAAGTTTCCCCTTCCTGGGACAATGAATTCACGGTGTTCTTATTTCAATTTCCAGGAGTGTAGTTTATCGAAAGACAGCGTGAATGTCATACCGTGATACAAACAGTGTACAGCGCCAGATTTGCACCTGGTGGTCACAGTTGAAACTAATGAGTTTTCCAACGTCAATCGGTTCCACATTAACGCATTAGCACATCTACCAAGTATCACTGCCATACGACAATTACAGCCCACACTGGTCCTCCGTAAGTAGCTGCACCTTAATTATACTATTAAAAACCAGTAAACGTTCGAAAAAATCCTTATTACGTACTAAACTACACCACTTAAAACAATCATCTCATTGTTTCCACGTTGGGTGGTTAATTAGTATATTTTGTAGTTAAAGAAAACTGTACTGATCTTGTCATCGGAAGATAGTTATTGGATCGAGAATCAGCTGAATAAGAAAGGTAAAACTGCTAGTTACATATAAGTCCACAAGAGGAGAAGTGCGAGAATTATCGCACACTCAGCTTAACTCATGCACAAAATTTTCTGATAAGAATAACTCAGCAGGAAGGGGAAAAAAAATTGATAATCTGTTAGATGACGATCAGTTTGGCTTCAGGAAAAGTAAACGCACCAGAAAGGCAGTTTCCACGTTGCGGCTGATAATGGAAGCAAGACAAGAAAAATCAAGACATGTTCATTTTACGACGTGGAAAAATAGTTAGACAGTGTAAAACGCTGCAAGACGTTCCAAATCCTGAGAAAACAGGGGTTAGCGGTAGGGAACGAAGGGTGATATACAATATGTACAAGAACCAAGAGGGAAAAATAAGAGTGGAAGATCAATAACGAAGTGATTGGATTAAAATTTGTATAAGACAGGAATGTAGTCTTTCCCCCTACTGCTCAGCTATACATCTAAGAAGCAATGACGGAAATAAAAGGTGAAAGGATTTCAATGATAAGATTCGCTGATGACACTACTATCCTCAGTGAAAGTAAGAAGCCGGCCGCGGTGGTCTCGCGGTTCTAGGCGCGCAGTCCGGAACCGTGCGACTGCTACGGTCGCAGGTTCGAATCCTGTCTCGGGCATGGATGTGTGTGGTGTCCTTAGGTTAGTTAGGTTTAAGTAGTTCTAAGTTCTAGGGGACTGATAACCACAGCAGTTGAGTCCCATAGTGCTCAGAGCCATTTGAACCATTTGAAAGTAAAAAGAATTATAGGACCTGTTAAATGAAATGAACGGTCTGATATGGATTGAGAGTAAGCTGAAGAAAGACGAAATTACTGAGAGGTAGCGGAAATGAGAGCAGCGAGAAACTTAACATCAAAATTGGTGATCACTAAGTAGATAAAGTTAATTAATTCTGCTACCTAAGCAGCAAAATAGGCCATGATAAAGAGAGCAAGGAGGAGATAAAAAGCAGACTAGCACTGGAAAAAGTGGCTTTCCTAGCCCAGAGATGTTTCAAACATAGGTTTTAATTTGAGGAAGGAAGTTCTGAGAATATACGTTTGGAGCACAGTATTGCACGGTAGGGTATTGTATTGTATTGAACTGGGGACCTAGAAACGACGGAGAAACTTCGTCCCCGCCGTAGCCCTCAGTGGTCCACAACCCCACAACAGGCTACAGCAGTCCACTCACCCCATCGCCGACCCACACAGACCCCAGGATTTGGCCCCCAGTCAACCCCCTCCCCCCCCCTCCCCCCGGGAACGTCCCACACCAAATGAGTGTAACCCCAATGTTTGCGTGGTAGAGTAATTATGGTGTTCGCTTACGTCGAGAAAGGGTTTGCGCAGCAGTCGCTGACATAGTGTAACTGAGGTGGAATAAGGGGAACCAGCCCGCATTCGCCGAGGCAGATGGAAAACCGCCTTAAAAACCATCCACAGGCTGGCCGGCACACCGGACCTCGACATTAATCCGCCGGGCAGATTCATGCCGGGGACCGGCACGCCTTCCTGCCCAGAAAGCAGTGCGTTAGACCGCACGGCTAACCGGGCGGGCAGTATAGAATCGAAGTATTTGAGATGTGGCGCTACAGAAGAATTTTGAAAATTACGTGAACTAATAAGATAAGGGATTAGGAGATTCTTCGCAGAGTCGGCGAGGAAAGGAGTGTATGGAAAACTGACAAGAAGAAGGGGCAGGGTGATAGGACCTGTTGACATCAGGGACTAACTTCCATGGTACTAGAAACAGCTGCAGAGGGTGAAAGCAGGAGGACAGCATATAACTAAGGACATAGCATGCAAGTGCTACTCTAAGATGGAAAGGTTAGTACATGAGAGGAATTCATGGCGGCTCACATCGAAGCAGTCAGAAGACTGATGAAACAAAAAAAATTCTGAAAAAACAACGGCCCAGCCAACCACTCAGACCTCGTTTACGTCGTCTCCCCAACATTTTAGGTAGGACGTCCAACACGTTACACTGTTCGCGTTTACATACTCCTTGCTCCGTTCATCACGGGTTATTTTGCTGTTTAGGTAGCAGAATTCATTAAATTCATCTACTTTGTGATCACCAATTTTAATGTTAATTTTGGACAAGCAATTCCAGCAATCAAACACACATAGCTAAACCGAAAACGGTATTCCACAAGCTTCACAAAATGGTGGATCATCCCATGAAGGAGGAAGGTCTGGAAAGGACTGGAAATGACCTTCTCGTCTTCCAGTTCCCACTGAAATAAACGGTGTACGATCCGTACATTAAGGAATGAGCTAATTTAGTCGGGGCACGCCGATAATGCATTCCAACATGGGGAACAAGCGTTATCAGACGCCGCTATGCGCTGCGCCTGTCGACCGCGTCGGCGCCTGTGAAAGCGTGGGCGTGGCTGAGCTCTGGTTTTGCGGCCTTATCTGCTCGTTTGCCGCTTTGATCTTCCGGCGCCGAACTGCCGCCGCGGCAGTATCTGCCCATTAATGTGTCCCAAGTGAGCGACAAATTGAGTCGTGGCCCGCTCCGTCGCCTGTTTCTCAAGAGCGTGCGGCGTCGGCCGACCGAAGCAGCAGGGGTCGTTAATTCTCGCTGCCTCCGCGCCGGGACAGCGCCGCGTAGTATGACGTAGTGCCTGGCAGGGGTTATACGACTCTCTCTCATACGCTGAGCCATATAGCTGAGTGACGATGCACGGTGATTAAGGCACTAAGTCGTACTGCTCAGGAGCAGGGTTCGAATAACAGGCATCTTTAATATAATCCTTAAATCCGTCGGCACACGGACCGTGCATACGAACGTTGTGCGTCCGTGTGTCTGACGTCATAGCGCGGAAAAAGCGCACTGGGAGCCTTTCCGAACGTGCGGAGCAATATCTATCATGACAGATATTCTGAACGTGCTTTTGAACGTTAACCAATGAAATGGAAGAACGTCACTTACGTCACATGCACGCCAGCTCTCTTCAGTACAGAGTCGCGAGACGCAATATTAGCTTTCCGTTGAAACCTGCCGGCAGTGGTGACCGAGCGGTTCTAGGCGCTTCAGTCTGGAACCGCGCGACCGCTACGGTCGCAAGTTCGAATCCTGCCTCAGGCATGGATGTGTGTGATGTCCTTAGGTTAGTTAGGTTTAAGTAGTTCTAAGTTCTAGGGGCTGATGACTTCAGATGTTAAGTCCCATAGTCCTCAGAGCCATTTGAACCATTTAATGTTGAAACCTGTCGGTATGTATGCCGTTTGTAAGCAGCAAAAATTGAGGGTCTTTCGAAAACCGTCCTTAATTGAATGATTTGTTCTAATAAATGACAGGAAACGTCATATTCGTGGTTAAAGAATTATTGTAACTTGCATGTTATGGAAATCTGCCGTTTCAAGGCAACAGCACACTTAGGATCCATTAGAAATGCAATGTTTTTGGCACAATGTGTTATAACTAAATGTCAAAATGGCTCTGAGCACTATGCGGCATAACTTCTGAGGTCATCAGTCGCCTATAACTTAGAACTAATTAAACCTAACTAACCTAAGGACATCACACACATCCATGCCCGAGGCAGGATTCGAACCTGCGACCGGAGCGGTCGCTCGGCTCCAGACTGTAGCGCCTAGAACCGCACGGCCACTCCGGTCGGCAACTAAATTTCAGTTAGTAACACATGCACGATTAAAGCTTTCAGGAGACGGTAACTTGCAAAGTATCATCGTATAACACATTTTGTCGGTATAGCGCAATGAGTAGGGTATCGGACGACGTTTTCCTGGCTCGCGTCTCATTGGAGCCAAAAAAATTTTACTGCCCTTCGTGTTTTCTAGTAGGTTTTCGTACTTTCTTATTTGTTTAATAAAAGTACATTCTGTAATATTTGATGTTACGTAAATAAAAGTGCGCTCTTTCTGGGGAGTAAGTTTGATCTATTGGCTTAGTCTTCGAAATGGATGATATTACTTGCAGTTAGATTTTTGCACTTTCTTGTTTTATGTTTTGTATTTCAAATTTGACTATTGTAATTTTATAGCGCATTATTTCTAACGGAACTTCTATAAAACGATGTCCTTATTGGCTGCATGTGGTACTTGCCTCTCCGCCTTATAACAAGTCCATGGATTTTGAAGTTTCTGTTTATGTTTACTACAGACAGAACAGATTCACTAGCACATGTATAAAGTAGCAAATGTGCGTTTTTATAGAGCTAGCGCAGAAATTTTACTCCCGTCCGTTTTGTAAACAGTGTGATGTGCGAGCCAGACACAGCATTCAAAGACAGCTCCCAGTTCCAAGACACTGGTTGTTTACGTAAGAGGAAATAGACATTCCATTTCCTTGTGATCGTCCAACTCGCAGAGCGTATCAGCAATTTTTCGCCTAGACCACAGAGGTCTACTCGTCATGCCAGCCCAGAGCGAACTATTCCATAAGTAACTGACTGGCTCATACTCAATATTTAGATACAGTTTCACTGCTTTTATGGCTTGTGCTCTGTATTGACAAGCAAACGGATGGCTGATTGTTGGAAGTTATGAGCAGGAGTAAATAGAACATACAATTTATTCGAAGATTTGAAAAATTTGGTAAAAATACTAGTGTAAAAGAATCCATGGAAAGATTCAAAAAACTTTTTGACTGTGAAGTTTAATATGTTTCTTTAATTTAAATTTTGCTGGGCTCTGCTTCGATAGATAAGACCCGCGTGTCAACCGCAAGGAGAAGGAGAAATGAGGCACCACTTGGTTTCCTTTCGTGATTCCCGGCTTTTTATTCTCTCGCTAGTATCACAACACATTCCATGGCCACATCGTTCGTCATATGGCGGCCGTGCTACACTGGTATAAAACACATACATTCAGAATTTTACGTGACGCCAATACAAGCACAACTATATATATTTCTTAACATTATGCATTAGGAATACGCGAAATAGGTTGCTTCTACAGTAACAATTGGTATCATTCAACCGTTTTGCTGCTGTCCCATACATAGCTTAAACAACGCGTTTCGAGAGACAACGTTCTCATTGCAGGTTGTAAAAACTTCTCTCATAAGGTTAAAACTCTAACAGTCTACCTGCGCCGCAATCGTGTTCGTAGACTTTAGTCTTTTAACCTCATGAGTTCAGCTTTTACAGCGTGACAATGACAGTATTGTCCCTCGGAACGCGTTGTTAATCTGGATGTAGGACAGAAATACTGTTGAATGCTACCATTTTTATAATTTTAACTGTAGATCCTGAAGATGGTCTAAATATGGATGATGTGATACGCCAAAAGGAATGCGTATCTTAATTGTCGTCACGGTAGTTTTTTTTCGTCTTAACATATTTGCGCAGTGGCCGAATTTAAAATAAGATGTGTGTTTAATGTTATTACTGTATGTTGCTTAGAGGAGTCCTTTCGAACCATACGTTATAGTGTACTAATGCTGATGCGTGGCAGAAATTCAGATTTGAGCGGCAAAGATGCTATTTACCGTGCGCAGCCAGCATGATCGGTTCGATCGGCAAAGACTACGTTGATAGCAGCCGGTCACGAAAAGAAGAGTAGAAGCCATCTAACAACTGAATTAATTGCTAAAAGTAATGGCATCGCTCTAAATTTGTTTGGTAAAAGGTTCCTAAATGGTTTTACATGGGATTAAGTCAGTCGTGATGGAAATATTCTTGAGGGGAGTCAACGTAGAAGTGCCTGGCTGACCTGGATATATATATATATATATATATATATATATATATATATATATATATATATATATATATATATATATATATTGTTTACAAGTTCCGAGTGACTCGAAACAGTCGAAGGATAGATAATGTGAGTTTCCCCTTATGAATTCTTAGTGAATTGTTAATGTGCTGAATGGTTAAGTAACGAGGGAGACCTGGCGATTTGATAATGAGAAGTGAGTAAAATATATTATTGGAAGCTAGAGTTCAATGGTGCAGACTGCAAGACTTCTATGGTGCACTGTACGGAGACCAAACCCATGTTAGTAAGTTAGTTTTATTTACCATGCATCATTTTGTACGATAAATCGTGATGATGTGGAACGAGTAATTGTACATTCACATCGCAAACTAATTTGTAAACAGGGCTACATGTTGAACTTTCTTTTGTCTTGATTGTTTCGTGCAGGAACTTGGTACACTCTGACAGAATCAAATGTTCGACTTGGAGAGTTATGGAGTTTTGCACTCTCTGGGAGAAGGATGTGGTGTATTCTTGTAATAAAAAGGTTATTTATTTTCGCAATGAGTAATAGGAAGTCAACAAGCCACTACTGGTACTTCGTTAGCACTGACGAATTTTGGAATGTGATAACTGATTGGTCGCACAGTGTTAAAATTCGCCCACTCATTGCTAAAATTTACCTCAAAAATCGATTAATAATTAGAGGGAACCATTTACTTATGCACATCAAGGCGTTACCATTACTTACATATTTTGTGTTTGTGACGAGTGACCTTTTAAATTAGGAGAACATACTGGGTCGCAATCAGCCAACACCGGAAGAGGCTTAATAATCTAGTGGTGGCACCTCACACACACACACACACATATATATATATATATATATATATATACATATATATATATATATATATATATATATATATATATACTCCTGGAAATTGAAATAAGAACACCGTGAATTCATTGTCCCAGGAAGGGGAAACTTTATTGACACATTCCTGGGGTCAGATACATCACATGATCACACTGACAGAACCATAGGCACATAGACACAGGCAACAGAGCATGCACAATGTCGGCACTAGTACAGTGTATATCCACCTTTCGCAGCAATGCAGGCTGCTATTCTCCCATGGAGACGATCGTAGAGATGCTGGATGTAGTCCTGTGGAACGGCTTGCCATGCCATTTCCACCTGGCGCCTCAGTTGGACCAGCGTTCGTGCTGGACGTGCAGACCGCGTGAGACGACGCTTCATCCAGTCCCAAACATGCTCAATGGGGGACAGATCCGGAGATCTTGCTGGCCAGGGTAGTTGACTTACACCTTCTAGAGCACGTTGGGTGGCACGGGATACATGCGGACGTGCATTGTCCTGTTGGAACAGCAAGTTCCCTTGCCGGTCTAGGAATGGTAGAACGATGGGTTCGATGACGGTTTGGATGTACCGTGCACTATTCAGTGTCCCCTCGACGATCACCAGTGGTGCACGGCCAGTGTAGGAGATCGCTCCCCAAACCATGATGCCGGGTGTTGGCGCTGTGTGCCTCGGTCGTATGCAGTCCTGATTGTGGCGCTCACCTGCACGGCGCCAAACACGCATACGACCATCATTTGCACCAAGGCAGAAGCGACTCTTATCGCTGAAGACGACACGTCTCCATTCGTCCCTCCATTCACGCCTGTCGCGACACCACTGGAGGCGGGCTGCACGATGTTGGGGCGTGAGCGGAAGACGGCCTAACGGTGTGCGGGACCGTAGCCCAGCTTCATGGAGACGGTTGCGAATGGTCCTCGCCGATACCCCAGGAGCAACAGTGTCCCTAATTTGCTGGGAAGTGGCGGTGCGGTCCCCTACGGCACTGCGTAGGATCCTACGGTCTTGGCGTGCATCCGTGCGTCGCTGCGGTCCGGTCCCAGGTCGACGGGCACGTGCACCTTCCGCCGACCACTGGCGACAACATCGATGTACTGTGGAGACCTCACGCCCCACGTGTTGAGCAATTCGGCGATACGTCCACCCGGCCTCCCGCATGCCCACTATACGCCCTCGCTCAAAGTCCGTCAACTGCACATACGGTTCACGTCCACGCTGTCGCGGCATGCTACCAGTGTTAAAAGACTGCGATGGAGCTCCGTATGCCACGGCAAACTGGCTGACACTGACGGCGGCGGTCCACAAATGCTGCGCAGCTAGCGCCATTCGACGGCCAACACCGCGGGTCCTGGTGTGTCCGCTGTGCCGTGCGTGTGATCATTGCTTGTACAGCCCTCTCGCAGTGTCCGGAGCAAGTATGGTGGGTCTGACACACCGGTGTCAATGTGTTCTTTTTTTCCATTTCCAGAACTAGTTGTCCTTCGGTCACTATCATCGACTTCTTCTGTATACGAAACGCAAATGCTGCAAGGATGTGTCAAACTGAAATAACTAGTTCCGATTCATAATTTGAAGAAAAAATTGAAATCACCTCATAACAAAAAAGAATAGTACAAGACCTTCTCTCCCTAAAGAAAGCAAGGGAATTATTTGAACTGAAATAATAAAATTAATTAAAGGAAATAACAATGGGTGATATGTTATATTGCCAGTTATAGATGTTCTTTGATGCTAATATTTAATAAAGTTCAAAGACACCAAATCTGAAATAATATTATCAGGAAGTAACTTCTAATTAAACTCACAAAATTTTCGAAGCAGTTCGTTTATCTCAAAGATAGACGTATAGCAAAGACATTAATTTTATTACTGGAACAAAAGATAAACAATATATGTCGAGAGCAACCAGTTATATCTCTGGTTCTTAATTTGTCGACAGATATAATTTATGAAAATTAGGTTCCTTTAAAAAACCTGTATCGTAGGTAATTAGTTATTTACACGATATACCTGATAATAACAAGGAAGATGATTTACAGCTTTGTAATCAGTTATAAGATGTATGCTGATTCTACGTCTTTTTAATGCAGGCAACGATGATACGAATGAATCAACGGCCCATGTAGACGCACTTTGTTAAGAAGATAGCTTGTGATAAAGGAATTATAGAGATTCAAAAATCTGTTAGTAAATTATTATATATTATAAAAGTAAACGTACAACGTGCATGCCGCTAAAACTCAGAAACGAGTGCCGGTACGATCAAGGGACTTACATGGTATGGTAGCCCTCTAGCCCCCATCAATGAATTCAAAAAGCGTGCTTGAGAAGCTATAAAGGGCTGGGAAGCTTCGCCCTCTAGAAATTTCTACAACTTTACAGAACTTTCGAGAGCATTCGAGAACATTCTAGAGTATTTAAGGGCTTTCCATAATATTACGGAATGTTCCGGAATGTTCTACAATGATTTGGGATGTTCTGGAGTGTTCGGGAATAGTCTGAAGCATTCAAGCATTCGGGAAGATTGCAGAATGTCCGGGTACATCCCAGATCATTTTGGAACATTCTAGAACATTCTCGAATGTTGCGAAATGTTCTGGAGCTTTGTGAACCATTCGAGTCTTTTTAGGTATGTTCTGGAATTCGCCTTTTGTGGGGCTACCCGTTGGTAAGGGTACATAAAGCAAGACCCGTCGTGGGTTTGAAGTCAGTTTCTTATCAGTGACGAATGGAGGAACCGAAAAACTACTGCAATGAGTGTATAAAAACAAACAGTGAAGTTTGCTCAGTCAAAGTGGTACAGTAGGTGAGACAGTGACTGAATATAAATCGAAAATAAAGTTTGGAAAAGTGTAAAGTGTACTTAGCGTATTTGTTAACAAAAAGTTGATTTGATTTATATTTTAGCCAATGCCCAAACTGAAGGGAAAGGGCGAAAAGAAAAACAACAGCTAAAAAATGAAGCAGACGCAGAGGGCGAAGAACGCTTAAGTTCCCAAATAACGACAATGAGCACCGTGAGAAGCAGAGTAACCTAAGAACAATGAAATGAACGGGTTGAAAATCAAGAATTCTGACAGAATCTTACAATAATAGACTGCGAACCCAGGCCACACATGCAAATATCATCCTACGAGAAGTGCGGGAGAGGACAAGTAAACAGCATGAGTTAACAAATGCAGCATTCCACTACGACCCGACGAAAGAATATAACAAACACAATCAAGCCGTAACCGGAAGAATGGGTGACATCTGCCACTTTTGCAACTCGGAAAAATTCAGTAGAGAAACACCAAGATTCTGTTGCACGAATGGGAAAATTCTAATACCACCATTGGAAGCACTTCCGCAGGAATT